>NC_084757.1:16001399-16185062 GCF_033978785.1 Entelurus aequoreus | reverse complement strand
GGTGAATTTGTGGCTCAAAGGGCAAAAAGTCCCTTCCTTCAAAATAAGAGACACAAATGATGTTTGTTTGTCCATGAGAATGTTTGCTGGAATGCGACTTTCTTGAACACAACGTATAGATCGGGGGTCAGCTCTTTAGCGCCGCCCTAGTGTGAAAATGGAAAAAGATGATTTGTTTTTGTTTCGTCATAAAAAAAATACAATTATGTGTGCTTATGAACTGTATCCCTGCAGACTGTATTGATCTATATTGATATATAATGTAGGAACCAGAAATATTAATAACAGGAAGAAACAACCCTTTTGTGTGAATGAGTGTGAATGAGGGGGAGGGAGTTTTTTTGGGTTGGTGCACTAATTGTAAGTGTATCTTGTGTTTTTTATGTTGATTTAATAAAAAAAAAAAAAATAAATAAAAAAAAAAAAAAAAATATATATATATATATATATATATATATATATATATATATATATATATATATATATATATATATATATATATATATATATATATATATTTTAAATTAATTAATTTTTTATTTTTTATTTCTTGTGCGGCCCGGTACCAATCGATCCACGGACCCCGTGGTTGGGGACCACTGACGTACATAACGCATCATTATGCCTCGTATTTTAGGCATATTTGTAGTTTCCCCTTCCTTCAACTTGAACACACACATCTTTACTTTTGGCCATTCTAAGCCAGTCATTTCCAGGAGTTATCACACTCTCTGAAAAGCCTCCGTTTTAGTAATATTTTCCATTGTTGTAAAAATGTGTTGAATAATTATTACATTTCAACATTTCTGTCAACGAATATTTGCGTCAGCTTGCAACACACAGTCATTTTGATAGTAGGCTATTATAGCTAATATAGACACTTACATCATGTGTTGCCTTCATTATAACACTTATATAAGACTTTTAAAGTAATTTTGATAGTAGTCTAATATAGCTAATATGGACACTTACATCATGTGTTGCCTTCATTATAACACTTATATAAGACTTTTAAAGTCATTTTGATAGTAGGCTAATATAACTAATATAGACACTTACATCATGTGTTGCCTTCATTATAACACTTATATAAGACTTTTAAAGTCATTTTGATAGTAGGCTAATATAGACACTTACATCATGTGTTTCCTTCATTATAACACATATATAAGACTTTTAAAGTAATTTTGATAGTAGGCTAATATAGCTAATATAGACACTTACATCATGTGTTGCCTTCATTATAACACTCATATGAGACTTTTAAAGTAATTTTGATAGTAGGCTAATATAGACACTTACATCATGTGTTTCCTTCATTATAACACTTATATAAGACTTTTAAAGTAATTTTGATAGTAGGCTAATATAGCTAATATAGACACTTACATCATGTGTTGCCTTTATTATAACACTTATATAAGACTTTTAAAGTCATTTTGATAGTAGGCTAATATAGCTAATATAGACACTTACATCATGTGTTGCCTTCATTATAACACTTATATAAGACTTTTAAAGTCATTTTAAAAGTAGGCTAATATAGACACTTACATCATGTGTTGCCTTCATTATAACACTTATATAAGACTTAAAGTAATTTTGATAGTAGGCTAATATAGCTAAAATAGACACTTACATCATGTGTTGCCTTCATTATAACACTTATATAAGACTTTTAAAGTCATTTTGATAGTAGGCTAATATAGCTAATATAGACACTTACATCATGTGTTGCCTTCATTATAACACTTATATAAGACTTTTAAAGTCATTTTGATAGTAGGCTAATATAGCTAATATAGACACTTACATCATGTGTTGCCTTCATTATAACACTTATATAAGGCGTTTCATTTTTTGCGGCTCCCGACATATTTTTTTTTTTGTATTTTTGGTCCAATATGGCTCTTTCAACATTTTGGGTTGCCGACCCTTGATCTAGTGGTACTTTAACTTCTGTAGGCAATTATTTTTAAGTGATTCATTATTTAAGTACAGTGTTATTTTCCTAGATTCAAACTCAGTGTCACTGTTCCGGGTCACTGTGGCCGAAAATATTAAATACTCGTTAAATAAAACTACTGCCTTGTTTTTAATGAATACTTAGTCCTACTACGCTACTATATTTTGATGTTGGTCACTATGGTGGTACTTAGAGAGCCGGCACACAACCCCCTTTGAAAGCACAACTGTTGGATAAGACCTCCATCCCACTCAGCCAGTGACACATCGCCATTGTCGTGTTCAAGGCCGAGAGAAGGTGAACCATTTGAGTCAGCCGGCGTGAATCAGCACTAACTAGAAAGGGATGTGCACGGCGGGGAAGGCCACACAAACTATAAACAATGAGGGAGCCACAATGGTCGGGGGACAAGATAAAGTTTATTTCAAGACAATAATAAAGAAATAATATTGGACTGTCATACAAATAGAGAGTGTCTAAGTAAAAGTCTTAAGACACCACAAGCGTTGGTGTTTTCTCATATTTGTACGACGTGAAACAGTCATTTTTTGGGTGAGAATCTGGATAAAAGTGCAGGTACAGAATATTACGACATCAGGGGAACAATAGTGGCACTACTCCAACTATGAACATGCTAACAGATGGACAAACTAAGTTTACTAAGGTCTACGCTCTACTTTTAGGGCAGGGTTTGGCAACACCAAATGTTGAAAGAGCCATATTGGACCAAATATTTTTTTAAAAATTCTGTCTGGAGCCGCAAAAAATGAAAAGGCGTACATAAGTGTTATAATGAAGGCAACACATGACGTAAGTGTCTATATTAGCTATACTAGCCTACTATCAAAATGACTATGTGTCGCAGGCTGACGCAAATCTTCGTTGACAGAAATGTTGAAATTTAATATTTATTCTACACATTTTTACAACATTAGAAACCATTAGTAAATCAGAGGCTACTCAGAAGGTGAGATAACTCCTGGAAATGACTGACTTAGAATGGCCAAAGGTATAGACGTGTGTGTCCAAGTTAAAGGAAACAGCAGGCTGTCTTCTTTTAATAGATTTATTACAATATTTGTGTGGAGGGGGGGCGTGGCCTGCGGGCCTGCCGCGGAACGGGGTGTGCAAGGACCGGCCTCGAAGACAGCGACAGGTGAGTGGATGGCCCAGGTGGGCCTTGTTATCTAATCACCTGTCGCCTTTATTAGCAGCAGCCGGAACGAGACACGGGGTTGGAGTTGGAGTGGGAGCCAGAGAGAGAGACACGGACTTGGAAAAAGAAAGACATTTTGCTGGAAAGCAAAAGCGGAGCAATCTATATGCAAATAAAACAGTGTTGTACCCATAAATCCGGGCTCTCGTGGCAGTGTGTGGTGGTCTGAGGAACCCACTACAGGGCAACCTCTACAATTTGCAAGTTAGGTAATGTTTGCTGTGGTCTGGAACAACATGGTACAAAAACAACTATCAGAAATGCAACCAATATTACATACAGATAATGTGTCATGAGACATGCTAATATAAATGATATACAAAGAGGATAAAAGTAAAGGAAATTAAATGAGCTCATATATACCTACAAACGAGGCAAAATGATGCAATATGTACATGCAGCTAGCCTAAATAGCATGTTAGCATGAATTAGCTTGCAATCATGCACTGACCAAATATGCCTGATTAGCACTCCAACAAGTCAATAATATCAACAAAGCGCACCTGTGTGCATTCACGCACAGCATAAAACTTTTGGTGGACAAAATGAGACAAAGAAGGAGAGGAAGATTTGACATGTTGTGTCACAGTCCACACTATGGTGAGTTCAAGAACCGCCGAAATTAGTAGAACTAACGATGTTCACCAAATACTTGTATTAAACATATTAAACAGTGGGCTTTCTAACAATCGGGAAGGTTTGTGTCATGTTTGTCCTCAAACAAAAAACATACTAGAACAAAATAAATATCCCCCCCCCCCCCCATCTTTTTCCATTTTCAACCCTTTTTTAAAAATGCTCCAATGAGCCACTCGGGCGGCGCTAAAGAGCCGCATGCTACGGTGTGTAGTGAAGCATGTTTAGCTATTCCTCGTCCTGCAGGGATGAGACTTGTAAGAAACGTAATTTATTTGTCGCCATGGAGGCGAGGATTAGTGATTTAGAAGTAGCTAAAACACTGCAGACTGCGGATGGACTTTAGCCGCTAGCTAGCTAGCCATGTCTTAAAGCCTACTGAAATGAGATTTTCTTATTGAAACGGAGATAGCAGATCCATTCTATGTGTCATACTTGATAATTTCGTGATATTGCCATATTTTTGCTGAAAGGATTTAGTAGAGAACATCGACGATAAAGTTTGCAACTTTTGGTCGCTGATAAAAAAGCCTTGCCTGTACCGGAAGTAGCGTGACGTCACAGGTTGTGGAGCTCCTCACATCTGCACATTGTTTACAATCATGGCCAGCAGCAGCGTGCGCGATTCGGACCGAGAAAGCGACGATTACCCCATTAATTTGAACGAGGATGAAAGATTTGTGGATGAGGAAAGTGAGAGTAAAGGATTAGAGGGCAGTGGAAGCGATTCAGATAGGGAAGATGCTGTGAGAGGCGGGTGGGACCTGATATTCAGCTGGGAATGACTAAAACAGTAAATAAACACAAGACATATATATACTCTATTAGCCACAACACAACCAGGCTTATATTTAATATGCCACAAATTAATCCCGCATAACAAACACCTCCCCCCTCCCGTCCATATAACCCACCAATACAAATCAAACACCCGCACAAAACACTCAATCCCACAGCCCAAAGTACCGTTCACTTCCGCAAAGTTCATAAAGCACATATATTTCCCCAAAGTTACGTACGTGACATGCACATAGCGGCACGCACGTACGGGCAAGCGATTAAATGTTTGGAAGAAAGCTGTGTACTATCGGTAGCGCGTCTGCTATCCAACTCAAAGTCCTCCTGGTTGTGTTGCTGCAGCCAGTCGCTAATACACCGATCCCACCTACAGCTTTCTTCTTTGCTGTCTTCATTGTTCATTAAACAAATTGCAAAAGATTCACCAACACAGATGTCCAGAATACTGTGGAATTTTGCGATGAAAACAGAGCTGTTTGTATTGGGACACAATGGTGTCCCAATACTTCCGCACAATCCGTGACGTCACGCGCAAACATCATCATACCGAGACGTTTTCAGCAGGATATTTCCCGGGAAATTTCAAATTGCACTTTATAAGTTAACCTGGCCGTATTAGCATGTGTTGCAATGTTAAGATTTCATCATTGATATATAAACTATCAGACTGCGTGGTCGGTAGTAGTGGGTTTCAGTAGGCCTTTAAAGCATCTCTTCCTGAAGGCGTTTCAGTTTTATAAATTCACCTTTATCCTTAGTTTTTAAGCCAAAATGCGTCTGTTCTCCCTTTTCTGTCTACACACTGTGTCTGCTTGTAAGTACTCCGTGACTGTGCGCTGCCGAACATGCCCGTCTGCTGGTAAACCAGCAATGACACGACGTGACGACGACGGGGGAACTGGGGGGTGGAGGACCGGTACTTTTCAGAGGCGGTATAGTACCGAATATGATTCATTAGTATCGCAACCCTAATTACTCGGTACCGAAAATGGTCGTACTGGAGCATTGCATCGTAATGTCTCACCGAAACGAAATGTTTTAGTCAAAAAGCGAAAGTGGCGTGTATGAAAACAGAAGTACCACAGTGATGGTGAAAATAAACCAACTCCGTTCAAAAAGGGGTACTAATTAGTAAGAGATGTACACAACATTGCATTTAATGTAAAAGTAGACTTTGTCAGGACAATATGTAGGTCAAAGTAGACAACGAGACAGAATAGTGACGTTGTCTTTTGTTTCATGATGAGTTGTCTTCCCCACTGGGGCATAAAAATGAGCACTAATCATAAAAGATGACACATCAGTCATCTTTCAAAGCAGCCCGAGAGCCGCCATCACGCTGACAAACAAAAGGTCAGTTTGCATGAGAGCCTAAAGTCAACAGCCTGATTGACCCACTTCCAAGCGACGTGGAGCACGTGGACACGGTCTGCAGGCGTGACGGAACAAGCGGCGTTATAAAATCGACACTTAATCACGTTGCACGTTAACGAGGGGAGGAAGAAGAATACTCACTTATTGATTCTTTGTACTTTGTGTTATTTCATTGATTATGAATGTATTCATCCAAAACATGGTGCTAAATAATATTACAAACTATCCATGCATCCATCCATTTTCGTCAGCTTATCCGAGGTCGGGTCGCGGGGGCAGCAGCCTAAGCAGAGAAGCCCAGACTTCCCTCTCCCCAGCCACTTTGTTAAGTTAAAGTTAAAGTTCCAATGATTGTCACACACACACTAGGTGTGGCGAAATTTGTCCTCTGCATTTGACCCATCCCCTTGTTCACCCCCTGGGAGGTGAGGGGAGCAGTGAGCAGCAGCGGTGCCGCGCCCAGGAATAATTTTTGGTGATTTAACCCCCAATTCCAACCCTTGATGCTGAGTGCCAATCAGGGAGGTAATGGGTCCCATTTTTTTATAGCCTTTGGTATGACTCGGCCGGGGTTTGAACTCACAACCTACCTGATCTCAGGGCGGACACTCTAACCACTAGGCCACTGAGTAAGTTCGTCTACTGGGCGAACCTCTCTAACCACTAGGCTGGACGAGTAGGTTCGTCCAGCTCCTCCCGGGGGATCCCGAGGCGTTCCCAGGCCAGCCGGGAGACATAGTCTTCCCAACGTGTCCTGGGTCTTCCCCTTGGCCTCCTGCCGGTCGGACATGCCTCAAACACTATTAAACTATTACAAACTAATCAATCACAAATATTAATTATATTTGACCGCTCTGGCTGGCTGCAGTGCCCTCTGCTGGTTGTTCAGGGGAGTGTGTAGGTCACATTTATTTGTGCATCTGGTTTGTGGGAGAAATGTCTCGTCGACACAAAAGCAAAAAAAGTGATCCACATATGCAAATTCAATACAAATCCAAATAAAAAATCAATCATATTTATATTCAAATCTCAAAAATATATTTACAAATACACGTTTATTTATACAAATTCTTGATTTATTTGTATGTCACATTTTTATATTTATAAATTTTAATTGTATACCGTATTTTCCGCACCATAAGCCGCACCTAAAAACCACAATTTTTGTCAAAAGCAGACAGTGCGGCTAATAACCCGGTGCGCCTTATATATGGATTAATATTCATATTTATTTTCATAAGGTTTAGGTCTCGCAACTACGGTAAACAGTCGCCATATTTTTTCCCCGTAAAAGAGGAAGCGCTTCTTCTTCTACGGTAAGCAACCGCCCCATAGAAGAGGAAGCGCTTCTTCTTCTACTGTAAGCAACCGCCAAGGTGAGCACCCGCCCCCGGAGAAGAAGAAGCTCGCGGATATTTAATTTCATTTGTTTTTCTGTAAAGACAACAAAATGTCTCCTACTAAGAGACATGCGTACAAGGTTCCACTGGCTTTTGATATTCATGTGAACCGCACTGTGGATACAACGGGAACACGTACGGTGAATATTCGCACCACAGGGAATGAGAAGTCGTCCTACTGTGGTTAGCTTGCCATGCTAACGGCCAGAAACTTCCACCCACGGTGATATTCAAAAGGAAGACCTTGCCAAAAGAGAACTTTCCAGCCGGCGTCATCATAAAAGCTAACTCGAAGGGATGGATGGCTGAAGAAAAGATGAGCGAGTGGTTGATAGACGTTTACGCGAAGACACCGGGTGACTTTTTTCACGCAGCGCCGTTCCTGTTGATCTACGACTGCATGCGCGTCCACATCATCGATGGTGTCAAAAAACAAGTGAAGCACACCGAAGAAGAATAATTCGAGGGATTTGTAGATGAGTAATAACTTCAGAAAGTGAGCTTTAAATGTTTATTTTGTGTGTTGTGTGACACTAACGTATGAGCAACGTTGAGTTATTGATGTTGCTATTGCTCTGCACTATTTTGAGTGTTACTATTTTTGTGATTGCACATTTGCACATTACATTTTGGGAGTGAACAGAGTTGTTAGAACGCTGGTTTGTAATATATTATTAAAGTTTGACTGACCTATCTGACTGTTTTGTTGACATTCCCTTTAGCGTAGCGTAGGTGCGGCTAATAGCACGGGGCGGCTAACAGGTAAACAAAGTTTTGAAATATGCCGTTCATTAAACGTGCGGCTAATAACACGGGGCGCCTTATGGTGCGGAAAATACGGTATATTTTCAAATCTCAAAAATATATTTACAAATACGCGTTTATCCATACAAATTCTTGATTTATTTGTATGTCACATTTTTATGTTTATACATTTTAATTGTATATATTTTCAAATCTCAAAAATATATTTACAAATACGCGTTTATTTATACAAATTATTAATTTATTTGTATATCACATTTGTGTTTGTATTTGTATATTTATTCATATATGCATATGTATCAATTAGAGATGAGCCGATAAATACTTTAAAATGTAATATCGGAAATTATCAGTATCGGTTTCAAAAAGTAAAATTTATGACTTTTTAAAACGCCGCTGTACGGAGTGGTACACGGACGTAGGGAGAAGTACAGAGCGCCAATAAACCTTAAAGGCACTGCCTTTGTGTGCCGGCCCAGTCACATAATATCTACGGCTTTTCACACACACAAGTGAATGCAAGGCATACTTGGTCAACAGCCATACAGGTCACACTGAGGGTGACCGTATAAACAACTTCAACAATGTTACAAATATGCGCCAGAACTGTGAATCCACACCAAACAAGAATGACAAACACATTTCGGGAGAACATCCACACCGTAAGACAACATAAACACAACAGAACAAATACCCAGAACCTCTTGCAGCACTAACTCTTCCGGGACGCTACAATATACACCCCCCGCTACCCAGTTTAATGCATCTAGCGGTGCATCACAACAAAATTAGGCATAATATTGTGTCCATTCCACGACTGTATATATCGGTTTTGGTTGATATCCGAATCGGTAATTAAGAGCTGGACAATATCGGAATATCGGCAAAAAAGCCATTATCGGACATCTCTAGTATTAATATCATATTGATATATATAAGTTGATGTGAGACAATTCTACTTCCATAGTTGTGAGTCAGACCGTGGATGTTTTGCTCAAGCGCCGTCGGCCCGGTCTTCTCTGACGTCGCTTTTTATGTTGTGCTCGCCGACAGCAAGACCGCCACAGTCACCTTGACTTGTCAAATCAGCAAGAAAAATAAAAAAAATAAAAAGGCAGAGAAAAGGAAACTGTGGCTTTTTCTTTTCTTTTTTGGAGCTCATGTTTCCATCTCAGGCAGATGAGTGTGGCGTTCATGTGTGCAACGGTTCAAGGACGTTGTTAAAGGCCTTAGAAGCAGCAGCTCTTTTTGCCACTTTGATGGCTGACGCACATCTTTTTTTTTTGTTGTCCTCAGCGTCGTTTGTCACGTACAGCGTGTACCCTTCAGGAACACGTATCCTATCCTTGCCCGGGGCAGTTTGGCCCGCTCTTCTTCCACAACACATCTCCTATATCTGTGGTTCTCAAACTTTTTTTTACCACCTCAGAAAACACTTGGCTCTCCAAGTACCACCATAATGACTAGAGATGTCCGATAATGGCTTTCTTGCCGATATCAGATATTCCGATATCGTCCAACTCTTAATTACCGATTCTGATATCAACCGATACCGATATATACAGTCGTGGAATTAACACATTATTATGCCTAATTTTGTCGTGATGCCCCGCTGGATGCATTAAACAATGTAACAAGGTTTTCCAAAATAAATCAACTCAAGTTATGGAAAAAAATGCCAACATGGCACTGCCATACTTATTATTGAAGTCACAAAGTGCATTATTTTCTTTAATATGCCTTAAAACAGCAGCTTGGAATTTGGGACATGCTCTTCCTGAGAGAGCATGAGGAGGTTGAGGTGGGCGGGGTTGGAGGGTTTGGGGGTTAGCGGGGGGTGTATATTGTAGCGTCCCGGAAGAGTTAGTGCTGCAAGGGGTTCTGGGTATTTGTTCTGTTGTGTTTATGTTGTGTTACGGTGCGGATGTTCTCCCGAAATGTGTTTGTCATTCTTGTTTGGTGTGGGTTCAGAGTGTGGCGCATATTTGTAACAGTGTTAAAGTTGTTTATACCTCCACCCTCAGTGTGACCTGTATGGCTGTTGACCAAGTATGCCTTGCATTCACTTGAGTGTGTGAAAAGCCGTAGATATTATGTGACTGGGCCGGCACGCCAAGGCAGTGCCTTTTAGGTTTATTGGCGCTCTGTACTTCTCCCTACGTCCGTGTACACAGCGGCGTTTTAAAAAGTCATACATTGTACTTTTTGAAACCGATACCGATCATTTTTAAACCGATACCGATAATTCCCGATATTACATTTTAAAGACGTGACGGCGTGGCGAAGTTGGTAGAGTGGCTGTGTCAGCAATCGGAGGGTTGCTGGTTACTGGGGTTCAATCCCCACCTTCTACCATCCTAGTCACGTCCGTTGTGTCCTTGGGCAAGACACTTCACCCTTGCTCCTGATGGCTGCTGGTTAGCGCCTTGCATGGCAGCTCCCGCCATCAGTGTGTGAATGTGTGTGTGAATGGGTGAATGTGGAAATACTGTCAAAGCACTTTGAGTACCTTGAAGGTAGAAAAGCGCTATACAAGTATAACCCATTTATCATTTATTTATTTAAAGCATTTATCGGCCGATAATATCAGCAGTTCAATTTCATCGGACATCTCTAATAATGACCAACGTTCAAATACAGGAGCATAGTAGGCCTAAGTATTCATCGAAAACAAGGCAGCCAGCCGCTAATACACCGATCCCACCTACAGCTTTCTTCTTTGCAGTCTCCATTGTTCATTAAACAAATTGCAAAAGATTCACCAACACCGATGTCCAGAATACTGTGGAATTTTGAGATGAAAACAGAGCTGTTTGTATTGGGATACAATGTGTCCCAATACTTCCGTTTCAACCATCGACGTCACGCGCATACGTCATCATACATAGACGTTTTCAACCGGAAGTTTCGCGGGAAATTTAAAATTGCACTTTATAAGTTAACCCGGCCGTATTGGCATGTGTTGCAATGTTAAGATTTCATCATTGATATATAAACTATCAGACTGCGTGGTCGGTAGTAGTGGGTTTTAGTAGGCCTTTAATGCGCCTTATAATCCGGTGCGCCTTTTGTATAAAAATAGACCTGAATAGACCCGCTCATCGTCAGTGCGCATTATAATCCAGTGCGCCCTATGATCCAGAAAATACGGTAAGAAAATTGCATAATTTCCAAGGACACACCAGACACTGGTTGAAAAAGACGGTCCTGTTCTACATCAGCTCTTCCTAATGGAACAGACATGTGCTAAAGTGAAGGAACATGTGCTTCTGTGTTCCAGCAGTGCTTCAAACAGCCCACGTAGTAAAAAAAAAAAAAGATGAACTTGTGTACTTACCCACGTCTGAAGTGCTTCAATTGTGTTCCGTCGGCTGTTAGACGAGTCTACTGGGACACTCCAGAAGCCGTGCATTTGTGAAAAACTAGGAGAAGTGCAGTAAAATGTCAACTAAAGTCATGTAAAAATGGCGTCACACAACACAAGCAACACCCTAAGACAGTGGTCCCCAACCTTTTTGTAGCTGTTTTTTTTAAATTTTATTTTATTTTTTTGTCATAAAGAAATACAATCATGTGGGCTTACGGACTGTATCCTTGCAGACTGTATTGATCTATATTGATATATAATATATATATTGTGTTTTTATGTTGATTTAATACAAAATAAAATAAAAAATAAATAAATTAATTAATTTTATTTCTTGTGCGGCCCGGTACCAATCGGTCCACGGACCGGTAACGGGGCGTGGCCCGGTGGTTGGGGACCACTGCCCTAAGAGACACATCCAAAGAGTTCACTTCGATTGTAAAACCTCTCATTATACGAACTTTCATTTAGAAACCACAAACTGAATAAAAATACGCTCTGGTGTATGAATCTTGTCTCAGTGTATGAACATTTCATCCACCCATTGTGTGCCTTTAGTGAAGTCATTTTGTGCCTGGCAGCACATCCATTATGGGCAGGCTAATTGATCCCCGCAGAAGAAAGCTGTCGTTAGCTAGTGGGCTTTGTGTTTTTTTATAGCCTTTTTACAGCTTTTTCTAGTTTTTGTAACTCAATATGAGTCCTAAGAAAGCAAGGAACAAGCAATGTGTGGTTTGAAACATTCAGGAACTATCCACAGCGCTGTTGACACTGCCTTATCCCACCTCCCCCTCCCTTACGCCAGGAATATTAACCAACGAGGTCAAGTGGATTTTATTTTTTATTCCTAATCATTGCAGCGAACCTGGGTGTTAAATTTAAGGAGTTTTTTTTTATGATTTCAAACTGTGAGTGCGCCTCAGGATTAGTGACAGTGTGTGCGTGTCAGCAGGGCGACTGTTTATGAGGACAGTTGAGCTTGTTGTTGTTGTTTAGACTTTGTTATTGAATAGAAAGTAGATCCATCACTCCCTTGTATATTGCTTAATATTGTGTTCAAAGCGTCACATATTTACTAAGATATGGACTTTTGTCAAGGCTGGAACCGATTATTCATGTTTACATTGTTTCTTATGGCGAAATTTAGTAAAAAAAACCTAATTGTTGTGTTTGCAAACCTTACAAAAGCTCATGTTCCTAGTAAAACTCACAAAGATACATTATTTCAGGCATTATTAGACCTTTTGCATGTGTTTGAATACATTTTTTCGCATAATCATAAAAGCCCATACAGCATGATAATAAAAACAACCAACATAAAATGTTCAAAATGAAAGGTCATGAGATGCTTTGTGCAGTATTCAAAGCACTTTTGAAAAGGTGGGTTTTAACAGCCTTTTCAAAGTTGTGGGCCACGGGAAGGGGGACAGAGGCTCTCATTTCAACGTCCAGAAAAGTGCTAGATGAATCCAATCCATTATTACTATTATTATCATTATTATTGGTTTGCTAGCCGGGCAGTGGAGTGTTGTAGGAAGCAGGTTAAGTGAAAATTCTGAGTATGTAAAGTCTGAGATGAGGGAAATTCAGGGTTTTCTGTTAAGGTAAAGTTACCATGGTTACCACTCTGTCATTCCTCCTAATAAACGTGAACACATGATGTGTCTGTTACTTTGTAGATGTTAAAAGTAAATTATTCCTGAATATTTATGAAGTCATGTTACTTATATTATATTATTATTATAGAGGATTGGTACGTTAGGAAAAAAATATATCTTGTGAGTTTAAAAAAACATCCTCTTTTTTTAAATGAAAAATATTTAACACAATAAAGTATCAAATATATATATTTTTTCATTAATGTAAATATACCTAAAAGCTGTGCTATATCCTGCTGAGAACTGCAGAATCCTGGAGACTAATGCAAAAATGTCCATTCTGGACATTATTTAAATGATGACTAACATCAAGTGAACTGCTAAGAACTGTTAGCAACTAAAACTAAACAAAAAAACCCCTCATATTTCAGGTATTTAAATTGTTTTAGTCATAATCATTCAAATCATTCAAGTATAATTTTTTTTATAATTGTTATAATTTTTTTTAAAATTATAACAATTTCCTTATTGTAAATATAGCTACTATATGAGCTATATTACTCACAACAAGTAAAATAACCTGCCAACAATAACTGATATTGCAGATAATTTTCTCATTTCAAGAAACATATCTCCCATTTTAGAACAAAACATTAGAACATAAACACATTGGTGTAACGAAAAGTGCCTGGTAATAAAAATTTTAAAAAAAGCCTATTTACTTTGCATTTTTGCATTGATTTTACATGTAAAATATAATCAAAACAAATAGGAAATATTATTTTTAGCTGCCTCCATGAGTGTTTTTACCAGTGGGATTGCATCATATTAAAATGTGCTTTTATTCCATTTCATTTTTTACCTGAGGACTAACAGGAAAATGTGACTAAATGTTGAATCTGTTATGTAATGCATTCAAACCTATGCATTAACTCTGGAAGTGAATATTGTCCAATATTACTTGGTTACTTTCTATAAAACTGTTCATACTCACCAAAAACACACATTTATTTTGAATTTTGACCGGATCTGACCAATCTCTGTCTGATTTAGACTAGATCTAACCAATCCAAGTCTGATTTTGACGAGATCTGACCAATCCAAGTCTGATTTAGACTAGATCTGACCAATCAAAGTCTGATTTTGACCAGCTCTGACCAATCCAAGTCTGATTTAGACTAGATCTGACCAATCAAAATATGATTTAGACTAAATCTGACCAATCCCTGTCTGATTTAGACTATATCTGACCAATCCAAGTCTAAATTAGACTAGATCTGACCAATCAAAGTCTGATTTAGTCTATAACTGCCAATTGAAGTCTGATTTATACTAGATCTGACCAATCCAAGTCTGATTTAGACTAGATCTGACCAATCAAAGTCTGATTTTGACCAGCTCTGACCAATCCAAGTCTGATTTAGACTAGATCTGACCAATCAAAATATGATTTAGACTAAATCTGACCAATCCCTGTCTGATTTAGACTATATCTGACCAATCCAAGTCTAAATTAGACTAGATCTGACCAATCAAAGTCTGATTTAGTCTATAACTGCCAATTGAAGTCTGATTTATACTAGATCTGACCAATCCAAGTCTGATTTAGACTAGATCTGACCAATCAGTCTGATTTAGACCAGATCTGACCAATCCAAGTCTGATTTAGACTACATCTGACCAATCAAAATATGATTTAGACTAGATCTGACCAATCCCTGTCTGATTTAGACTAGATCTGACCAATCCAAGTCTAAATTAGACTAGATCTGACCAATCAAAGTCTGATTTTGACGAGATCTGACCAATTAAAATCTGATTTAGACTAGATCTGATCAATCTAAGTCTGATTTAGACTATAACTGCCAATTGAAGTCTGATTTATACTAGATCTGACCAATCCCTGTCTGATTTAGACTAAATCTGACCAATCCAAGTGTAATTTAGACTAGATCTAACCAATCAAAGTCTGATTTTGACCAGATCTGACCAATTTAAACAATCAAAGTCTGATTTAGACTAGATCTGACCAATCCAAGTCTGATTTAGACTAGATCTGACCAATCCAAGTCTGATTTAGACTAGATCTGACCAATCAACATCTGATTTTGACCAGATCTGACTAATTAAAAATCTGATTTAGACTAGATCTGATCAATCTAAGCCTGATTTAGACTATAACTGCCAATTGAAGTCTGATTTATACTAGATCTGACCAATCCCTGTCTGATTTAGACTAGATCTAACCAATCCAAGTCTGATTTAGACTGGATCTGACCAATCAAAGTCTGATTTTGACCAGATATGACCAATTTAAATCTGATTTAGACTAGATCTGACCAATCCCTGTCTAATTTAGACTAGATCTGAACAATCAACGTCTGATTTAGACTAGATCTGACCAATCCAAGTCTGATTTAGACTAGATCTGACCAATCAACGTCTGATTTTGACCAGATCTGACTAATTAAAAATCTGATTTAGACTAGATCTGCTCAATCTAAGTCTGATTTAGACTAGAACTGACCAATTGAAATCAGATTTAGACTAGATCTGACCAATCCAAGTGTAATTTAGACTAGATATAACCAATCAAAGTCTGATTTAGACCAGATATGACCAATTAAAATCTGATTTAGACTAGATCTGATCAATCTAAATCTGATTTACACTAGAATTGACCAGCCGAATTTGGATTTAGACTAGATATGACCAATCCAAGATGGATTTAGATTATATCTGACCATTTGAAGCCTAATTTAGACTAGATCTGACCAATCTAAATGTAATTTACAGTAGATCTGTCGATTGTAAATGTAGTTACAAATTGCAATTTTGTCATATTGAGCAGATTAAAATAATAAAGACGTATGGTCATTTTCAGACAACCTTTTCCATCTCCAGTTGCTATGACGACTCATAGATCATGGCTTTTTAGCGCGGAGTGGACACACTCAGGTTTGACTGAACTTACTCAGATCAGCTGGTCTGGAATGCAAAACTCAAGAGTCATCAACTCAGACTTACGGTACTCCCCACTAGTCTGGCCAGACAGAAACTGCTGACTGTCAGTCAAAACAAATAGTAGCTTATTTTTTCCATTTTGCGCTTGACTTTTGCTATTTCCCAGCGGTATTGAATGCGTCACGTACAGTGTGGTTAGCAAGAAGACTTAACTTTGTCTGGGCACCAGGTCGTGGAAACACGTGCGTGAGTGCCGGGCACTTGGATGCTGGTTCATTCTGGGAGTCGAGTCATCCAGTCGGTGATCCCTGGAGGACGTGTGTGTGCGTGTGTGTGTTTGTGTGTGCGTGTGTGTGCATGTGTTCTTGTATTTCTATCCTTCTTGAGACACCAACAGGAAAAGTAGCTTCCATATAAGGAGGTGTGAACAAGTTAGGACATAAATCATGGTCCCAATACGGAAAACCATTGCATCTAATAGAGAATGTCTCATTAGCACCCCTGGTGGTGAACTCTATCAAAATGAGGGTGGTCCCAAAAAGGAGGGCTTTTTCAAATTGACTGTGTGTCGGTTTTAAAAGTGCTCCCCCTCTGGTCAACGTATGAAATAACAAGTGTGTGTAAAAAATTGAAATGCGCCCCTTTGGTCACAATTTATAAACAAATAAAATAAATATGTATATAGAGACATACTGTAATAACTTGAAGTAAATAATGAAGATTAAAAACCAATTACAAACAAAAAATTCAAAAAAATATGAAATAAAATTCCGACTTTTATCACTATGTTGCCAATTTTTTTTTTGTTCTTGTAAAATAGTGAAATTTTTTGAGTAAAATTATGAATTTAGTCATAATTTTGCCAAGTAAAATTCCGATTATTATTATAATATTGCCAACATTTTTATGTTTTCTTATAAAATTGTGACTTTTGTCGAGTAAAATTACGACTCTTTTCATAAAATAGTCAATATGTTAAACTTTTCTTGTAAAGCTGCGACTGTATTTGGGTAATAGTCCAACTTTTATTATAATATTGCACAAATGTTCAGTTTTTCTTGTAAAATGTTGACTTGTGTTGAGAAAAATTACGACTTTTATTATAATACTGCCAAAATTACAAGTTTTTCTTGAGAAATTGTGAGCTTTTTCTTGTGAAATTCCAACTAATTTTTCACAACAAGCTTTTGTATATTTGCATAGTATGTACATATTATTAATGTTGTAAATACAAACCTTTACACATCTAGAAAGGGTGGTCCTCAAGAGGTAGGCATTTTTCGGAGGTCTCAAGAAGGTAACAAATACAAGAGTGTGTGTGTGTGTGTGTGTGTGTGTGTGTGCGTGTGTGTGCTGCTCCTGACTCTGTAAAACAAAAAACACACACAGAGGGGATTAATGAGCCTCTGAAGAAGAGCCAAGCTGAAAAGCACAAAGCACACAAGTTGTTCGTGATGCAATTAAAACATTTTTATTTCAGCAAAAAAACACACTTTAGCGGGATATTTCGTGTCCGTGCAGGAGTGTGTGCACAGGTGTCTAATCCCGAGCTCGTCCGTCAGCGTGCACACAAAGACACTTTTCCACCCCGACGTCAAAACAAACCACATAATTAAGCCTATGAACACATAAATATCGCCTGCTGTTTGTGTCGTGTATGAGGCCAGCCCGTATCGCAAAAATGGGCCGCCGTGTCCCCCCGGCAGGAGACGGCGAAGAGGACATCATCAAACATGATATCTGGATCCTGTCACACACACAAGAAGGCACGCCGTGTTCTGTTTAAGAAGAACTTGTGCTTACACTCGACTTTTATCTCCCCTAACATCATTCACAACTTTTTGTCAACAATTACCACCTCAAAAAACACTTTTAAGTACCACCATAATGACCAATGTTCAAATACAGTAGCGTAGTAGGCCTTAGTAGTCAATAAAACAAGGATATTTAATATTTTGGGCTGCAATAACATTACACAGTTTGAACAGTAACCACTAGTATATACCGCAGATTGAGAATCGCTGACAAACACAATAACTTAATAATAAGTGCATTTAAAAAGCCGGCTCACATTAAAAAGCAACACATAAGCCGTGTGTTAATGTTTCATTCCAGACTGCTGGGAAATTAGAAATATCCCATTTGGAGGTGAACCTTCCAAGTTCATTCTATTTCCAATTCTTAAATTCCAATTCTGCAAATCAAAAAACTAATTTTGGGCCATTTTTTCTATTTTAATTTCTGAAACAAAAGTTGGACAACTAATGACACTTTTTTAAAACGACAATAAGACTCCTGCTGAACAAAGATGTTACCGTTATGCTAAAAACATGCTAAACGCAAAGGAAATGCTAAAGTGGTCCGTGTACCTTCCGTTCATTCCATTTCCAATTCTGAAACGCAAATTAAAAAACAAAATGAGTGCCGTTTTTCGATTTTTATTACATATGGCAGATTTTAATACAAACAAAAAAGGGTTGATTTTCACTCAAATCTTGCCATAAAATTAGATTTTGTGCTGTTTTCCTTTTATGGATTTTAATTTCTCCAGATAAACACAAACATCGAATATACCTTCATCCAAAATACAAAGATGCGTGGTTATCTGTGTGATGACAAATTGAGTATTTTAGCTTTTCCTTTGCGTTTAGCATGTTTTTAGCATAACGCTAACATCTTTGTTCAGCAGGAGTCCTATTGTCAATCAATCAATCAATCAATGTTTACTTATATAGCCCTAAATCACGAGTGTCTCAAAGGGCTGCACAAGCCACAACGACATCCTCGGCTCAGATCCCACATCAGGGAAAGAAAAAACTTGTCGTTTTAAAAAAGTGTCATTAAATAGTTCTTCAACTTTTGTTTCAGAAATGAAAATAGAAAAAAATGGCCCGAAATTTGTTTTTTGATTTCCATTTAAGAATTTTACATAGAATGAAAGGAACGACTAGATATGACCAATCCAAGATTGGTTTAGACTAGATTTGACCAACCAAAGTCTGATTTAAACTAGGTCTGACCAATAAAAGTCTGATTTAGACTATATCTGGCCAATTGAAGTCTGATTTAGACTAGATATGACCAACCAAAGTCTGATTTAGACTAGGTCTGACCAATAAAAGTCTGATTTAGACTATACCTGGCCAATCCAAGTCTGATTTAGACTAAATCTGACTAATCCAAGTCTGATTTAGACTAGATCTAACTAATCCAAGTCTGATTTAGACTACATCTGACCAATCAAAAGTCTGATTTAGACTACATCTGACCAATCAAAGTCTGATTCTGACCAGATCTGACCAATCCCTGTCTGATTTAGACTAGATCTGACCAATCCCTGTCTAATTTAGACAAGATCTGACCAATAAAGGTCTGATTTTGACTAACTCTGACCAATTAATATCTGATTTAAACTAGATCTGATTAATATAGGTCTGATTTAGACTAGAACTGACCAGTACAAGTGGGATTTAGACTAGATCTGACCAATCAAAGTCTGATTTCGACTAGATCTGACCAATCAAAGTCTGATTTAGACTAGATCTGACCAATCAAAGTCTGATTCTGACTAGATCTGACCAATCCCTGTCTGATTTAGACTAGATCTGACCAATCAAAGTCTGATTTTGACTAGGTCTGACCAATTAATATCTGATTTAGACTAGATCTGATCAATCTAAGTCTGATTTAGACTAGAACTGACCAGTACAAGTGGGATTTAGACTAGATCTGACCAATCAAAGTCTGATTTTGACCGGATGTCACCAATCCCTGTCTGATTTAGACTAGATCTGACCAATCCCTGTCTGATGTGGACTAGATCTAACGAATCCCTGTCTGATTTAGACTAGATCTGACCAATCAAAGTCTGATTTTGACTAGGTCTGACCAATTAATATCTGATTTAGACTAGATCTAATCAATCTAATTCTGATTTAGACTAGAACTGACCAGTACAAGTGGGATTTAGACTAGATCTCACCAATCAAAGTCTGATTTTGACCGCAACTGACCAATCCCTGTCTGATTTAGACTAGATCTGACCAATCCAAGTTTGATTTAGACTAGATCTGACCAATCCAAGTCTGATTTAGACTAGATCTGACCAATCAAAGTCTGTTTTTGACCAGATCTGACCAATTAAAATCTGATTTAGATTCGATCTGATCAATCTAAGTCTGATTTAGACGAGAACTGAACAGTCAAAGTCGGATTTAGATTAGATTGACCAATCCAAGGTGGATTTAGATTATATCTGACCTATTGAAGTCTGATTTACACTAGAATTGACCAATCTAAATGTAATTTAGAGTAGATCTGACAATTTTAAATGTAATTCAAACTTGTAATTTTGTCATATTGAGCAGAGTAAAATAATAAAGACAGGCGGTCGTTCATTGAGCAGCGCTGCACGTGAGAAGAAGCATAAGCAGAGAGTGAAAAGAGGATAATCCTGCAGTTAAACGTCTTAGCGCAAACATTTGTGTCCATGGTCACATGCACACTGTCTATGTCTGCAACACTAAGTGCTTTTAATCTGGCACTGTACACACACACACACACACACACACACATACGCACGTGTGCAAAATAAGCGCACGGGCCAATGATCCTGACGCCGTGCCAGAGATCAGCCGTGGAATGTAAACAGCAGCAACATGAATGGAGATTGAATCTAGATTCAGATATTTTCCATCAAGTTCCCTCACAGCTTTGGACTCGTGGCTCGGAGGACAGGGGAGGGTGTGTGTGTGTGTGTGTGTGTGTGTGTGTGTGTGTGTGTGTGTGTGTGTGTGTGTGTGTGTGTGTAAGCTTAAGGCTGGCATTCCTCAGGTGGGAGGAGGTGTGTGTGTGAGACTATTGTCATTCAGACCCACACACACACACATTGTTGACATTCAGAAGTATGCAAATGCAGTGCATTGGGGTTTACATTTCAATACGATGGCCAATACCATTGCTCATTGGGAATGCTAATCGATGGCGGACGTACACAAACATACCCAGCAATGGACTCGCCATTAATGACAATGACACCAATCTCAAGAGCAGGCTTTGACGGTTGGATCATGAGGTTTGATCCTACAAAGAACCGGCCTTGGGGGGGCCAAAGAAGTATGCCTCTTTTTGTGGTCTAGGACACCTCGGGAAGTTACTCACGAGTGTGTCAACAAGGACATCCTTCTGTGAATACTTTGGATTTCACCTGCCCCCCCACCCTAATTATCCCCACATTCCACGTGCCATGAATACCCCCAATGATGCCTGACAATTGCCCTCAATCCAGCCAAGTACCCCGCAAAAGTTAGTGCCCTCCAGGCAGCCATGTTGCAAACAGCAGCTGGGATCGTCACGCGAACGTAAAGACGTTAAAGACCTCCTTGATACGGGACAGAACTATTTCTGAGGGGATTTCCAGAAAGTTCTGATCAGATTTGAAATTTGGGGTGGTTTTGCACGAAAGCGTTTGGATACACGGGCACAGCGTACATCCTTACAGACGTAAACATGGGGAAAAGCGTGCAGATTCCAGAAGATCTGGAAGAGGTCTGTGGAATTTTTGAAGGTTGGTACAATAGGCCAGAGGTCACTGAAGTTGGACTTGAGAGAGGCTCGGAGGAAAAGGTCTTTTACCGGTCGCCGTCAGGGAAGTCCAAAACACGGGGAAAATCCAAGGGGGAGCCGTGTCTATTTACTGTATTAGTCAAAGAGACAGGTCTATCAATGATCAATGTCGGTGCCAGTCAGATCGGATCGGTCTGACAAAGCCCTGCTCAAAATGGCGGACGTGTTGACGTATTCATATGACTGAGCCCTACCAGTGGCGCCAGGTCTGCTGTACAAATACATGATGCCCAGAAGAAAGCTGGCGGAGTGAAAAGGTACATTTTCTGTGTTCATTCAACTTTTTTTTAACAAAATTATAGAGAAACCAACCGTAGTCTTACCCAAAGTGTTCCCACAAAGTCCAACATATCTTGTTCCAAGAGTCTCATCAATTATTTGATTTTTGGCACTCAGCAACAAAGAGTTGGAGTTGGGGGTTAAATCACCAAAATGATTCCCGGGCGCGGCGCCGCTGCTGCCCACTGCTCCCCAAGGGGATGGGACAAATGCAGAGGACAAATTTCACCACATCTAGTGTGTGTGTGACAATCATTGGTACTTTAATCTTTAATCTGAATGTATTAGTAGATTGCACCGTACAGTACATATTCCGTACAATTGACCACTAAATGGTAACACCCGAATAAGTTTTTCAACTTGTTTAAGTCGGGGTCCACGTTAATCAATTCATTGTAACTGACTTGAGTATATATACACACGCAGTATATACAGTATACAGAACAGTTCAAAAGTTTGGACACACCAGGGACGGTGTGGCGAAGTTGGTAGAGTGGCCGGGCCAGCAATCGGAGGGTTGCTGGTTACTGGGGTTCAATCCCCACCTTCTACCATCCTAGTCACGTCCGTTGTGTCCTTGGGCAAGACACTTCACCCTTGCTCCTGATGGGTGCTGGTAGCACCTTGCATGGCAGCTCCCTCCATCAGTGTGTGAATGTGTGTGTGAATGGGTGAATGTGGAAATACTGTCAAAGCGCTTTGAGTACCTTGAAGGTTGAAAAGCGCTATACAAGTATAACCCATTTATCATTTACCTTCTCACTCAATGCGTGTTCTTTATTTTCATGACTATTTACATTGTAGATTGTCACTGAAGGCATTAAAACTATGAATGAACACATGTGGAGTTATGTACTTAACAAAAAAAGGTGAAATAACTGAAAACTTGTTTTATAGTCTAGTTTCTTCAAAATAGTTAAGTTAAAGTTAAAGTTAAAGTACCAATGATTGTCACACACACTAGGTGTGGTGAAATTTGTCCTCTGCATTTGACCCATCCCCTTGTTCACCCCCTGGGAGGTGAGGGGAGCAGTGGGCAGCAGCGGTGCCGCGCCCGGGAATCATTTTTGGTGATTTAACCCCCAATTCCAACCCTTGATGCTGAGTGCCAAGCAGGAAGGTAATGGGTCCCATTTTTAAAGTCTTTGGTATGACTCGGCCGGGGTTTGAACTCACAACCTACCGATCTCAGGGCGGACACTCTAACCACTAGGCCATATATAGCCACCCTTTGCTCCGATTACTGCTTTGCACACTCTTGGCATTCTCTCGATGAGCTTCAAGCACTCCTGTGAAGTGAACACCATTTCAGGTGACTACCTCTTGAAGCTCATCGAGAGAATGCCAAGAGTGTGCAAAATAGTAATCAGAGCAAAGGGTGGCTATTTTGAAGAAACTACAATATAAAACATGTTTTCAGTTATTTCACCTTTTTTGTGAAGTACATAACTCCACATGTATTCATTCATAGTTTTGATGCCTTCAGTGACAATCTACAATGTAAATAGTCATGAAAATAAAGAAAACACATTGAATGAAAAGGTGTGTCCAAACTTTCGGCCTGTACTTTATATATGTATATATATATATGTGTGTGCTACGATTTCCTTCTTGAATTCAATAGTGTTTCTCACCTTCTTCAGCAACTTTCTTTGGACACATAGCATCTTATTTAGTAGTCATACTCAATCATAGGGAAAGTCGGGGGTAAGAAAATGGAGGTACCACTGTATTGTACAAACCTATTCTTATTCTAATTGACACAGGCAAGCTCTGATGAGTCACTTGTGTGTCCTTTGTACAGCAAATGAGTGATTCCTCAGCTGCCAGGAGGCTGAAAAGCATCCCTTCTTTTTATGATCTGCAACCACTTACAATTATCTCAGCCTGTTGCTACACTTTCATGCCTTTCATCCCTCCGCACTACAAGCGCGCAACAGCGTGGGCTGGCTACAGCAAAATGTGCTGCACGGTAATTCCGTCATTCTGTTGAAGTGAATGTACTTTATTCCTCTTTTGTCCTTTCCTTGATGTTGTTTGTGGGGGGGAAAGAAAAAAAGACATGGAAAAATGTACTTGCTTTTTTTAATCTGTTTTTTCCATTATATGTTTTTGATTTAGAAGGTAGACAAATAATAAATAAGAGAAAAAAACGATTTAAAAATAGTTTTTTTTCTAATTTGTTTTACCCCAAAACAAGAAAAAGATTACAAAAAATAAAAACAAAATGTTTTTTTCTATTTTTCTTTTGCAGAAAAAGTAAAAAGTATATATATATATATATATATATATATATATATATATATATATATATATATATATATATATATATATATATATATATATATATATATATATATATATATATATATGTATATATATATATACATACAGTATAAACACACTCAATCAGTAAAGAAATTAAAGGATTTTTGAAAAAAGATTGTATTTTTTCCTCATTATGGAAAGAATATAATGACAAAAAGTAAATATGATGGAAAAATAAAAAGCAAAAAGAAAACAGTACAGTAGTATCTCAGTTTTCGTGAATAAACCCTTCCGAATGGTGCAATGAAAACTGAATTGTATTAAATAAAAAAAAACTATGTCATTTTTACCAGTATAAATACTGCAATGTAAATCCAAGCAATGCGTTGCAGACACCCAAACAAATTAACACAAACACATTTTATAGAGAATAATCATAGAAAACAATGTGAAATACATATATATGATAAATACAATTAATAAATCAAATCTTACCGTCACTGTTACTTTTATGACAAATCTTGTTTCAATAGTGCTCTCACTTACAACTTTCATTGGCCCCATTAGCAGTCATACTTAAATTACAAGTGAATAACAAGTGCAAAATTTTGTCCAAAATATTTGTGGAAAATCAGTGTACCTTTGTACACATTTTTGACAAATCTGTTGAATATAAAAACATTATTTTTATTCCGCATTCAAAGTCATATTTGAGAGTGTTGGATAAAATAGAATAAAAGCGTAGCTACCTGCTTTTGCAAATTAACTCTGCATATACATTATTATTATACAGGTATGTGCACGCGCCTGCCTCGTCATCAGCGCCGCCGAGGTGGATGAGTTCAACATGGCGTACAAATTAAATCTCCATGCTCGCTGTCGCCAGCGCTCTTATCAGAAATACATACCAGAGCGTAATGAGTGACGACGGGCATGCCAACATAGCTCAGAGCTCCAACGAAAGATGGCCCATGCAGGCATGCGGAGGTTGACTGCGCAGGCCAACAAAAATTGAAAGTGGGACACAAGCTGAGGTTAAATAAGAATTAGCTGGTCATGGATGACATGAACACATGCAGTACGGTGTCACTCATCAGCTCATGTGCGGCATGTTTGGATGCTTTAAAGAGGGGGGTGGAGGGTGTGGGTATTAAGCAGCCGTTAAACCCCCCCCCCCCCACACCCACCCCCGTGTGGAAGAACTTGTCAGGACAAGTCGCCTGCAGCAACACAACAAGGGCACGCTCCTCAAGAAGAAGGAAAGAAAACGTAGAAAAACATGCAACACGTGGAATTACACTAAAACGTTACATTACCATGTGTTGCACTGCATATTTTGTCTCCATTAGGTAAAAGGCTCATGCGGTTCACGCATTTTGGGCGACAGCTTGCACGCAATTTTGGATGCCTAACCCTGTGTTTTGCAGTCTTTTTAAATTGTTTTATTTCCTGTCCAGCTACTCAGGCAAATCATATAGTTGATGTACAAACCTCGTTTCCATATGAGTTGGGAAATTGTGTTAGATGTAAATATAAACGGAATACAATGATTTGCAAATCATTTTCAACCCATATTCAGTTGAATATGCTACAAAGACAATATATTTGATGTTCAAACTCATAAACTTTATTTTTTTTTGGCAAAAAATTATTAACTTAGAATTTCATGGCTGCAACACGTGCCAAAGTAGTTGGGAAAGGGCATGTTCACCACTGTGTTACATGGCCTTTCCTTTTAACAACACTCAGTCAACGTTTGGGAACTGAGGAGACACATTTTTGAAGCTTCTCAGGTGGAATTCTTTCCCATTCTTGCTTGATGTACAGTTTAAGTTGTTCAACAGTCCGGGGGTCTCCGTTGTGCTATTTTAGGCTTCATAATGCGCCAAACATTTTCAATGGGAGACAGGTGTGGACTACAGGCAGGCCAGTCTAGTACCCGCACTCTTTTACTATGAAGCCACGTTGATGTAACACGTGGCTTGGCATTGTCTTGCTGAAATAAGCAGGGGCGTTCATGGTAACGTTGCTTGGATGGCAACATATTTTGCTCCAAAACCTGTATGTACCTTTCAGCATTAATGGTGCCTTCACAGATGTGTAAGTTACCCATGTCTTGGGCACTAATACACCCCCATACCATCACACATGCTGCCTTTTGAACTTTGCGCCTATAGCAATTCGGATGGTTCTTTTCGTCTTTTATCCGGAGGACACGAGGTCCACAGTTTCCAAAAACAATTTGAAATGTGGACTCTTCAGACCACAAAACACTTTTCCACTCTGCATCAGTCCATCTTAGATGAGCTCGGGCCCAGCGAAGCCGGCAGCATTTCTGGGTGTTGTTGATAAATGGCTTTCGCTTTGCATAGTAGAGTTTTAACTTGGACTTACAGATGTGGTGACGAACTGTAGCTACTGACAGTGGTTTTCTGAAGTGTTCCTGAGCCCATGTGGTGATATCCTTTACACACCGATGTCGATTTTTGATGCAGTACCGCCTGAAGGATCGAAGTTCCGTAATATCACGTGCAGTGATTTCTCCAGATTCTCTGAATCTTTTGATGATATTACGGACCGTAGATGGTGAAATCCCTAAATTCCTTGCAATAGCTCGTTGAGAAATGTTGTTCTTAAACTGTTCAAAAATTTGCTCACGCATTTGTTCACAAAGTGGTGACCCTCGCCCCATCCTTGTTTGTGAATGACTGAGAATTTCATGGAAGCTGCTTTTATACCCAATCATGGCACCCACCTGTTCCCAATTAGCCTGTTCACCTGAGGGATGTTCCAAATACAGTTTTGAAGAGCATTCCTCAACTTTCTCAGTCTTTTTTGCCACTTGTGCCAGCTTTTTTGAAACATGTTGCAGGCATCAAATTCCAAATGAGCTAATATTTGCAAAAAACAACAAAAGTTTTCCAGTTTGAACGTTAAGTATCTTGTCTTTGCAGTCTATTCAATTGAATATAGGTTGAAAAGGATTTGCAAATTATTGTATTCTGTTTTTATTTACCATTTACACAACGTGCCAACTTCGCTGGTTTTGGGTTTTGTATATAAGGCGAGCATCATCAATAGTGAAACCTATGGTATTTGGCAATGCACATTTTATCATGCAGACTATACTACTACTAATAATAGATGATATAGAATACATATTGTGCACCAGAATATACATAGATGAAGTACAATCACAGTGCAAAACACCTACAGTACAATGTATAAGGCCTACAATGGAAATAGTTGATTTCAAAATGTAATTCAAATACGTCAATTAGGATTTAGTTTGGTGTATTGTCTTCTGTTATACGTTGGATGACAACCCTCTATTTAAAATAAAGCTTCCACCAATAAGAATAATAGTAATTGCTTTGACTAGTTTTCCAACATGAGCTCCCACCTGTTGCCGGAAGAGGAGGCGTGGCTGAAACCCGTTGGGCGGGGTCAGCTCGGACAGGCAGCTCGCCGTCAGCCAATCAGAAGACGGCACCGCTGCTGCCTTATAAAAGCCGTGCTCGCCCTCAGTCAGTCAGACGAGACTCCTCTTCTCCAGGCAGACAAGACACAAAAAAAGGATTGTTTTTTTCCCCCTCATCTCTGCTACTTTTAAAAATACTTGGAGCTTACCTTTCGGACCGAAAAGGAGAAAGAAAATGCGTCTCATCCAGAATATGACCACCATTGCGGAGTGTGCCGCCCCGCAGTTCTCGCCGGCTAACCGGGCTATCAAGATAGCAGTCATAGGGGGCAGTGGAGTGGGGAAAACAGGTAAAAAAAAGAACCAGTTTTTAGTCAAAACATAACATTTAAATGCAGAAAGGACGGCATTAAACATGTTGCTTTGCTTCCTTTCAGCGCTGGTGGTGAGGTTTCTGACAAGGCGCTTCATTGGAGACTACGAGAGAAATGCCGGTGAGTTTGATCATTATTATTATTTATTTCTTTGCTTATATGTAAATGTTGCATATTATAAACAAAGGTTTATTTATATGCACACATGGAAAAAGTGCAATATATTTATCTGTACAGTAACCTATTTATTTATTATATGCACCTTATTGCTTTTTAAATCCTGCACTACCATGAGCTAATGTAACGAAATGTCGTTCTTATCTGTACTGTAAAGTTCAAATTTGAATGAAAATAAAAAGGAAGTCTAAGTCTAATTTAAAAATAAATAAAAAAATAAATGCCGGTTTGTGTTTGTTGCAATAAAAAAGGTGCACTAGAAAGTAGAATGCAATGCATATAGGAACGTGGAACAAGTCATTAATAAGTGTGTGTGTGTGTGTAGGTAACCTGTACTCCAGGGAGATCCAAGTGGATGGAGACAACCAAGTCAGCCTGCAAGTCCAAGACACTCCAGGTGCAGAGGTAATAATTCCACATCCTCCTTTTTTTCCCCCTTCTTCTTGTCTGTTGGCCATGATGACTTGTGCAGAGCAGTCTGTGATGCAACACATCCAACAGGGGGGGGGGGGATGTCTCCCAGGGGCTTGTCTGAAAGGCTCGGAATCAAAACGGGCCGGGAAGCGGTCCAAAACCAAAGCCAGACAGCGTGTGTCTGGGAGAAGCATCCAGTCTAATGGTCCATTTAGGTTAATGGAGTAACCTTACACAGGCCCGGCTGCTTGTTCTCCTCGTGCTGGGATAGGCTCCAGCTTACTCGTGACCCTATGAGGACAAAGTGGGGAAAATGTCTAACTTTTTTTCCCCACCAAGTACCAACTCAGAAAACACTTTGCTCTAATGGGCAACATTAAAATGCAGTAGCGTAGTAGGCCTATGTCAAGTGGGCCGGACTGGTAAAATCACGGCATGATAACTTAAAAATGAAGACAACTTCAGATTGTTTTGTTTAAAAATAGAACAAGCACATTCTGAAAATGTACAAATCATAATTTTTTTTTTTACACTTACATGTTGCGGTTAATAGTATTCTACCTTTTTATTCGTTATTTATACTAACAAAATAACATCAAAATCAAATTACAGGATGTTATTTATGTACTACTCAGTGGCTCTAGTGGTTAGAGTGTCCGGTAGGTTGTGAGTTCAAACCCCGGCCCGAGTCATACCAAAGACTATAAAAATGGGACCCATTACCTCCCTGCTTGGCACTCAGCATCAAGGGTTGGAATTGGGGGTTAAATCACCAAAAATTATTCCCGGGCGTGGCCACCGCTGCTGCTCACTGCTCCCATCACCTCCCAGGGGGTGAACAAGGGAATGGGTCAAATGCAGAGGACATATTTCACCACACCTAGTGTGTGTGACAATCATTGGTACTTTAACTTAATTTAGTTTGCTCATTTGGTTTATTATTATTTTTTTACATATGTAACTATCTTCAAAGATACAAAGAATTGCTATTGCGACATCTAGTGGACACATTTAGAACAGCAGTTTCTTTCATTCAAAAAATTCCGGCTTGACACCCCTGGCGTATGTAGTCATTAAAAACAAGTTTGAATATGGGAAAATAAAAGACTGTACTTAAATCAAGTGGTAGTGGTACCAGTTTTGAGAATAACTGAACCAAAAAACCGGGATTAAATGTCTCACCTATTGTTTTCCAGTTGACCGACCAAGGCATCGTCCTTCCTGATCATGTGACCTGGTCCATCCAATGGGCCGACGCCGTGGTGCTGGTGTACTCCGTGACCGACCGCCGCAGCTTCGACTTGTTGCCCCAGTTGCACCAGCTTGTGGCCCAAACCGCCACCAACAGGGGAGGAGGCGCCGCCGCGCCGCCCGTCATCCTGCTGGCCAACAAGACCGACCTCCTGCACCTTAGGCGTGTGGACCCCCAGCAGGGGCCCCTACTGGCCGCCACGCTGGGCTGCGCCTTCTACGAGGTGTCGGCCAGCGAGGACTACAGCCAGGTGCACGGCGCCTTCCACCGGCTGTGCTGCCAGCTCGCCAAGCAGCCAATGGCCTCGCCGCCACCCGCCCCTGCCGAGAAGAAACGCTCGCCGCTCATCCCCAGGCCCAAGTCGCCCAACATGCAGGACCTGAAGAGGCGCTTCAAGCAGGCGCTGTCAGCCAAGGTCAGGACCGTGACCTCTGTGTGAGGGTGAGGACAGAGGGGGGCGGAGCTACAGGTGGTCTACGGCGGCCACGGGAATGTTTTGAAGCTTCACATGCGAAGTTTTGTGCTGGCAGAGGTGAGGTGAGGTGTCACGTCCTGCAGCAGCGAGGACGCTCAGCAGGTGTTGAGGACACAAACGCACCATGAAAGAAGACAGTCTTCTGTTTAGTTGCCTTTGACGGCCTGATGGTGGCGCCAGCACACACGAGAGCACATGGACATGGCGGGTGTTAGCATGGCAGCGTTATCACTGATGCACTTTAAACAGGAAGTGAGGCCTGTTGTTATTTATTATTTGTTGGCGATTCACGTGGTTTGGTCACAATAAAATTATGATTTTGAATTTGTCTTTTTCTTCTTACCACCAGCATGTTAACTTTGTAGTACACTTTTATCTAACGAGCTGAATTGGCTCAATCACTTTAAAAAATAACATGAGTGAAATATTTTAGCGAAAGCTTTACATTTTTAATTTGACTGATTGTTTATAAAAGCCATACAAAACTGAAAAATCCAAGGGAGAGAATACTTTTTGCAAGGGACCGTATGCTTTGTAAATTTTTTTTAAACCATGTGTAATTTTTATGAATTTAAAATTATTTGTAAAATATTTTAGGAGGATTTAAATCTTACAGATGCTTACACAATTAACTTTAATCTGGGATTTTCTATTTTCATAAAGAGAAAATCTATTTTATTTAGGGCTGTTAACAGAGCAGAGAAAAAATATTTAAAAATCACAAAATTACTTTTTTTTTTAAATTCCATAATGTAAAATTCATTATTGCAATAATTTTATTACGTTAATCTGTTTTGATAATTTTTCATTAACAAAAAATCCTATCAATTTCTTTTTAGGTGCTGTAAACATTAAATAAATAAATAAAAATAGAACAATTATACAGAACACATTTTTTACATATTTTCTTTTAATTATTCACAATTGATATTTATGATAACCTTACATTATATTTTTCTTTTGCAAGTTTTTTTTTATGCACAAGTCAAATTTTTGGGGGGCATTTTTTAATCTAAATAAAGTATAGAGGACTTTTTTTGCGCTTTTGTACATTTGTATTCCATTTTGTAAAACTTAGTAAATATTTTATCATAATTCCCCCTAAAAAAATAGCTTTTTGATTTTTTAATTTAAATAATGTGTTATTGTAGTTCTCCATCATACTCAAATATTTTGGTTACATTTAGTTAAATAAGAGGATTAAACAAATAAGAGGTTCTCTGTATCAGTGGCGGGCCGTGTGTTTCCCACCTAGGCCTTCAGTGATGTCCGACTTCAATGATTACCTCTCAAAATACCATCATTGATGTCACCACATGACTATTACTGGAGAAATACTATACAGGAACACATTCACGAACTACTTGGCATTGAATCGCATCAACAGTGTACAAAACGGGTTATTTTCATGCGCATTTAAAAATCAATAAACCCACGTCAGCAATTAAAACATATGTGGTACTGTCAAAATTAAAATTGCAAAAAAACATATTAAACGAGAAAAAATTAAGAAATACAATATTTGAACTCACAATTTGTAGAACCCATTCGACGCCGTATAAGCCGGTGGTACCGCTCGTAGTCGGTTGATTCGAGTGGAAATGGCGAGCATTTCATCGCCAGAACAGCAGAGCTATCTTCCGAGGTTGACCGACATCGTCTCACAAGATTTAGTTTCTCTTTAAATGTCCTTCTTGAAAATGGCCGTTGCAAATATATATCTGCCGCCTAATCAACGTTTTGTTCTCCTTCTCTGCTATCCCGATCTGGCTATGGTGCAACACTTCCTGCTTCCTGCTAAATTGAAACTTGTGAATGGATACTCACTTTGGAAAGACAAGTGAGTATCCAATCACAGTCTCGTTAACATCAGGCTACCAGGATAGGCTACTGTCAACAAGTTGTGATCCGATTGGCTATCGCAACTGTCTATCAACTGTATGTGTTCTCAAATTCAACCGCGAACGGTCCCGGTGAGTATCCAATCACAGGACGCGTAAATGTCACGTTCAACGGGAGGCCAGCAAGAAGGCCTTACTGACAACAACTCGTGATCTGATTGGCTATCGCAATTATCTATCAACTTTATGTCCCCGTTCACTTACAGTGCCCGGACGCTCGTATTGTTGATTTTAAAGGCCCCGGGCAGATTTGGTACAGCATAGCAACATAAGCTAGCTGAATTCTGATTGGATACAAACTAAAACTAAAAACAACAGCACTGGAAGGAGCTTAATATGACATGAAGAGAATATGAATACTTTTAGATATTTAGGGAAAGTAAATTAAAAAAAACCTTTTATCTTTAGTTATGATCATGATTTCTGGTTATGTTAGGCTGGCTCTGACTGCACACTACTGCTCAGTACATGATGCAAACTAAAACCACAATAATAAACATAGCACAACTCAAGAGTCAATCAACTCAGCGTTACGTTTTGGATGGACATTTATCGATTATTTTCATTTTAAACAAATATATCTTTAATTTATACAATTTTAAGTAATACACAAATTCCCCTATTTCAATTTCTAAATGAGTTCTGTGGGCAAGTTTCCTCAATAGATTAATCAGGGGAACATGAATTGTTACTATTAATGATTACAAATACTGTAAACACAGTATATTCACCAGAATAAGGCTGACGTAATGGACTCAAACTTGTCGAGACTGAAAGGAGAGCGCCTCTACTGGTGACTGACAGGAAGAGGACACGATTAAGAAGTCATCCATCCATCCATCCATCCATTTTTCTACCGCTTGTCCCTCACTTGCAATCCATTTAATCATTTAGATCACCGACTAATCAGCCATTCAACACTTCCCATGTGCGTGTTTGGCTGCCTCCACATGGTCTTTGTAACGCTGTTATGAAACAGCGTTACATAGCAGCAGCCATCAATAGATTGAGGACAAGGTGACGTCTTTGACCGCGGAGGCAATTTGACGGGGAGCGTCTTGACAGACGGAAGGAAGAATTCCTGCCTGCCTGCGCCCAGGTGACCTTGTTTTATTCGTTGGGAGGGAGAGAGCTGACAAGAAGAGTGCAATAAAGCTTTGGGTGACAGTAAGTGTATTATGACAGGGACTTTTAGTGAATAGCGGTTGTCTCTGTCTGCTATGATTAGGGATGGTTTAAATGGTTGCTACTTTTATGCTAATGAAGGAAAAACCCACAATAATTACAGAAATAAGTGGGGACTGACTAAAGTGATTATAGGGGAATAAAAGCTTCCTAAAAATGAACTAAAGAAAATCACACAATTTGATTCAACAGAACTTTTTAAAAAAACAAATGATGGAACACTTAAAAGGCTAATGCTGATAACATTGGCACTTTTTTCATAGTTCTGCACCAAAAAAAAAATGTCTACAGGTTAGTGTTGTAACGACACCAATATTTTGGTACCGGTACTAAAATTATTTTGGTACTTTTCTAAATAAAGGGGACCACAAAAAAATTGCATTATTGGCTTTATTTTAACAAAAAATCTTAGGGTACATCAAACATATGTTTCTTATTGCAGTTAAGTCCTTAAATAAAATAGTGAACATACAAGACAACTTGTCTTTTATTAGTAAGTAAACAAACAAAGGCTCCTAATTAGTCTGCTGACATATGCAGTAACATATTGTGTCATTTATCATTCTATTATTTTGTCAACATTATTAAGGACAAGTGGTAGAAAATTAATTATTAATCTACTTGTTCATTTACTGTTAATATCTGCTTACATTCTCTTTTAACATGTTCTATCTACACTTCTGTTAAAATGTAATAATCACTTATTCTTCTGTTGTTTGATACTTTACATTAGTTTTGGATGATACCACACATTTTGGTATCAATCCAAGTCGTTACAGGATCATACATTGGTCATATTCAAAGTCCTCATGTGTCCAGGAACATATTTCCTGACTTTATAAACATAATATACATTTTTTTTTTACGAAATAAGATGTTGTGATGCCAAAAATATCGACGTAATTATAGTAGTATCGACTAGATACGCTCCTGTACTTGGTATCATTACAGAGGATGTTAGGTGTAGATCCACCCATGGCGTTTGTTTACATTTTGATGCCGGTGAGCTACGGTGTGTAGTGAAACATGTTTAGCTATTCCTCGTCCTGCAGGGATGATACTTGTAAGAAACATACTTTATTTGTCGCCATGGAGACCAGGATTAGTGATTTAGAAGTAGCTAAAACACTGCCGACGGCAGATGGACTTTAGCTGCTAACTAGCTAGCCATGTCTTAAAGCACCTCTTCCTGAGGGCGTTTCAGTGTTATAACTTCACCTTTATCGTTAGTTTTTAAGCCAAAATGCGTCCGTTCTCCCTTTTCTGTCTACACACTGTGTCTGCTTGTAAGTACTCCGTGATTGTGCGCTGCCGAACATGCTCCTCTGCTCGTAAAACCAGGAAAGTCATGACGTGACAATTGATATTCATGATAATCTTACATTATATTTTTCTTTTGCAAGTTTTTTTTTATGCACAAGTCAGAACTTTTTGGGGGGCATTTTTTAATCATTTAAATAAAGTATAGAGGACTTTTTTTTGCACTTTTGTACATTTTTATTCCACTTTGTATAACTTAGTAAATGTTTTATCATAATTCCCCCTAAAAAATAGCTTTTTGATTTGTGTTATTGTAGTTCTCCATCATACTCAAATATTTTGGTTACATTTAGTTAAATAAGAGGATTAAACAAATTAGATACTTTTTTACCTGCACGCTGCCTCTCACTGTCGTCTGCATATTGTGATCGCGACAAACCATGTTCCCGACATCTACAAAGCAATTAGCTACCTGCTGCCACCTACTGATATGGAAGAGTATTACAGTTACTCTGCCGAGCTCTCGACAGCACAATTTTTCATTAACTAAAAATCCTATCAATTTCTTTTATTAGGTGCTGTAAACATTTTGAAAAAAATAGAACAATTATACAGAAATCAATTTTTTACATATTTTTTAAAAATTATTCACAATTGATATTCATGATAATCTTACATTACATTTTTCTTTTGCAAGTTTTTTTTTTATGCACAAGTCAGAACTTTTTGGGGGGCATTTTTTAATCATTTAAATAAAGTATAGAGGACTTTTTTTTTTCACTTTTGTAAATTTTTATTCCACTTTGTATAACTTAGTAAATGTTTTATCATAATTCCCCCTAAAAAATAGCTTTTTGATTTGTGTTATTGTAGTTCTCCGTCATACTCAAATATTTTGGTTACATTTAAGAGGATTAAACAAATTAGATACTTTTTTACCTGCACGCTGCCTCTCACTGTCGTCTGCATATTGTGATCGCGACAAACCATGTTCCCGACAATCTACAAAGCTACCTGCTGCCACCTACTGATATCGAAGAGTATAACACGGTTACTCTGCCGAGCTCTCGACAGCACAGACACTCAACAACGGCACATTATGTGCGGATTTAATTACTGGTTTGCAAAAAAATACTTTTAATCCAATTAGGTGAAATTACATAATCTCCCACGGCACACCAGACTGTATTGTGGTTGAAAAACACTGATCTAAACAAACGAGCAAAACCACAACGGTTTCCCTTGTAGTTTCCAGTGCAGGTGTTTTTTAGGCAAAAAAAAAAAAAAGGCGTGGCGAGCGAGAGAGTGCTGGCTATTACTTCTGGTGTGATGTGTGGAGGTGTGACAGGATGCGAAAGAAAGGGAAGGGGGTGGAGGGTGAGGGGTGTCGTGTGTGTTCACCTCATCAGCAGGCCTTCCTGTGTTCACACCTTCACCTCTAATGAGCTCAGATGTGATCCAAAGGGGCTAATGACGGGGCCGACGCACTGTCATGCAAACACACACAATGCAAACATGTGCCTGAAAAGCTTTTATTGACACCTAATGCATCCAAAAGAAACATTGAATATTTGAGTGTTAATATACAGTCCAAAAATAAACCACCGTGCCTTCTATAAGAGGACGTCGCAGCCGACTCACAACTGTCACGGTTACACGGCGGTCCTCGTGACCTGAGAGGGGCACACGTGCGCCTCCTCAGACGCCGATGTCAGGCGCCAGTCTCTGCGAGGCGAAGAGCAGGTCGGGCACGTCGGTGGGCCTGAGCAGCCTATTGGACAGAACCAGCACCTGCACACACGACAACACACGCCATGGAATGGAAATAGGTGTCAGGTGCGACACACGTTGAGGAGAACGGGATATGGGGACTGGGCGGGAGGAATTGAGAATGTGCGACTGCTACTGCTGCTTTCGAAAGGTCTGGGAAGTTGGCAACCGACTGGAAAAGTTGCAGTCAAGTAATACTTGTAATAATGGGCCCCGTTCAGCAATAAGTTCCTAACTTTTCCTCTTATCTTTCTTCTTAACATACATATTCACATACTGTACATATACATTCACTGTACAAACATACATGTATACATACTGTACATATACAAGTACATATACATACACTCATGCACATAATCACGTTTCATCGAACATATATTAACGTTGTTGCCCTAGGGCAGGGGTCGGCAACCCAAAATGTTGAAAGAGCCATATTGGACCAAAAATACAAAAACAAATCTGTCTGGAGCCGCAAAAAATTAAAAGCCATATTACATGTCATGAGATATAAATTGAATTAAGATGACTTAAAGGAAACTAAATTACCTCAAATATACCTACAAATGAGGCATAATGATGCAATATGTACATATAGCTAGCCTAAATAGCATGTTAGCATCGATTAGGTTGCAGTCATGCAGTGACCAAATATGTCTGATTAGCACTCCCCACAAGTCAATAACCTCAACAAAACTCACCTTTGTGCATTCATGCACAATGTTAAAAGTTTTGTGGACAAAATGAGACAGAAAAAGAAGTGACATAAAACACGTCCTAGAAAGTCGGAGAAAGTTATGCATGTAAACAAACTACGGTGAGTTCAAGGACCGCCAAAATTAGTAGGACAAAACGGCGCTCGCCAAATACTCGAATCAGTGAGGCATGTTTAATATAAACAGTGTGATTTATAACAATTAGGGAGGTTTGTGTCATGTTTGTCCTCCTACAGAAACCATATTAAAACAAAACCTTTTTTTTCCCCCCTCATCTTTTTCCATTTTTCCTACATTTTTTAAAAAGCTCCAGAGAGCTACTAGGGCGGCGCTAAAGAGCCGCGTGCAGATCTAAAGCCGCGGGTTGCCGACCCCTGTCCTAGAAAGTCGGAGAAAGTTATACATGTAAACAAACTACGGTGAGTTCAATAACCGCCAAAATTAGTAGGACAAAACGGCGCTCGCCAAATACTCGAATCAGTGAGGCATGTTTAATATAAACAGTGTGATTTATAACAATTAGGGAGGTTTGTGTCATGTTTGTCCTCCTACAGAAACCATATTAAAACAAAAAAATGTTTTTTCCCCCCTCATCTTTTTCCATTTTTCATACATTTTTTAAAAAGCTCCAGAGAGCCACTAGGGCGGCGCTAAAGAGCCGCATGCAGCTCTAGAGCCGCGGGTTGCCGACCCCTGTCCTAGGGGAAACTGGGTAACACATGGCACACTGACAAAGCTTAACCTATAGTTACTATAACAATCTACAAGGTTAATATAGGTTGATTCTCTTTCTTCCCCTCCATTTTTCTGCATTATTTTGTATCTGTAGTTATCATTACGTATATGTATTGTTGCATTCGAAAAACTGTATTGTTGATAATAGAGGTAAATTATTGGTATTGTTCATGATCAATAGCGCTATTTCTATTGGTATTTGTAATGCTCCATTTGTAGTGTAATAATGCTCATTGTCATTTCTGTATTATTATTTATTTCGCTAACTGCTTCTTTGCTATCACTTTTACCATCATATTTGTACATGTCCTATTTGCTGATGTTGCTCTATTGTTGTTATTGTTGTTGTTGTTTTTGTCTCTCTGTCTAATCCCTCGCATGTCCCCACAATTCCCCCTCTGTCTTCCTTTTTTTCTCATTCTATCCCCTCCTGCTCCGGCCCGGCTGCACCAAATGATAATATAAATACATTTAATAAAGTCAAATACAAATAAGGCAACAAGAGAAGTATCCCACACTTCTCTTTTGTAAAGTAAATGTGAACAGCCGATATGGGCATCTACATCAACTATATGATTTGCCTGAGTAGCTGGACAGGACAAAAATAAATAAATAAATAAAATAAAAACTTTTGAGCGCTTTCTATCAGGCATGCAAAATAGTAACATTACCTGGAGGCAATCTGCTACAAATACCCATTGTTTGTCCGCCAAGTTCTTAAGCCGGGGCTAAGTCTGCATCTGGATTTGTCACCACGTGCAACAAAGGTACCAAAATATGGCATCGTTTGATTTGACGTTAATTGGTACCACGTAGTATCGACAGTATTTAAAAGTGCAGGATTCGGGACCCATCCCTAGTTGTAAAACAGTGAGAACAAACACAACCACAATTCCCTATGAAAGGCCCAGGTGCACATTAATCTTTTGTTTCTCATACCAAAAACATCTAAACAATATAGTACCGTATTTTTCGGAGTATAAGTCGCTCCGGAGTATAAGTCGCACCGGCCAAAAATGCATAATAAAGAAGGAAAAAAACATATATAAGTCGCACTGGAGTATAAGTCGCATTTTTGGGGGAAATGTATTTGATAAAAGCCAACACCAAGAATAGACATTTGAAAGGCAATTTAAAATAAATAAAGAATAGTGAACAACAGGCTGAATAAGTGTACGTTATATGAGGCATAAATAAGCAACTGAGAACGTGCCTGGTATGTTAACGTAACATATTATGGTAAGAGTCATTCAAATAATTGTAACATATAGAACATGCTATACGTTTACCAAACAATCTGTCACTCCTAATCGCTAAATCCCATGAAATCTTATACGTCTAGTCTCTTACGTGAATGAGCTAAATAATATTATTTGATATTTTACGGTAATGTGTTAATAATTTCACACATAAGTTGCTCCTAAGTATAAGTCGCACCACCGACCAAACTATGAAAAAAACTGCGACTTGTAGTCCAAAAAATACGGTACATGGATTTGCCCGAGTTAGCTACAACAAGAGCTGAAAACGTTATTTCTAGAGATGTCCGATAATATCGGACTGCCGATATTTTCGGCTGATAATGCTTTAAAATGCAATATCGGAAATTTTCGGTATCAGTTTCAAAATGATCGGTATCGGTTTCAAAAAGTAAAATGTATGACTTTTTAAAACGCCACTGTGTACACGGACGTAGGGAGAAGTCAATAAACCTTAAAGGCACTGCCTTTGCGTGCCGGCCCAGTCACATAATATCTACGGCTTTTCACACACACAAGTGAATGCAATGCATACTTGGTCAACAGCCATACAGGTCACACTGAAGGTGACCGTATAAACAACTTTAACACTGTTACAAATATGCACCACACTGTGAACCCACCCCAAAAAAGAATGACAAACACATTTCGGGAGAACATCCGCACCGTAACACAACATAAACACAACAGAACAAATACCCAGAACCCCTTGCAGCACTCTTCCGGGACGCTACAATATACACCCCCCGCTCCCCAACCCCGCCCCTCAACCCTGCCCACCTCAACCTCCTCATGCTCTCTCAGGGAGAGCATGTCCCAAATTCCAAGCTGCTGTTTTGAGGCATGTTAAAAAAAAAAAAGCACTTTGTGACTTCAATAATAAATATGGCAGTGCCATGTTGGCATTTTTTTTCTCCATAACTTGAGTTGATTTATTTTGGAAAACCTTGTTACATTGTTTAATGCATCCAGCGGGGCATCACAACAAAATCAGGCATAATAATGTGTTAATTCCACGACTGTATATATCGGTATCGGTAATTAAGAGTTGGACAATATCGGAATATCGGAAAAAAAGCCATTATCGGACATCTCTAGTTATTTCCTTATAAATAACGCGTTTGTCAAAGCAGAAGTTAGAAAATCCTCTTCTCTGTTCCCCTCAAACTCCTCTCCTGTGCGGACTTCCTGTCAACAGGTTGATGTCATTTGGCAAATGCCATTTCTTCATAGTCCGGCAAAGCCACTTCCTTTTATGGAAAGCGGCTGCTTGTAATTGGATTCTTTTTTTTTTTTGTTAGTGGGTAAAGAAACAAACGAGATGATAGATTGTTTTCAATAATATCGGGGTACGATGATTTCATGTGGTTTGCACACACTTGGCACCGGGCATGTTTGTGGTGGCGAGGTCCATGTTTCTTCGAGGACTGTGTCTACACAGTCTTGGCGTCACAAGCCGTATATTAGGTGCTAGACAAAAGCTTCGAGCTAGCGCGCATGTGTGTGTGTGTGTGAGGAGATGTTATATAATATTTATTCAGTTTCTGTGATTATAGGCGAGAAGCTTTGATCCAGCGCTGACCTCGCATTGCCCCTAACCTCATCCTCAAAGCCTTTTATTAAAACAAACCAACATGGCCGACCTCATCCCCCAGCCTCGGCTCAACCGCACAAAACACATTCATTTACATGGAAATACATCTCATGAAGGCAATCTCTTTTGGATGGCAGCCATCTTTGTATTAAGGTCAACATTTGTACAAAGTACTCACCACTGAAAGGACAGTTTCCTGGATTTTCAATGTTGTGCACTCACCTGAGTTCCTGGTTTTAAGGTAGCCACGGTCTCCTTGATGAGGCGGAGCTCTGAGGGCGTGACCCCGCCAACCAGGAAGAGGAAGAGGTGCGGGTTGTCGCTGGGATGTGGGCGGCTCACCTGCAGGTAGGGATGGCATAGGTCGGTTGTCAGGGCCTTATTCTCACGTTTGCATTCATTTGTATCCAGCCTTCGGACACGCCAGTGTTTCCCACACATTCATTTATATGTGGCGGCCCGCCACGAAAGAATTAAGGCCGCCACGTGTAGGATCAAGATTTTTGGAGCTCTTTGTTCAGTGGATCAGATGTTTGATGAAGCTTTGTGTCTATTTACCACCACTACTGTATTCTGTTTATTTGTTACTGACTGTGGCAGGACACCTCTGCCTCTGTTTCACTTTATGTTGCTGGTAAATAATATGGTTGTAGTAGTAATATAATAAATAAATGATAAATGGGTTATACTTGTATAGCGCTTTTCTACCTTCAAGGTACTCAAAGCGCTTTGACAGTATTTCCACATTCACCCATTCACACACACATTCACACACTGATGGCGGGAGCTGCCATGCAAGGCGCTAACCAGCAGCCATCAGGAGCAAGGGTGAAGTGTCTTGCCAAAGGACACAACGGACGTGACTAGGATGGTAGAAGGTGGGGATTGAACCCCAGTAACCAGCAACCCTCCGATTGCTGGCCCGGCCACTCTACCAACTTCGCCACGCCGCCCCCTTCATTGTCCATTCGTTTTTGGTGACTTTATATACTCTGGACCTAGACGTTGAGTCCACGACATACATGGCGGACAATAACTGATACATCAATGCATTCGCCATTTTCCGTAGTCTTCCCTCGACGGCCAGGTAATACAAAGCACACGCTACATTTTTTTAATCACATCCACGGGAGCCCGCATTCTCGTTGTCTCTCCTTCGACAAATGGACAAAGTTTTTCGGTAAGTAGAATCACAGCTGACCTGGACATTCGAAAGTTATTTTGCCGTTTGAAAAGTGTTGTATCCCAAATAGCTGCAATCGCTTTCTCTTAAGGTATTCATGTGTGATTTCCACAAGCGTCTGTACATGTAGAGGAAGGAGAAACACGGGCATGTCTGGATGACTCGCCTCCATCTTTCTAGTGTTTACCTACGAGTGGAAACAGGTTGCGTTCTTTCTGACGTCACTTCCTGTGTGGGGCGCGGTCTTTCTGGCGTCACTTCCTCTCCGAACTCAGTTTGTAAACGATCGATGAGTCTATACAAAGCTAAGAGCCGGAGATTCAAGAAATACACGGCGCACTTACCCGTGTAAAAAAAATATTCAAGGATGGGAACCTTAAACGCTGGTTTAGTGTGGCTGAAAGGGGGCTTAGGCTAAATAATTATTGGCTTAATGTAGAAAGGGCAAAAGTGCTTAAGCTGTGAATGAAGTCAGGCTCATTACTGAGGCGGACTTTGCTGTAACGCCTTTTTTTCCTAGGTTGTGTGAAAATACTGGAACATGACGTTTTACTAACACTTGAGAATGTCATTGAAATCTTTGAAAAAACACTTTGCATTTTTAAAAGATTGTATGAATCTCGGCAGTGCTTGTCATGGGAAGTGTGTTGCCACGGTGATGTAGTGCAGTGTTTCTTAACCAAAGGCCCATTGTTCAGAGGGCTGTATAGAGTATGGCCAACTCGGTTTCAAAGTTCACTCCAGTTTCAGTTCATTTTGAACATGCATACAATTACGATGTAATGCATCACATTTGTCCAGTTGTCTCATTACAGCATGTCCGAAAAGGAGTGGGAAGAAGTAGAGCTTATTTATTCCTATCGCCTTTCATATCATAGCAGTCTTAACCCATTTCTTTGTTCTCTGTAACAGAACAGTGAATACTTAAATATTAAATAAATATACCATAGGTAAGTACCGTAATTTCCGGACTATAAGCCGCTACTTTTTCCCCTCGTTCTGGTCCCTGCGGCTTATACAAAGGTGCGGCTTATATACGGCCTGTTCTTCTCCGACACCGACTAAGAGGATTTCGGTGGTTTTAGTACGCAGGAGGAAGACGATGACACAATGATTAAAGACTGACTTTTCATATACCGGTAGGCTGGTTATTTTGATAACGTACAGGCGAGCACTTTGTATTACTTTGCACCGTTGTATTATTTGTACTCTGCACGAATGCTGTTCGCCATGTCAAAGATGTGAAAGTTTGATTGAATGATTGAAAGATTTACTGTTAATAAATGGGACGCTTTGCGTTCCCAAACAGTCATCTCTGTCCCGACAATCCCCTCCGTGGTAGCAGGAACCCCTATATACTACGCTAATTACACATCAAAACCCTGCGGCTTATAGTCGGGTGCGGCTTATATATGGAGCAATCTGTATTTTCCCCTAAATTTAGCTGGTGCGGCTTATAGTCAGGTGCGGCTTATAGTCCGGAAATTACGGTAAACAACTATTAAATACATACATAATCATTGTCTAATTTTTTTTTCAAAAGCTTCAAGATATTTATGATAATTGTTCTTCTTTGTACTTTGTCAACACTTGTAGTGTGAACTTTTTTTTTTAAAGTGAATTATATTAGTGCTTTGTTTGATTTATTTGCTTAGTCCATTCCGTAATTGAATTCCACATACTGATATGCTAAATGTTTTAAGTGTTGTACGTGCATACAAATGTTGTAAATTAGATTTTCCTCTAAGGTTATATTTCTCCTCTTTTGTTGAGAATAATTATTGCACATTCTTGGGTAGCAGGTTATAGTTTGCTTTGTGTATAATTGTAGCTGTTTACAAATGCACCAAGTTGTTGAATTTCAATAAATAAAGGCTTTGTATGTTCTCTATATCCAACATTATGTATTATTCTAATTGATCTTTTTTGTAACACCGTTAATTAATGAAGCACACATTTGTAGTTGTTTCCCCATATTTCTACACAATAACTCAGATATGCTAACACTAGTGAGCAGTAGAGAATATGAAGCGATTTTTAATCCAGAACATATTTTTATTTATTTATTATTGACGCGTTTCTTGCTACTTTATGTTGTAATTTTTTTACATGAGATTTCCAAAAGATTTTATCATCTAATATCACACCCAAAAATGTGTTTTCTTTTACCCTTTCAATATTTACTCCGTCTATTTGTATTTGTGTTGACTTTCCCTTCTACTGTTACCAAATAGCATTATTTTAGTTTTGCTGAGATTCAAAGATAGTCTGTTTTTGTCAAACCATCTTTTTAATTTGTTCATTTCTTCTGTTATTATTTGTATTATCTTCTGTGTGTTCTCTCCTGAACAAAACGCAGTTGTGTCATTTGCAAATAATACTAACTTCAAGTTTTTTGTAACTTTACAAATGTCGTTTGTATAAAGATCGAACCATTTTGGTCCCAGTATTGATCCCTGAGGTACACCACAAGATATTTTCAGCTCTGTAGACATTTGTTACTATCTTCATGTATTGCCTCCTGCTGGTTAAGTAGCTTCTTACCCAGTTCAAGACCAACCCTCTGATTCCATACCGTTCTAATTTGTTTATTAAGATATTATGAATGAATGTGTAAAATGCTTTTGTTGAATCCATAAACACTGCTGCTGCGCACTGTTTACTTTCTATTGTGTTGGTGATCGCTTCCGTTATTTCGATTAACAATATTGATGTTGAAATATTGGCTCTGTATCCATATTGGTTGTCTGTGAGTGTTTCATTGTTATTTATGAATGTGTCCAATCTGTTTGATTGATTGATTGAGACTTTTATTAGTAGGTTGCACAGTGAAGTACATATTCCGTACAATTGACCTCTAAATGGTAACACCCGAATAAGTTTTTCAACTTGTTTAAGTCGGGGTCCACTTAAATTGATTCATGATACAGATATATACTATCAGATATATACTATCATCCTAATACAGACATCACACAAGATAATCACATTGAATTATTGACATTATTTACAATCCGGGGTGTGGTGGGGGGGTTAGGTTTGGTTGTTATCATCAGTCATCAACAATTGAGAACAGAGAAATGGATATTGGAACAGTGTAGGTCTGACTTGGTAGGATATGGACAGCAAGTAGTGGGCAGAGAGAGAGAGAGAGAGAGAGAGAGAGAGAGAGAGAGAGAGAGAGAGAGAGAGAGAGAGAGAGAGAGAGAGAGAGAGAGAGAGAGAGAGAGAGAGAGAGAGAGAGAGAGAGAGAGAGAGAGAGAGAGAGAGAGAGAGAGAGAGAGATCAGAAGGCATAAGAAAAAGTATCTGCATTTGATTGTTAGCAATCCGGGGAGGGTGTTAGTTTAGGGTTGTAGCTGCCTGGAGGTGAACTTTTATTGCGGTTTTGAAGGAGGATAGAGATGCCCTTTCTTTTATACCTGTTGGGAGCGCATTCCACATTGTTATGGCATAGAAAGAGAATGAGTTAAGACCTTTGTTAGATCGGAATCTGGGTTTAACGTGGTTAGTGTTTCGTTGTTATTTATGAATGTGTCCAATCTGTTGTTAAACAGTTTTTCAATCATTTTAGAAAATTGCGGAAGTAGAGAAACAGGTCTGTGGTTTGTAAACTGGTGTTTGTCTCCAGTCTTATAAATTTGGTATGACTTTTGCTATTTTCATTTTGTCTGGGAATTTGCCTTTTTGAAATGATAGGTTGCTGATGCATTTTAAATGTTCTGAAATCTCTTTAATAAACTTTTTTAATCTTTCCATATCAATTCCGTTACTATCAGTTGAGGTCTTGGATTTAAATTTTTTCACGAAATTGAAATTTCACGAGTGGATTTGTTGCACAGGTGGCATCCTATGACAGTTCCACGCTGGAAATGACTGAGCTCCTGAGAGCGGCCCATTCTTTCACAAATGTTTGTAGAAACAGTCTCCATGCCTAAGTGCTTGGTTTTATACACCTGTGGCCGGGCAATGTGATTAGGAAACCTGATTCTGATCATTTGGATGGGTGGACAAATACTTTTGGCAATATAGCGTGTTTGCTCACATGCATGGACCGTAGTCAAGTTATAGAATAGCTCGCCCACCAGTGTTAAAGGCCTACTGAAAGCCACTACTACCGACCACGCAGTCTGATAGTTTATATATCAATGATGAAATCTTAACATTGAAACACATGCCAATACGGCCGGGTTAACTTATAAAGTGCAATTTTAAAATTCCCGCCACACTTCCGGTTGAAAATCTCCTTTGGATATGATTTATGCGCGTGACGTCATAAAATGCACGGAAGTGTTTGGGCCCTATTGGACACAATACACAAAGCTCTGTTTTCTTCGACAAAATTCCACAGTATTCTGGACATCTGTGTTGGTGAATATTTTGCAATTTGTTTAATGAACAATGGAGGCTGCAAAGAAGAACGTTGTAGGTGGGATCGATCGGTGTCTTAGCGGCTAAGTACAATACTTACAGCAACACAACAAGGACTACTTACCCTGATAGAAGACGCCTAGCTGATGCTTGCCGCCAAACCCACGGATAAAGTCCTTCGTCGCGCCGTTGATCGCTGGAACGCAGGTGAGCACGGCTGTTGATGGGAAGATGAGGGCTGGCTGGCGTAGGTGGAGCGCTAATGTTTTATCATAGTTCTGTGAGGTCCGGCTGCTAAGTTGCTAAATTAGCCTTAACGTCGTTAGCAACAGCATTGTTAAGCCTTACCAGGCTGAGAATTTTTAACCGTGTAGTTACATGTACATGGTTTAATAGTATTTTTGCTCTTCTGTCTATCCTTCCAGTCAGGGGTTTATTTATTTTGTTTCTATCTTCATTTGAGAACGATGCTAGCACGTTAGCTCAGTAGCTAAGTGTGTCACGGATGTATTGTCTTGGAGATAAAAGTCACTTTAAATGTCCATTTCGCGTGCTCGACTCTCATTTTCAAGAGGATATAGTATCCGAGGTGGTTTAAAATACAAATCCGTGATACACAATAGAAAAAGCAGAGAGTACATAGTTCTGTGAGTTCCGGTTGCTAAGTTGCTAAATTAGCCTTAGCGTCGTTAGCAACAGCATTGTTAAGCCTTACCAGGCTGAGAATTTTTAACCGTGTAGTTACATGTACATGGTTTAATAGTATTTTTGCTCTTCTGTCTATCCTTCCAGTCTGACTAGACCCGCTCATCGGCAGTGCACCTTATAATCCGGTGCGCCCTATGGTCCGGAAAATACGGTACACTTGTGTAGCTGTAGCAGAGAAGAGCGTTCCAAAGCTGAAACTAATGAAAACCTATTGAGGTCCTCTATGTCTGGTGTGTTGAGGGCGCCAAAGGGGACGGAACTCAATTTTAAAGTAATTAAGTAATCACATTAGTAAAGTCATATGTCTGGTAGAGTTAGTCAAAAGCAGGGGTCCCCAAACTATGGCCCGCGAGCCGGATACGGCCCCCAGCATCCAAAATCCGGCCCGCGGGAAGTCCCAAGTTTAAATAAAAAAAAAAAAAAAAAACATTTTTATTTTTTTATTTTTATTTTTTAAAATTTGTCCTTACTAGTCCATTTTCTACCGTCTGCATTTTACCATCGATAACGTGACATGCAGCAAGTACGCTCTTTAAAGGCCTACTGAAATGAATTTTTTTTATTTAAACGGGAATAGCAGATCCATTCTATGTGTCATACTTGATCATTTCGCGATATTGCCATATTTTTGCTGAAAGGATTTAGTAGAGAAAATCGACGATGAAGTTCGCAACTTTTGGTCGCTGATAAAAAAAGCCTTGCCTGTACCGGAAGTAGCGTGACGTCACAGGTTGAAAGGCTCCTCACATTTCCCCATTGTTTACACCAGCAGCGAGAGCGATTCGGACCGAGAAAGCGACGATTACCCCATTAATTTGAGCGAGGATGAAAGCTTCGTGGATGAGGAAGGTGAGAGTGAAGGACTAGAGTGCAGTGCAGGACGTATCTTTTTTCGCTCAGACCCTAACTTAGGTACAAGGGCTCATTGGATTCCACACTTTCTCCTTTTTATATTGTGGATCACGGATTTGTATTTTAAACCACCTCGGATACTATATCCTCTTGAAAATGAGAGTCGAGAACGCGAAATGGACATTCACAGTGACTTTTATCTCCACAACAATACATTGGCGAAGCTCTTTAGCTACAGAGCTAACGTGATAGCATCGGGCTTAAATGCAGATGGAAACAAAATAAATAAACCCGTGACTGGAAGGATAGACAGAAAATCAACAATACTATTAAACCATGGACCTGTAAATACACGGTTAATGCTTTCCAGGCTGGCGAAGCTTAACAATGCTGTTGCTAACGACGCCATTGAAGCTAACATAGCTACGGGACCTCGACAGAGCTATGCTAAAAACATTAGCTATCCACCTACGCCAGCCAGCCCTCATCTGCTCATCAACACCCGTGCTCATCTGCGTTCCAGCGATCGACGGAGCGACGAAGGACTTCACCCGATCATAGATGCGGTCGGCGGCCCGGAGACGGAGGAAGTCAAGGTGAGGTCGGCGGCTAGCGCGTCTGCTATCCATCTCAAAGTCCTCCTGGTTGTGTTGCTGTAGTCCGCCGCTAATACACCGATCCCACCTACAGCTTTCTTCTTTGCAGTCTTCATTGTTCATTAAACAAATTGCAAAAGATTCACCAACACAGATGTCCAGAATACTGTGGAATTTTGGGACGGTTCAACCATTGACGTCACGCGCAAACGTCATCATATCGAAACATTTTCAGCCGGAAGATTGCCGTGAAATTTAAAATTGCACTTTATAAGTTAACCCGGCCGTATTGGCATTTCATTTCATCATTGATGTATAAACTATCAGACTGCGTGGTCGGTAGTAGTGGGTTTCAGTAGGCCTTTAATGGATTATTACACACCAGGGCAAAATAGAAACAGAAACGACGACTCAAAATAAGCCACTGCATAATGAAGGGACTCTAAAAAACTTGCAATAAGTGCGTTTAAGGTGTTAAGACACATTTTGTTGCTCGTCCTTCACTCCTCCCTGCCTTATGCTTATGTGGATTGGGATAAGCGAACCTGCGAGCGGCATGCTTAACCGCAGCTGCCCCATGAGGCTGCTTCGCCTCCAAAGCCAGTCGTCTTCACACCCTAGTGTCACGGCGGGCAACACGTGGACACGTAAGCAGGTCTCCACGCCCCCCTTCTCATTTTACCCACACAGATACACACGGGGAAGCGGTCACAGACATTCAACAACATGATGTGTATTGTCAGTTTGAACAGTGGGGGTGCGGCCTCCGTGTCTGCGGCGTGTGATTGGCTCAGGGAGAGATGCAGGGGGCGGAGGGTGCGGCTGGCGTACCCGAGGAAGCCAGGGTGGCTGTACACGTGAACGCGGCAGCCGGCGGGAGCGAAGCATGTCAGGGATGAGTCGACATGTGTTGCCGTTGTCTCCTGCTCGCATGCTGTGTTTGTGTTTGGTGTTTTGGTAAACGTGTTTTCCTGACGAGGTGACGTTCGTTCATGTGCGGGAAAAATCAGCGTGAGTCGGACCATGTGTCTGGCCACGGGACACACAGGGGGAGGGGCTTATGGAAGGATGTTTTTTTTTCTTCTTGATCTACACCCACCAATCACAACATTAGGTACACACAGAGATACAATACAAGAGCTGTATTAAAAATCTTCCATTACAAATTAAGTATTACGATACACACTTTTGACCAGGGGTCCCCAAACTTTTTGACTCCGGGGCCGCATTGGGGTAAAACAATTTGGCTGGGGGCCGCGCTATGTATATATATATATATATATATATATATATATATATATATATATATATATATATATATATATATATATATATATATATATATATATACACACATATATATACATATATACATATACATATATATATATATATATATATATATATATATATATATATATATATATATGTGTATGTATATTATATATATATAATATGTAAATGTGTGTGTGTGTATATATGTATATGTCTATGTATATATATATGTACATGTGTATATATGTATATATATATGTATATGTGTATATATGTGTATATATATGTATATATATATGTGTATATATGTGTGTATATATGTGTATACACATATTTTGTTGCCTGAGTTTTATATGTATATATATATATATATATATATATATATATATATATATATATATATATATATATATATATATATATATATATATATATATATATATATATATATATATATATATATATATATATATATATATATATATATATACATATATATATATACACACACTACCGTTCAAAAGTTTGGGGTCACATTGAAATGTCCTTATTTTTGAAGGAAAAGCACTGTACTTTTCAATGAAGATAACTTTAAACTAGTCTTAACTTTAAAGAAATACACTCTATACATTGCTAATGTGGTAAATGACTATTCTAGCTGCAAATGTCTGGTTTTTGGTGCAATATCTACATAGGTGTATAGAGGCCCATTTCCAGCAACTACCACTCCAGTGTTCTAATGGTACAATGTGTTTGCTCATTGGCTCAGAAGGCTAATTGATGATTAGAAAACCCTTGTGCAATCATGTTCACACATCTGAAAACAGTTTAGCTCGTTACAGAAGCTACAAAACTGACCTTCCTTTGAGCAGATTGAGTTTCTGGAGCATCACTTTTGTGGGGTCAATTAAATGCTCAAAATGGCCAGAAAAAGAGAACTTTCATCTGAAACTCGACAGTCTATTCTTGTTCTTAGAAACGAAGGCTATTCCACAAAATTGTTTGGGTGACCTCAAACTTTTGAACGGTAGTGTGTATATATATATATATATATATATATATATATATATATATATATATATATATATATATATATATATATATATATATATATATATATATATATATATATGTATTCATACATATATATTCCTCGCGCACTAATTGACTTAAAGGCCTACTGAAACCCACTACTACCGACCACGCAGTCTGATAGGTTATATATCAATGATGAAATCTTAACATTGAAACACATGCCAATACGGCCGGGTTAACTTATAAAGTGCAATTTTAAAATTCCCGCCACACTTCCGGTTGAAAAACTCCTTTGGATATGATTTATGCGCGTGACGTCACAAAATCGACGGAAGTGGTTGGACCCCATCGACCCGATACAAAAACCTCTTCTTTTCTTCGACAAAATTCCACAGTATTCTGGACATCTGTGTTGGTGAATCTTTTGCAATTTGTTTAATGAAAAATGGAGGCTGCAAAGAAGAACGTTGTAGGTGGGATCGATCTGTGTATTAGCGGCTAAGTACAATACTTACAGCAACACAACAAGGACTACTTACTACGCCTAGCCGATGCTTGCCGCCAAACCCACGGATGAAGTCCTTCGTCGCGCCGTCGATCGCTGGAACGCAGGTGAGCACGGCTGTTGATGGGAAGATGAGGGCTGGCTGGCGTAGGTGGAGCGCTAATGTTTTTATCATAGTTCTGTGAGGTCCGGTTGCTAAGTTGCTAAATTAGCCTTAGCGTCGTTAGCAACAGCATTGTTAAGCCTTACCAGGCTGAGAATTTTTAACCGTGTAGTTACATGTACATGGTTTAATAGTATTGTTGATCTTCTGTCTATCCTTCCAGTCAGGGATTTATGTATTTTGTTTCTATCTGCATTTGAGAACTATGCTATCACGTTAGCTCAGTAGCTAAGTGTGTCACCGATGTATTGTCATGGAGATAAAAGTCACTTTGAATGTCCATTTCGCGTGCTCGACTCTCATTTTCAAGAGTATATAGTATCCGAGGTGGTTTAAAATACAAATCCGTGATCCACAATAGAAAAAGGAGAGAGTGTGGAATCCAATGAGCCAGCTTGTACCTAAGTTACGGTCAGAGCGAAAAAAGATACGTCCATCACTGCCTCTCTAGTCATTCACTGTAACGTTCCTCATCTACGAATCTTTCATCCTCGCTCAAATTAATGGGGTAATCGTCGCTTTGTCGCTCCGAATCTCTCGCTCCATTGTAAACAACGGGGAATTGTGAGGAATACTAGCTCCTGTGACGTCACGCTACTTCCGGTACAGGCAAGGCTTTTTTTATCAGCGACCAAAAGTTGCGAACTTCATCGTCGATTTTCTCTACTAAATCCTTTCAGCAAAAATATGGCAATATCGCGAAATGATCAAGTATGACACATAGAATGGATCTGCTATTCCCGTTTAAATAAAAAAAAATCATTTCAGTAGGCCTTGAAAGAGCGTACTTGCTGCATGTCACGTTATCGATGGTAAAATGCATTTTTAGACAATATGATTTGCCTGAGTGGCTAGGAGACGGTAGAAAATGGACTAGTAAGGACAAATAAAAAAAAAATAAAATAAAAATAAAAAAACAAAAAAATAAAAATGTTTTTTTAAAAAAATATTTTGAAACTTGGGACTTCCCGCGGGCCGGATTTTGGACGCTGGGGGGCCGTATCCGGCTCGCGGGCCATAGTTTGGGGACCCCTGCTTTTGACTAACACTACCAGACACATGACTTTACTAATGTGATTACTTAATTACTTTAAAATTGAGTTCCGTCCCCTTTGGCGCCCTCAACACACCAGACATAGAGGACCTCAATAGGTTTTCATTAGTTTCAGCTTTGGAACGCTCTTCTCTGCTACAGCTACGCCTACAGAAGTGTACCGTATTTTCCGGACCATAGGGCGCACCGGATTATAAGGCGCACTGCCGATGAGCGGGTCTAGTCAGGTTTAATTTCAAACAAAAGGCGCATTAAAGGAGTCATATTATTAGTATTTTTTTCTAAATGTAAAATACTTCCTTGTGGTCTACATAACATGTAATGGTGGTTCTTTGGTCAAAATGTTGCATAGATGATGTTTTACAGATCATCTTCAAGTCGCTTTCTGACAGTCTCTTCAGGATGCGCCGTTTTGTGGGTGGTCTTATTTACGTGGCTTGCCTTCGGCGAATCCGGCGGCTTTTCTGGGTGTTGTTGATAAATGGCTTTCACTTTGCATAGTAGAGTTTTAACTTGCACTTACAGATGTTGCAACGAACTGTAGTTACTGACAGTGGTTTTCTAAAGTGTTCCTGAGCCCAAGTGGTGATATCCTTTACACATTGATGTCGGTTTTTGATGCGGTACTGCCTGAGGGATCGAAGGTCCGTAATATCTTCGCTTACGTGCAGTGATTTCTCCAGATTCTCTGAACAATTTGATGATATTACCGACTGTAGATGGGGAAATCCCTAAATTCCTTGCAATAGCTCGTTGAGAAATGTTGTTCTTAAACTGTTCGACAATTTGCTCACGCAAGGCCCAAAACATCCTAAGGGACCCATCTCACCCTGGACATAAACTTTTTGAACTGCTGCCCTCGGGCAGGAGATACAGGACAATAAAATGCCGGACAAACAGATTTAAGAACACTTTTTACCCGAGAGCAATAATGTCGCTGAACACAAGACAATAATGACTGCATGTGAGCTTTGTGCTTGGTATTTTTATGTATTTTTATCTATTTATCTATGTTCTTATGTTTTTATGTGTTATTATGAATTTGCACTAAATTAGTTTTGCTTACAATTTCGTTGTACAACGTACAATGACAATAAAGATATATTCTATTCTATTTGTTCACAAAGTGGCGACCCTCGCCCCTATCCTTGTTTGTGAATGACTGAGCATTTCATGGAAGCTGCTTTTATACCCAATCATGGCACCCACCTGTTCCCAATTAGCCTGTTCACCTGTGGGATGTTCCAAATAAGTGTTTGATGAGCATTCCTCAACTTTCTCAGTCTTTTTTGCCACTTGTGCCAGCTTTTGTGAAACATCTTGCAGGCATCAAATTCCAAATATTTGCAAAAAATAACAAAGTTTTCCAGTTCGAACGTTAAGTATCTTGTCTTTGCAGTCTATTCGGTTGAATATAAGTTGAAAAGGATTTGCAAATCATTGTATTCTGTTTTTATTTACCATTTACACAACGTGCCAACTTCACTGGTTTTGGGTTTTGTATTTCCAGTAAGGCACATTGAAAAGGATATTTGAAAAAGCAACATGAAATAAATAAATCTGTGAACGATAGCCACCATTATAAGGGCAAGTGGGATCAATAATAAGAAAATATGGTGTCGTTTGTGGTTAGTTTTCATGTAACAGTTTGTTTTTTTCCACAAAAAAATGAGTAGCCGTGCACGGTTGTCGTAGGACAGTGACGTCATTGTGGTTTGAACGTAAAAAGCAAACAAAAGTGTGGAACATTGTGGCATTAAGGCAACATGAAGAAACCATTAGGCGGTAGAGGGCGAATCTCATACTGTGCTTCATAGGTGGAAATGTAAAATGCAGCGTTGTTAAGTGAGGACTGCAGAATGAGTCAAAAGTCTTGCACACGAAGCACTTAAGATCCCGACAAACACATTTACTCAGATGACAGCAGCTCCCCCGGCTTCTATTATGGTATAGACCAGTGGTTAAAATAAGTGGAGCACATATCTGCCCATATACATACACTAAGTTGGCTTTCATAGTCCGTCTGTGCTGGTGGCGTTGGCGGCGGCCAGGTCTCCTCATTTGAGTAAAATCAGGCCACGGTTATGTAAGCCGTCTAATTCGTGCTTCCCAAGGGTAACGATCACTCTAAGCAGGCCCAGATGTGGGATAAACACACTTTGGATGGCTGATATTTATTTCCCACAAGGCCACAGATACATGTGTATTGCAGGAAAACATTTGGGCAAAAATATTAACATAACCCACAACTCGAGGTCTGTGTACCCGAGCCTCCCACTCTTGTTCGGGGATGCTGACGAACCAGCAAAATGGACTATTTGTTGGCTCATTTCACACAGAACCCAGTGAGACGAGACATTGTCGTAACAGAAAATTAGCATCTACAAAACCCAAAACCAGTGAAGTTGGCACGTTGTGTAAATGGTAAATAAAAACATTTGCTAATCCTTTTCAACCTACATTCAATTGAATAGACTGCAAAGACAAGATACTTAACGTCCGAACTGGAAAACTTTGTTATTTTTTGCAAATATTAGCTAATCAATTTGATGCCTGCAACATGTTTCAAAAAAGCTGGCACAAGTGGCAAAAAAGACTGAGAAAGTTGAGGAATGTTGCTTTTTCAAATATCCTTTTCAACGTGCTGCGGCCTTTCTGAAATACAAAACCCCAAACCAGCGAAGTTGGCACGTTATGTAAATGGTAAATAAAAACAGAATACAATGATTCGCAAATCCTTTTCAACCTATATTCAATTGAATAGACTGCAAAGACAAGATACTTAACGTTCGAACTGGAAAACGTTATTTTTTGCAAATATTTGGAATTTGATGCCTGCAAGATGTTTAAAAAAAGCTGGCACAAGTGGCAAAAAAGACTGAGAAAGTTGAGGAATGCTCATCAAACACTTTTTTGGAACATCCCACAGGTGAACAGGCTAATTGGGAACAGGTGGGTGCCATGATTGGGTATAAAAGCAGCTTCCATGAAATGCTCAGTCATTCACAAACAAGGATGGGGCGAGTTTCATCACTTTGTGAAAAAATGTGTGAGCAAATTGTCGAACAGTTTAAGAACAACATTTCTCAACCAGCTATTGCAAGGAATTTAGGGATTTCACCATCTACGGTCTGTAATATTATCAAAAGGTTCAGAGAATTTGGAGAAATCACTGCACGTAAGCGATGATATTACGGACCTTCGATCCCTCAGGCGGTACTGCATCACAAAGCGACATCAGTGTGTAAAGGATATCACCACATGGGCTCAGGAACACTTCAGAAAACCACTGTCAGTAACTACAGTTCGTCGCTACATCTGTAAGTGCAAGTTAAAACTCAACTATGCCAAGCAAAAGCCATTTATCAACAACACCCAGAAACGCCGCCGGCTTCGCTGGGCCCGAGCTCATCTAAGATGGACTGATGCAAAGTGGAGAAGTGTTCTGTGGTCTGACGAGTCCACAATTCAAATAGTTTTTGGAAACTGTGGATTGTTACAGGTGCAAAGTTGAAAAGCCAGCATCTGTGATGGTATGGGGGTGTATTAGTGCCCAAGGCATGGGTAACTTACACATCTGTGAAGGCACCGTTAATGCTGAAAGGTACATACAGGTTTTGGAGCAACATATGTTGCCATCCAAGTAACGTTATCATGGACGCCCCTGCTTATTTCAGCAAGACAATGCCAAGCCACGTGTTACAACAGCGTGGCTTCATAGTAAAAGAGTGCGGGTACTAGACTGGCCTGCAGTCCAAAATGTGTGGCGCAATATGAAGCCTAATATACCACAACGGAGACCCCGGACTGTTGAACAACTTAAGCTGTACATCAAGCAAGAATGGGAAAGAATTCCACATGAAAAGCTTCAAAAATTGGTCTCCTCGGTTCCCAAACGTTTACTGAGTGTTGTTAAAAGGAAAGGCCATGTAGCACAGTGGTAAAAATGTGTTGCTGCCATTAAATTCTAAGTTAATGATTATTTGCAAAAAAAAATAAAGTTTCACAGTTCGAACATTAAATATCTTGTCTTTGCAGTCTATTTAATTGAATATAAGTTGAAAAGGATTTGTAAATCATTGTATTCTGTTTTTATTTACCAATTACACAACGTGCCAACTTCACTGGTTTTGGGTTTTGTAGCGTGATATACTGTATATGTTTACTCATTTTTGGCACATGACTGCAAACGACATTTGTGGCATCCCCTGTGGTTTGTGGTCAAAATGCATTTGACCACGCCGTGCTGGCATACACGTTGTAAAAATATGTTCAATGGTTTATCATCATTTGACAAAAGCTTAATGATTTACGAACAATTAGGTGCTAAGTCCTGTCTGTTCCCCTGCAAAAACATTTAATTTTGTTTGATGTTTTTCAACCATTCTTGCTCAACTTTTACACCATGTCCAAATTTGGTAGTGATTCGACTTTACTCCAGACTTGTGCAATATTCCGAATGTAGAATTTAAAATCAATAAATATAAAGAATTGTAATTTCGATTTAACTGTTGAATTGGAATTACAGGTTGTAGAATTAAAATACCGTATTATTCGGAGCATAGGGCACACCGGATTATAATGCACACTGCCGATAAATGGTCTATTTTCGATCTTTTTTCATATAAAAGGGCGCATTAAAAGAGTCATATTATTATTTATTTTTTTCTAAATGTAAAACACTTCCTTGTGGTCTACATAACATGTAATGGTGGTTCTTTGGTCACAATGTTGCATAGATGATGTTTTACAGACCGTTTTCAAGCCGCTTTCTGACAGTCGCTACCGGATGCGCCGTTTTGTGCGTGGTCTTATTTACGTGGCTCACCTTCGGCAGCGTCTTATCCCCGTCATCTTTGTTGTAGCGGTGTAGCGTGCAAGGACGGGAGTGGAAGAAGTGTCAAAAGATGGAGCTAACTGTTTTAATGACATTCAGACTTTACTTCAATCAATAACGGAGCAGCATCTCCTCATCCGGAAACAACAACACCGGAAATGTGTCCCGTGAAAAAACGTCCGACTGGAACTCTAATAACTAAAGTTCCTTGGGTGGGTAATGTAAACTCACTACACCGGTATGTTTTAGCGCTTTCATGGCAAGTTTACTGACAGATATAAGTAAGAACTTTACACTACTTTATATTAGAAATGGCAACAGCGGAGGATGAATGTCACATAACAAGAAGATAGAGAAAAAAAAGAAGCTTATCTATTACGGTGTCTGCACGGAATACAAAGGCGGACGCACACATTTTTTCAGGATTTATGCAGATCCCAAATACAGATCAGCAAATACCAGAAGGTAAAAAAGTTTCTTTTGCATAATATTGCAAAACAAAATGCTAGATAATATGTCTTACCTTATACACACACCGTAATAATACTCGTATGTAGAAGCACAGTACAATCCATTAAGCGGTGTGGCTTCATAGCTTACCAAAGACGTACTAAAACATTTTGATAGATTTTTGAGCACCGTGTGTAATGTTCTGAATTTTCAATGGAACATATAAAATGTTGGTGTTCTTTACTTGAGTCATATTGCCGTCATAGTGCAGTCTACACGTATCTCTTACAACTGGACAACGTTTTTTATAAGTTGCCATCCCATCCCGCCTTTCTTACACCTCTTATTCCACCAACGAAGATTGAACATTTCCGCCTTGACTTATGGACGGCTCACCTTCATGAACATGCTGAATCCTGTCTTCAGGAGGTCCGTGAGGCCCCCGGACATGTGCTCGATATCGGGACACTCGTGTCTGTCCGGGTGGAAAACCTCCTCCAGGATCTGTCGCAGGAATGGCCGATAGGTCGCCTGTCAAACAGAGGACGAAACACAAAAGCTAAGAGTGAAAATGTGCGGCTGCAGCAGCATTTATGGATCTCAACAAAGCCAACACATTGACAAAACCTCCAAAAAACCTGACAACCTTTGACTCTCTTGCAACTCCTAAATTTTTTTGCGTTTGTTAGATGATCAGTAGAACTTGGCTACAACTAGCTTCTGTAAACATACCAGAGGTGGGTAGAGTAGCCAGAAATTGTACTCAAGTAAGACTACTGTTACATTAGAGATTTATTACTAAAGTAAAAGTAAGGAGTAGTCACCCAAATATTTACTTGAGTAAAAGTAAAAAGTATGTTGTGAAAAAACTACTCAAGTACTGAGTAACTGATGAGTAACCTGTTCGTTTAATGATGACGGCAACAAATAATGCACAGAAACATAAAAATAGCAATGAGCAAATTCAGAGCCAGGAATATCTCTTAAGCAACTAAAACAATAATATATATTAAATAATAATACATTAACATAAAAAAAATTAAGGCAAATTGAGCCACAATAACTTAACAGCACAATAGGCTCAGTAGGCAGAGATTACAAAGGAAAATAACAAGTTAGCCTTTACGCAAACCATAAACTGATAGGTGTGGGCTGCACCTGGGAACACACTGTGCACTTCTGATTGGTGTTTCTATGCATGCATGAGTGTGTGTGCGACTGTGCGTGTGAGTGTGCGTGTCTCTGTCTGTCTATGAGGCTGCTGTGCGTTAATAAATGTCTCCACACGATGTACATTTGACAGTGATTCATAGCAGGGAAGCTAACATCAGCCTTTGGTGACAGCCAAAATATATACTAATGTTACTTACCGCGATGTGCTTCCTCAAATTTGACGTTGAGTTCATGTAAGCTTAAGCTTGTTAATCATGTGACCGCCTGGCTCTGTTTGATTGGTGAAACGGAGTCAAACGTCACCAGTGACTGTATTTGATTGGTGAAAGGCAGCCATGCGATAGATTCTACTTTGAAGGTCTGTCTGACAAACCAAAACAAACAAAGCGTGCATTAACAGATCGATAAAAATCAGTAGCGAGTAGCGAGCTGAATGTAGATAAACGGAGCGCAGTAAAAGTAGCGTTTCTTCTCTATAAAATATACTCAAGTAAAAGTAAAAGTATGTTGCATTAAAACTACTCTTAGAAGTACAATTCATCCCAAAAGTTACTCAAGTAGATGTAACAGAGTAAATATAGCGCGTTACTACCCACCTCTGAAACATGCAAACTAGTTTACATACAGTTAGCAGAATTACTTGCTAGAAAACAGTAATCTTGTATTCACATAAGGAACACCTGGAGCTTAGATACAGTTAGCTTGTTAGCATAGAACAGGGGTGTCCAAACTTTTTCCACTGAGGGCCGCACACAGAAAAATTAAAGCATGTGGGGGCCATTTTGATATTTTTCATTTTCAAACCATAACAAAATATATGGATTTTTTTATTTATTTTACCTTTAGGGGTCCCGGGGACCATAAAGGGTCTCAGTCATTAAAATGTTAAAAATAAGTCAGATTATTATTTTTTTAAATTTATTTAACGCTTACAGTAAATCTCTATATCAACTTCAAGTTGATATAAAGCAATACAAATTAAAAAAAATGTTTTATGGCTTTTCTGTCAAAAACAACTTAGTTTTTTTTTATAGTAAAACTAAAATATGCAGTATTTAGTAATTAGAGCCCTAAAAGATCAATAATGCAGGACACCATTGATTTTAATTATTTCATATTTGTAATCACAGTGAAAAGATAAATAAAAAAATCACTAAACATATTTGGGATCCAAAAGGTGCCCCACTCATAAAGTGATACATTTTTATTAGGTTTTTCTTTTAATTTCAACACTTAAGTTACGAAATCAACTTCAGATATATCTGTCGATTTTATGCTGGAACTATTATTTTGTTAGTTTCATGCGCTTTTGTCAAAGAAAACTTTGATGTTTTTATATGGCTACTACACAATATATGCAATATTTACCACATAAAACATTTTAAAGTGAAATATTTGAAGTAATTAGAGCCCTGAAAATAATTCATTATAACATGGATTTTTTGGCTTTTTTTTTTTTTTGAGCAATGGCAAAAAAAGAAAAATAAAAAAAGACAAAAGAAAAAAAACAGCCTGCATGGCAGCTTTTGTGTCAACATTGCAACTTTTTCTCGTTAGATTTCACCTCATTCCACTTTTTTTAATGTTCTTTTTTATTTTTACAATAGTATTTCCAGAATGTGCGGCGGGCCGGTAAACAATTACCTGCGGGCCGCAAATGGCCCCCGGGCCTCACTTTGGACACCCCTGGCATAGAACAACTGAGCCCCAAAATTATTAGACTTTGTTAGCACTTAGCATGCAGACTAGAGACAGCCAATTAAGAAAAGATCTGCTCAGAAAACAATGAGGTGGTTTGCCAGTTTGTTAGCCACAATGTTTGACCATATAATAATAACTGAGACAGTGCATTAAAACCTATACATATTTTTGACTAAAAACAAACAACAACAAAAACTGAATCCTAAAAAAACTAATGATCATCTGATAGCATCTATTGCTTGGCGACAGAAAATTGGGCGTAGTTAGCTTCTGTTAGCATCTACAAGTTGGCAACAGAGATTCTCTGTTAGCATGAAGAATAGCTGAAGTTTGGCTAGAGTTAGCGTCAGTTAGCACCTATTACTTGGATACTAACAGCCTCTGTTAGCATATAGCTAGAGTTTACAGTTATACAATGTATAATAGTTTGTCTGAGTCCATGGTTCTCGCCCGGAAAAGGGTGGAGTGCCATCTCCGGGTTGGGGAGGAGATCTTGCCCCAAGTGGAGGAGTTCAAGTACCTCAGAGTCTTGTTCACGAGTGGGGGAAGAGTGGATCGACAGGCGGATCGGTGCGGCGTCTTCAGTAATGCGGACGCTGTATTGATCCGTTGTGGTGAAGAAGGAGCTGAGCCAGAAGGCAAAGCTCTCAATTTACCGGTCGATCTACGTTCCCATCCTCACCTATGGTCATGAGCTTTGGGTTATGACCGAAAGGACAAGATCACGGGTACAAGCGGCCGAAATGAGTTTCCTCTGCCGGGTGGCGGGGCTCTCCCTTAGAGATAGGGTGAGAAGCTCTGTCATCCGGGAGGAACTCAAAGTAAAGCCGCTGCTCCTCCACATGGAGAGGAGCCAGATGAGGTGGTTCGGGCATCTGGTCAGGATGCCACCCGAACGCCTCCCTAGGGAGGTGTTTCGGGCATATCCGACCGGTAGGAGGCCACGGGGAAGACCCAGGACACGTTGGGAAGACTATGTCTCCCGGCTGGCCTGGGAACGCCTCGGGATCCCCCGGCAGGAGCTGGACGAAGTGGCTGGGGAGAGGGAAGTCTGGGCTTCTCTGCTTAGGCTGCTGCCCCCGCGACCCAACCTCGGATAAGCGGAGGAAGATGAACGGATGGATGGTTAATAGTTTGTCTTGTGTTAATGACTTGTTTGGCCATATCTCCAGTTACCCTACGTTGGCGTACATGTACATTTGGTTACAGATAGCTTCTGTTAGTATAAAGATTTGATACAGTTAGCACAACAATGAACTCGACGCTGCAATAAGTATGCTAGGTTATGTTGTGCTGATACACTATATTGCCAAAAGTATTTGGCCACCCATCCAAATGATCAGAATCAGGTGTTCTAATCACTTGGCCCGGCCACAGGTGTATACAATCAAGCACTTAGGCATGTTTCTACAAACATTTGTGAAAGAATGGGCCGCTCTCAGTGATTTCCAGCGTGGAACTGTCATAGGATACCACCTGTGCAACAAATCCAGTCGTGAAATTTTCTCGCTTCGAAATATTCCAAAGGCAACTGTCGGCTTTATTATGAGAAAATGGACAAACTTGGGAACAACAGCAAGTGCATAGTGCAAAGAGGTCGCCGACTTTCTGCACAGTCAGTTGCTACAGAGCTCCAAACTTCATGTGACCTTTCAATTAGCCCACGTACAGTACGCAGAGAGCTTCATGGAATGGGTTTTCATGGCCAGGCAGCTGCATCTAAGCCATACATCACCAAGTCCAATGCAAAGTTTCGGATGCAGTGGTGTAAAGCACGTCACCACTGGACTCTAGAGCAGTGGAGACGCCTTCTCTAGATTGATGAATCACGCTTTTCCATCTGGCAATCTGATGGACGAGTCTGGGTTTGGAGGTTGCCAGGAGAACGCTACATTTCGGACTGCATTGTGCCGAGTGTGATATTTGGTGGAGGACAAAATATGGTGTGGGGTTGTTTTTCAGGTGTTGGGCTTGGCCCCTTAGTTACAGTGAAAGGAACTTTGAATGCTCCAGGATACCAAAACATTTTGGACAATTCCATGCTCCCAACCTTGAGGGAACAGTTTGGAGCGGGCCCCTCCCTTTTCCAACATGACTGTGCACCAGTGCACAAAGCAAGGTTTGACTGGCCTGCACAGAGTCCTGACCTGAATCCCATAGAACACCTTTGGGATGAATTAGAACGGAGAGTGAGAGCCAGGCCTTCTCGACCAACATCAGTGTGTGACCTCACCAATGTGCTTTTGGAAGAATGGTCGAAAAATTCCTATAAACACACTCCGCAACCTTGTGGACAGCCTTCCCAGAAGAGTTGAAGCTGTAATAGCTGCAAAAGGTGGACCGACATCATATTGAACCCTATGGGTTAGGAATGGGATGGCACTTCAAGTTTCACAATGTTATGTCAGACCCACTCGACATCCATTGCTTTCGGTCTCCCCTAGAGGGGGGGGGGTTACCCACATATGCGGTCCTCTCCAAGGTTTCTCATAGTCATTCACCGACGTCCCACTGGGGTGAGTTTTTCCTTGCCCGTATGTGGGCTCTGTACCGAGGATGTCGTTGTGGCTTGTACAGCCCTTTGAGACACTTGTGATTTAGGGCTATATAAATAAACATTGATTGATTGATTGATTGATATGTGAGTCAAGGCAGGTGGCCAAATACTTTTAGCAATATAGTGTATAAGGGCTAGCTGGAGCGTAGAATGTAATGTGTAATGGCGTGTGTTATCATGACAGACTTTAGCTTGGAAATAGCTTGGGAAGTTTAGCATAAAAGCCAGAGGTATTCTGGACGGTTAAATTTTGTTAACCTCAGTTTTAGCTATCTGGAGGCAAGATACTATTTTGTTGGATTACTGCATACTGTAAATATAAACGTTTCCTCCTCAACATGGAGTGTCAGCGTGTCTCCACACAGTGTATACATGATTCTTTGTACAAACTAACATGATCAACAACATGGCCGTGCTAAATTGGTCAGGCTGTTCCAGCTACAAAAAGAAACATCTGACACGACACACAAGCATCTAACAAACCCAAATGAGTGACATGCTCACACTTGCCATATGTCGTTCCTTGCAAAAAAAAACACCCACAGAGTCAAAAAATAGTCATATGATAATGCTACTGGTTAATATTCCCCCGCACACGTGTCCGTATCGGCTTTCCCTGTTGGGGTTTTCTTGGCGTGGACGGACGACGTTCGGCAATAAGAATGCCACAAATAAATTGCTGTTATATTAATATGCAGCAGGACGGGAAAAACACGGAGTAGAGCACGTTAAAAGAATGGAATGTTCTGGGAGAAAACAGAACATGGTTAGCATAAGGACAGAGCTGACTTATATTAGCATAATGCTCAACGAGATTGAGTTAGCGTCTAAAAATGTAGACACTAATTCAACCTGGCTACAGTTAGCGTCTGATAGCATGCAGACTAACTAAACTTGGTTTTTAAAACGCCAATAAACCGGTTTAAGGATATACCATGAACCGTATTTTTCAGGCTATAAGTCGCTCCGTAGTATAAGTCGCACCGGCCGAAAATGCATAATAAAGAAGGAAAAAAACATATATAAGTCGCATTTTTTGGGGAAATTTATTTGATAAAACCCAACACCAAGAATAGACATTTGAAAGGCATTTTAAAGGCCTACTGAAATGATTTTTTTTTATTTAAACGGGGATAGCAGATCCATTCTATGTGTCATACTTGATCATTTTGCGATATTGCCATATTTTTGCTGAAAGGATTTAGTATAGAACATCGACGATAAAGTTCGCAACTTTTGGTCTCTGATAAACAAAAGCTTTGCCCCTACCGGAAGTAGCGTGACGTCAGCGGAGGAAGGACTGCTCACATTTCCCTATTGTTTACACCAGCAGCGAGAGCGATTCGGACCGAGAAAGCGACGATTACCCCATTAATTTGAGCGAGGATGAAAGATTCGTGGATGAGGAACGTGAAAGTGAAGGACTAGCGTGCAGTGCAGGACGTATCTTTTTTCGCTCTGACAGTAACTTAGGTACAAGCTGGCTCATTGGATTCCACACTCTCTCCTTTTTCTATTGTGGATCACGGATTTGTATTTTAAATCACCTCGGATACTATATACTCTTGAAAATGAGAGTCGAGAACGCGAAATGGACATTCACGGTGACTTTTATCTCCACGACAATACATCGGTGAAGCACTTTAGCTACTGAGCTAACGTGATAGCATCGGGCTTAACTGCTTATAGAAACAAAACAAATACACCCCTGACTGGAAGGATGGACAGAAGATCAACAATACTACCAAACTCTGGACATGTAACTACACGGTTAATGCTTTCCAGCTTGGCGAAGCTTAGCAATGCTGTTGCTAACGACGCCATTGAAGCTAACTTAGCTACGGAACCTCGACAGAGCTATGCTAAAAACATTAGCTCTGCACCTACGCCAGCTCTCATCTGCTCATCACGACCCGTGCTCACCTGCGTTCCAGCGATCGACGGTACGACAAAGGACTTCACCCGATCACCGATGCGGTCGGCAGCCCGGAGACGGAGAAGTCAAGGTGAGGTCGTTCGGCTAGCGCGTCTGCTATCCTCAAAGTCCTCCTGGTTGTGTTGCTGCAGCCAGCCGCTAATACACCGATCCCACCTACAACTTTCTTCTTTGCAGTCTCCATTGTTCATTAAACAAATTGCAAAAGATTCACCAACACAGATGTCCAGAATACTGTGGAATTTTGGGATGAAAACAGAACTGTTTGTATTGGATCCAATGGGGTCCGAATACTTCCGGTTCAACCATTGACGTCACGCGCAAACGTCATCATATCGAAACGTTTTCAGCCGGGAGTTTGCCGGGAAATTTAAAATGAACTTTATAAGTAAACCCGGCCGTATTGGCATGTGTTGCAATGTTAAGATTTCATCATTGATTTATAAACTATCAGACTGCGTGGTTGGTAGTAGTGGGTTTCAGTAGGCCTTTAAAATAAATAAAGAATAGTGAACAACAGGCTGAATAAGTGTACATTATATGAGGCATAAATAACCAACTGAGAATGTGCCTGGTATGTTAACGTAACATATTATGGTAAGAGTCATTCAAATAACTATAACATATAGAACATGCTATACGTTTACCAAACAATCTGTCACTCCTAATCGCTAAATCCCATGAAATCTTATACGTCTAGTCTCTTACGTGAATGAGCTAAATAATATTATTTGATATTTTACGGTAATGTGTTAATAATTTCACACATAAGTCGCTCCAGAGTATAAGTCGCACCACCGGCCAAACTATGAAAAAAACTGCGACTTATAGTCCGAAAAATACGGTACTTCTATACATACAGTAAACTAGTAGATGCCTGGATAAAGTTAGCTTCTGTTAGCCTAATGGTTGACTGGAGTTCCGATACCGTTAGCTTTTTTAGTTTCTGTTAACATACATACTTAGCTAACTCGGCTACAGTTATTTTCTCTTAGCACAACATTCACAACAATCCACCATACTCATATTTTTCGGAGTATAAATCGCACTGGCCGAAAATGCATAATTAAGAAGGAAAAAAACATATAAGTCGCACTGGAGTATAAGTTGCATTTTTTAGGGAAATTTATTTGATAAAACCCAACACCAAGAATAGACATTTGAAAGGCAATTTAAAATAAATAAAGAATAGTGAACAACAGGCTGAATAAGTGTACGTTATATGATGCATAAATAACCAACTGAGAACGTGCCTGGTATGTTAACGTAACATATTATGGTAAGAGTCATTCAAATAACTATAACATATAGAACATGCTATATGTTTACCAAACAATCTGTCACGCTGATATACGTCTAGTCTCTTACATGAATGAGATAAATAATATTATTTGATATTTTACGGTAATGTGTTAATAATTTCACACATAAATCGCTCCTGAGTATAAGTCGCACCCCCGGCCAAACTATGAAAAAAACTGCGATTTATAATCCGAAAAATACGGTGCTAACATCAAGACTAGCTGGGTTTAAGATACAGTTAGCGTGAAAATTGATAGCTTCTGTTAGCACGGCTGAAGCAAAAGTATCTACTGATACCGTCAAATAATAGACAACTGCACTTTAAAGATGAAAATAACTTTTATCCATCCATATTGTTCATTATTTAAAATTTAAAGATGCACTTTAAATCTTAGTTTACGTTGGTGGTTACATTGTCGTAACTAAATAAGCTTGCTTTTTTCACGTTAGTACCATATTTTCCGAGCCATAGGGCGCACCGGATTATAAGGCACACTGCTGATGAATGGTCTATTTTCGATCTTTTTCCAAGATGGCAGCGCTTCAAGGCAGCGGCTTCTTGCGAGCGCTCCTGGAAGTGTAGACCGATTTGGCAAAAATACCCCTCAATTTAGTCAATTTCATGGCTGGCTCACAGCGTGTTCACTCCGTGACCACTTACGACCGACTTACGATTCTGGATGTGGAGAGATCGGGCCATTTTGGGCTGAAAGATGCGTGTACGGTGGACCTACTCGCTAGCTTGGGAATTCTTCGCGAGCTACATCCAGCAGTGGCCTTTGAAGCAGCGGCGTACACTACCAGCGGAGACCATCAACGAAAGAGACGTAAGCGGTGCGCTCGGAAGCAGAAGCGGGGGTGTCGGGCGGGGCTATCAACAAAGCTAAATGCGTTGTTGTTAGCGGGGCTAACGAAAAAGCTAAATGCTAATCCACAAAGAAGCGCTAATAAGGAGTCTGTTAAGCTAGAACTAGCCAGCGCCAGGCTGGATAATCCCTGCACACATAGCAATTCTCTTAGAATAATATACAACTCACATAATGTTTTTTCTGCGTCAGAGGTGGACATGCATTTTACTGAGGTGGCAAACAATCTAAAAATTCCTGTCATATCAATTCCTAGATATGGTCGAAATTATTTAAAGTGCACTACGCATAATAAACGTACTATTATTAGTATTGCTACTACGGATACTTTCAACAAAAACTCCTCAAAACAGCCCACTACCTATAATATGGGCTTTTTAAACATAAGGTCATTGTCTTCCAAAACGTTATTAGTTAATGAAGACAACAATCTTGATGTCATTGGTCTAGCCGAGACCTGGCTCAAACCAGACAAATTTTTTGCGCTGGGTGAGGCGTCTCCTCCTGGCTATACGGGAACGCATATTGCCCGTCCCATTAAAAGGGGTGGGGGTGTTGCACTAATATACAACAAAAACTTTAGCCTTACCTCGGACCTAAATAATAAATATAACTCGTTTGAGGTGCTCACTGTGAAGTTTGTCACACCGCTGCCTCTGCACCTGGCTGTCATCTACCGCCCACCAGGGCCCTATTCGGACTTTATCAATGAATTTTCAGAGTTCGTTGCTGATCTAGTGACGCACGCTGACAATATAATCATAATGGGAGACTTTAAAGGCCTACTGAAACCCACTACTACCGACCACGCAGTCTGATAGTTTATATATCAATGATGAAATCTTAACATTATAACATATGCCAATACGGCCGGGTTAACTTATAAAGTGACATTTTAAATTTGCCGCTAAACTTCCGGTTCGAAACGCCTCTGAGGATGACGTATGCGCGTGACGTAGACCGGCGAACACGGGTATGCCTTCCACATTGAAGCCAATACGAAAAAGCTCTGTTTTCATTTCATAATTCCACAGTATTCTGGACATCTGTGTTCGTGAATCTGTTTCAATCATGTTCATTGCATTATGAAGAAGGAAGCTGAGCAAGCAAAGAAGAAAGTTGTCGGTGCGAAATGGACGTATTTTTCGAACGTAGTCAGCCACAACAGTACACAGCCGGCGCTTCTTTGTTTACATTCCCGAAAGATGCAGTCAAGATGGAAGAACTCGGATAACAGAGACTCTAACCAGGAGGACATTTGACTTGGATACACAGACGCCTGTAGAGAACTGGGACAACACAGACTCTTACCAGGATTACTTTGATTTGGATGACAAAGACGCAGACGTGCTACTGTGAGTATGCAGCTTTGGCTTTTTTTTGCGTATGTACGTAACTTTTTTAAAATATATAAGCTTTATGAACCTTGGGTTAGGTGAACGGTCTTTTGGGCTGAGTGATTGTGTGTGTTGATCATGTGTTTGAATTGTATTGGCGTGTTCTATGGAGCTAGGAGCTAGCAGAGGAGCTAGGAGCTAGCATAACACGTACCGTACCGTACGTGCGCGTCACGTACGTAACTTTTTAAAAATATATAAGCTTTATGAACCTTGGGTTAGGTGAACGGTCTTTTGGGCTGAGTGATTGTGTGTGTTGATCAGGTGTTTGAATTGTATTGGCGTGTTCTATGGAGCTAGGAGCTAGCAGAGGAGCTAGGAGCTAGCATAACAAACACGCAGGTGTTATTATGCAGGATTAATTTGTGGCATATTAAATATAAGCCTGGTTGTGTTGTGGCTAATAGAGTATATATATGTCTTGTGTTTATTTACTGTTGTAGTCATTCCCAGCTGAATATCAGGTACCGTGAGTATGCAGCCTTGGCTGCTAAACATTCGATAACTTGACCGTATGTGCGCGTCACGTACGTAACTTTTTAAAAATATATAAGCTTTATGAACCTTGGGTTAGGTAAACGGTCTTTTGGGCTGAGTGATTGTGTGTGTTGATCAGGTGTTTGAATTGTATTGGCGTGTTCTATGGAGCTAGGAGCTAGCAGAGGAGCTAGGAGCTAGCATAACAAACACGCAGGTGTTTTTATGCAGGATTAATTTGTGGCATATTAAATATAAGCCTGGTTGTGTTGTGGCTAATAGAGTATATATATGTCTTGTGTTTATTTACTGTTGTAGTCATTCCCAGCTGAATATCAGGTCACCCCCGGCTCTCACAGCATCTTCCCTATCTGAATAGCTTCAACTCCCCACTAGTCCTTCACTTGCACTTTACTCATCCACAAATCTTTCATCCTCGCTCAAATTAATGGGGAAATTGTCGCTTTCTCGGTCCGAATCTCTCTCACTTCATGCGGCCATCATTGTAAACAATAGGGAACTTTGCGTATATGTTCAACTGACTACGTCACGCTACTTCCGGTAGGTGCAAGCCTTTTTTTTATCAGATACCAAAAGCTGGAACGCAAATGGCGTGCGACTAAACTTGAGGTTTTCCATCAAGCATGGAGTGATAGTTTAATAACTTATAAACGCATGCTTACCTCAGCTAAAGCTAAATATTACTCAAATCTCATCCACCTCAACAAAAATGATCCTAAATTTCTGTTTAGTACAGTAGCATCGCTCACCCAACAAGGGACCCCTCCCAGTAGCTCCACCCACTCAGCAGATGACTTTATGAATTTCTTTATAAGAAAATTGAAGTCATTAGAAAAGAGATTAAAGACAATGCATCTCAGCTACAACTGGGTTCTATTAACACAGATACGACTGTATATACGACGGAAGACAGCCCTCCAAAATAGTTTCTCTCTCTTTGATGAAATAACATTGGAGGAATTGTTAAAATGTGTAAATGGGACAAAACAAACAACATGTTTACTTGACCCAATTCCTGGGAAACTTATCAAGGAGCTTTTTGTTTTATTAGGTCCATCAGTGTTAAATATTATAAACTTATCACTTTCCTCTGGTACTGTTCCCCTAGCATTCAAAAAAGCGGTTGTTCATCCTCTACTCAAAAGACCTATCCTCGATCCTGACCTCATGGTGAACTACCGGCCGGTGTCCCACCTTCCGTTTATCTCGAAAATTCTCGAAAAAATTGTCGCACAGCAGCTAAATGAACACTTAGCGTCTAACAATCTCTGTGAACCTTTTCAATCCGGTTTCAGGGCAAATCACTCTACGGAGACAGCCCTCGCAAAAATGACTAATGATCTATTGCTAACGATGGATTCTGATGCTTCATCTATGTTGCTGCTTCTTGATCTTAGCGCCGCTTTCGATACTGTTGATCATAATATTTTATTAGAGCGTATCAAAACGCGTATTGGGATGTCAGACTTAGCCTTGTCTTGGTTTAACTCTTATCTTACTGACAGGATGCAGTGTGTCTCCCATAACAATGTGACCTCGGACTATGTTAAGGTAACGTACGGAGTTCCCCAGGGTTCGGTTCTTGGCCCTGCACTCTTTAGTATTTACATGCTGCCGCTAGGTGACATCATACGCAAATACGGTGTTAGCTTTCACTGTTATGCGGATGACACCCAACTCTACATGCCCCTAAAGCTGACCAACACGCCGGATTGTAGTCAGCTGGAGGCGTGTCTTAATGAAATTAAACAATGGATGTCCGCTAACTTTTTGCAACTCAACGCTAAGAAAACGGAAATGCTGATTATCGGTCCTGCTCAACACCGACATCTATTTAATAATACCACCTTAACATTTGACAACCAAACAATTACACAAGGCGACTCGGTAAAGAATCTGGGTATTATCTTCGACCCAACTCTCTCGTTTGAGTCACACATTAAGAGTGTTACTAAAACGGCCTTCTTTCATCTCCGTAATATCGCTAAAATTCGTTCCATTTTGTCCACAAGCGATGCTGAGCTCAATATCCATGCGTTCGTTACATCTCGTCTCGATTACTGTAACGTTTTATTTTCGGGCCTCCCTATGTCTAGCATTAAAAGATTACAGATCGTACAAAATGCGGCTGCTAGACTTTTGACAAAAACAAGAAAGTTTGATCATATTACGCCTATACTGGCTCACTTGCACTGGCTTCCTGTGCACCTAAGATGCGACTTTAAGGTTTTACTACTTACGTATAAAATACTACACGGTCAAGCTCCTGCCTATCTTGCCGATTGTATTGTACCATATGTCCCGGCAAGAAATCTGCGTTCAAAGAACTCCGGCTTATTAGTGATTCCCAGAGCCCAAAAAAAGTCTGCGGGCTATAGAGCGTTTTCTATTCGGGCTCCAATATTATGGAATGCCCTCCCGGTAAAAGTTAGAGATGCTACCTCAGTAGAAGCATTTAAGTCTCATCTTAAAACTCATTTGTATACTCTAGCCTTTAAATAGACTCCCTTTTTAGACCAGTTGATCTGCCGTTTCTTTTCTTTTCTTTTCTACTCTGCTCCGGGGTGGACCGCTAGCCTGTTCATCAGATGGGGACATCTCTACGCTGCTGACCCGTCTCCGCTCGGGATGGTTCCTGCTGGCCCCACCATGGACTGGACTTTCGCTGATGTGTTGGACTTTCACAATATTATGTCAGACCCACTCGACATCCATTGCTTTCGGTCTCCCCTAGAGGGGGGGGGGGGGGGGGGGGGGTTACCCACATATGCGGTCCTCTCCAAGGTTTCTCATAGTCATTCACATTGACGTCCCACTGGGGTGAGTTTTCCTTGCCCGTATGTGGGCTCTGAACCGAGGATGTCGTTGTGGCTTGTACAGCCCTTTGAGACACTTGTGATTTAGGGCTATATAAATAAACATTGATTGATTGATTGATATAAAAGGCGCACCGGATTATAAGGCGCATTAAAGGAGTCATATTATTATTATTTGTTCTAAATGGAAACACTTCCTTGTGGTCTACATAACATGTAATGGTGGTTCTTTGGTCAAAATGTTGCATAGATTATGTTTTACAGATCATCTTCAAGTCGCTTTCTGACAGTTGTTTCCGGAAGCGTCTTATTTACGTGGCTCACCTTCGACAGCGTCTTCTCCCCGTCATCTTTGTTGTAGCGGTGTAGCGTGCAAGGACGGGAGTGGAAGAAGTGTCAAAAGATGGAGCGAACCGTTTTAGTGACATTCAGACTTTACTTAAATCAATAACGGAGCAGCATCTCCTCATCCGGAAACAACAACACCGAAAATGTGTCCCGTGAAAAAACGTCTGACCGGAACTCTCTAATAACTAAAGTTCCTTGGGTGAATAATGTAAACTCACTACACCGGTATGTTTTAGTGCTTTCATGGCGAGCTTACTGACAGATATAAGTAAGAAGTTTACACTACTTTATATTAGAAATGGCAACAGCGGAGGATGAATGTCACATAACAAGAAGATAGAGAAAAAGAAGAAGCTTATCTATTACGGTGTCGCCACGGACTACAAAGGCGGAAGCTCGCAATTTTTCAGGATTTATGCAGATCTCAAATACAGATCAGCAGGTACCAGAAGGTAAGAAAAGTTGCTTTTGCATAATATTGCGAAACAAAATGCCAGATAATATGTCTTACCTTATCTACACACCATAATAATACTCCTATGTTTAATGCGCCGACAATCCATCCAGCGGTGCGGCTTCATAGCTTACCAAAGTCGTACTAAAACATTTTGATAGATTTTTGAGCGCCGTGTGTAATGTTCTATATTTTCAATGGAACATATAAAATGTTGGTGTCGTTTACTTGCCATAATAGTGCAGTCTACACGTATCTCTTATGTGTGACTGCCATCTACTGGTCACACTTATCATTACACCATGTACCAAATAAAATTGCTTCATAGTCGGTAAGCAAAACCAGAATTATTCCGTACATTAGGCACAACAGGTCATAAGGCGCACTGTCGAGTTTTGAGAAAAAAATGATAATTTTAAGTGCGCTTTATAGTCCGGAAAATACGGTAACTGAAGTGCTCCACTTTTCAAAAATAATTTTCGCTGCCCAAATACTTGAACTGCACACAAAGTTTATAGACGTTAATGCAGGGCTGCCAAGTTTCAGAAAATGACAAAAGTGAGATTTGTGAAACGATGACTTTCATTCGAAACTATGTTTCCTTGTGGAATAAATGCTGAAGCTTCTACTTTATTCTTTTTTAAAGTTTTAGACGCGTCTGTGTATCCATCCATCCATTTTTCTACCGCTTGTCTCTTTTGGGGTCGCGGGGGGTGCTGGAGCCTATCTCAGCTGCATTCGGGCGGAAGGCGGGGTATATATTTTGACAAATTCTGAATACTTTTCCTGAAAATGTTTTATATCTGACAATGATTTGAACTTCTATTCTTTAATAATTGCATATCCATGTCTGAGTCGTACATCCAGGAATTGGTATCAATTAGATTTTTGAATCTCCTATTATCCATCCAAAACTCTTAATAGACTTAGACTTAGACAAACTTTAATGATCCACAAGAGAAATTGTTAATCCAACTTATGTTGATTTGTACTCAATATCTTAACGTGTTTGTAAATATTTGAAGATGATCCAAACTAACAGCTTGATTGATAAAAAAACACACACATCCGAGAGTTCAGATTAGTTATTTTCTGTTAGCGTACAGACTAACTGGAACTTGGCTACTGATAGCTTCTATCAAAACACAGACAAGCTGGAGTTCTGTTAGCTCCACAACCAGCCTTTGCCAAACTATTACAAGGATTTATGGACATAAAGGTAGAGAAAGGGATAGAAGAGTTTGTGGAGGGTAATTTGTTTGTTAGCTACATGTTTCAAGATCAAACCTTAATGCGCGCGAGTCACAAAGACTTATTGAAGGCCAACCATGGGGTGAAAAAAAGCCTTGAAAAGGACACACAAATCGGTATGTACTCGATTACATAACCCAAAGGAATAGTTGAAGACCTCTGTGGTGTATGCTGTCTTGACGCGAGCAACAGCATTACCATCCAAACAAGGGCTAGTAACTCATTAACTATAAGTTCTTTTAACGGCGCAATTTTTTTATTTTTTTTACGTGCATGTATCCTGACTCCTTTTTGACCCTCGGTCCATTCCGTAGTGTGGGAAAATGTAAAAGCGTTCAGTTACTGTTGAGCCACAAGCAGGAAAATAACCAGCAGAAATACACACAAAAAAGGAAACATTATGGAAATCTAATGTTCAAAAACATACAATTGTGACGTTAAATGAAATTATAGTTAACTTGTTATCATCGCGTTAATATATACAGTACAGGCCAAAAGTTTGGACACCTTCTCATTTAATGCGTTTTCTTTATTTTCATGACTATTTACATTGTAGATTGTCACTGAAGGCATCACAACTATGAATGACATGTGGAGTTAGGTACTTAGCAAAAAAAGGTGAAATAACTGAAAACATGTTTTATATTCTAGTTTCTACAAAATAGCCTCCCTTTGCTCTGATTACCGTATTTTTCGGACTATAAGTCGCAGTTTTTTCCATAATTTGGCCGGGGGTGCGACTTATACTCAGGAGCGACTTATGTGTGAAATTATTAACACATTACGTATGGTATTTTTTTTTTTTTGTCATAAAAAAATACGATCATGTGTGCTTACGGACTGTATCCCTGCAGACTGTATTGATCTATATTTATATATAATGTAGGAACCACAAATATTAATAACTGAAAGAAACAACCCTTTTGTGCGAATGAGTGTGAATGGGGGAGGGAGGTTTTTTGGGTTGGTGCACTAATTGTAAGTGTATCTTGTGTTTTTTAATTAATTAAAAAATTTTTTTTTTAAATTTAATTAAAAAAAAAAAAAAATGTAGTTCTTGTGCGGACCGGTACCGGTGGTTGGGGACCACTGATAAAACGTACACTTATTCAGTCTGTTGTTCACTATTCTTTATTTATTTTAAATTGCCTTTTAAATGTCTATTCTTGGTGTTGGGTTTTATCAAATAAATTTCCCCCAAAAATGCGACTTATACTCCAGTGCGACTTATATATGTTTTTTCCCTTCTTTATTATGCATTTTCAGACGGTGCGACTTATACTCCGGAGCGACTTATACTCCGAAAAATACGGTACTGCTTTGCACACTCGTGGCATTCTCTCGATGAGCTTCAAGAGGTAGTCACCTGAAATGGTTTTCACTTCACAGGTGTTATAGTTTTGATGCCTTCAGTGACAATCTACAAAGTAAATAGTCATGAAAATAAAGAAAACCCATTGAAATGAGAAGGTGTGTCCAAACTTTTGGCCTGTATTTTATATGTATAGTTTATAAAAAAAACTCATCATATTACTTCCACATCATACTTATCATGCAACATCAAACACAGGTTTTTGTTTTCTCCGCTGTTCCTCCTTAGTGATAATCTGATGCGGGCTGTGTTGAATTTTACTTCCAGAATACCAGTGGGCTAACAAAAAACACAGGCTGGCTGAAAATGCCCCCCCCAGGTTGGACTTTGGACACCGCGAGCGACCTTATTTGGAAGTTGAAAGCGTCTATTTATTTACAGTAGTTTCCTTGGTTCCCATCAGACCTCGGTAGGTGCGGCATACCTGGTGGACGCCATCGCTGGCTGTGTAGACGCGTCGCAGCTGTTTGAGGTGGTCTCTGGCGTGACTCAGCCCGCGGAGGGTCTGGAACATGTCCTCCACGGTGGAATGGACTCTCTCTGTGGTCAGCTCCTCTGCCTGGGCACACCCTGACAGAGACAAAACAAGAGAAAAGATTGCAAAGATACTTAACAAGTTAGATTTATAAAACAAATAAGGGAACTGAAATTAGAATACAATAATTAAAGTGTGAAAGAACTTATTAAATGGTCCATTAATTAATTCCAAAACCCAAACCCAGTGAGGTTGGCACGTTGAGTAAATGGTAAATAAAAACAGAATACAATTATTTGCAAATCCTTTTCAACTTATATTCAATGGAATAGACTGCAAAGACAAGACACTTGAAGTTCGAGCTGAGAAACCTGGATATTTTTTGCAAATATTAGCTCATTTGGAATTTGATGCCTGCAACATGTTTGAAAAAAGCTGGCACAAGTGGCAAAAAAGACTGAGAAAGTTGAGGAATGCTCATCAAACACTTATTTGGAACATCCCACAGATGAACGGGCTAACTGGGAACAGGTGGGTGCCATGATTGGGTATAAAAGCAGCTTCCATGAAATGCTCAGTCATTCACAAACAAGGATGGGGCGAGGGTCACTCCTTTGTGAACAAATGCGTGAGCAAATTGTCGAACAGTTTAAGAACAACGTTTCTCAACGAGCTATTGCAAGGAATTTAGGGATTTCACCATCTACGGTCCGTAATATAATCAAAAGTTTCAGAGAATCTGGAGAAATCACTTCACGAAAGCGATGATATTACAGACCTTCGATCCCTCGGGCGGTACTGCATCAATAAGCGACATCAGTGTGTAAAGGATATCACCACATGGGCTCAGTAACACTTCAGAAAACCACTTTCAGTAACTACAGTTGGTCACTACATCTGTAAGTGCAAGTTAAAACTCTAGTATGCAAAGCGAAAGCCATTTATCAACAACACCCAGAAACGCTGCTGGCTTCGCTGGGCACAAGCTCATCTAAGATGGACTGATGCTAAATGTAAAAGTGTTCTGTGGTCTGACAAGTCCACATTTCAAATAGTTTTTGGAAACTATGAACGTCGTGTCCTCCGGAACAAATAGGGAAATAACCATCTGGATTGTTATAGGCGCAAAGTTGAAAAGCCAGCATCTGTGATGGTATGGGGGTGTATTAGTGCCCAAGGCATGGGTAACTTACACATATGTGAAGGCACCATTAATGATGAAAGGTACATATAGGTTTTGGAGCATCCAAGCAACGTTATCATGGACGCCCCTGCTTATTTCAGCAAGACACTGCCAAGCCACGTGTTACAACAGTGTGGCTTCATAGTAAAAGAGTGCGGGTACTAGACTGGCCTGCCTGTAGTCCAGACCTGTCTCCCATTGAAAATGGGTGGCGCATTATGAAGCCTAAAATACCACAACGGAGACCCCCGGAATGTTGAACAACTTAAGCTGTACATCAAGCAAGAATGGGAAAGAATTCCACTTGTAAAGCTATAAAAAATGTTCTCCTCAGTTCCCAAACGTTTACTGAGTGTTGTTAAAAGGAAAGGCCATGTAACACAGTGGTAAAAATGCCCTTGTGCCAACTCTTTTGCTACATACAGGTTATTAGTTTAGATGTTTTTTTCCCCTCACATTTGTTGTGTTAATTAAACTAAAACAGCACATTCTAACTCAAAATGTAACTAAATTGGAGCCTAACTGTCTGAAAGTTAATTCTAACCAGCGGTGCAATTTGTATTAGATCCGTATTCAACATTACACCGCATGATCCAGGTTTATTACACATTATTATTGTACATTTATTATGTTATTACAATTTATTTACCATGGCAAAATATATTTTGCCAAAGAGGATCATTTTTGTTATTATTAAAAAAATTATATTGAATATATTTAAATATGTTTTACCCTAAACCTAAATAGTAAGGTAGTGCATCAAAAACAGAAACACAGACACCAAAACAACAACATAATCACGTCAAAAACTAATCCCAAAAGCAAGAAGTATAGAATTGTAAGCTGAAGTATCACCTGGGCATGTTTTTCTGCAAATTGGCCCCCCCAAAAAAACGCTCACACATGCAAAAACATTTACATTGGCTTTGAGTTTTGAACGCTCCAGCTGGGCGTGTGGAGAGCAACTAATAAGATGGGAGCGTGAGGACAAGGGGGCCTTTATTCACAGAGAGAAAAAAACACAATTTTAAGACGCACCTCAGGAAGAAAGCTGAAATAAATTCAAAACGGCAGCTTTGGAGTGACTGTGATGGAGCGAGTTTAGGAGGCGGCTTTGCAGAATGTGCGGACCGGCACCTGCAGGAATGCGGCAGTTAAAACGACGCTCAGCTGTGTTATAGAGCATATAAATACTGTGTCAGCATGGCTCGGAACCAACTAGAACATTGTTGACTCCAACAGTACTGTTGCCAGAGGGGCACAAAAGGAGCTTTGTGCATGAACATGCTTCACACATGTATGGGGAAATATCTCCATAGCAGTGACGTGCGCCGAGGTTCATGGCAGGTGAGACATTTTTAAAAAAAAACATAGGATTCTTGTTTTCTAACTAGGGCTGTCAAAGGTAACGTGATAATAACGCAATAACTACACTGCAAAAAGTCAGTGTTCAAAAACAAGGAAAAAAAATACAAAAATGAGGGGTGTTTTATTTGAACTAAGCAAAATTATCTGCCAATAGAACAAGAAAATTTGGCTTGTCAAGACTTTCCAAAACAAGTCAAATTAAAGCTGCAAGCAGCGATGGACGGGACCGACTTTGAGGGCTCATAAAATCCAAACCGGAGCAGTAACTACAACTCTTTCATCAACTTTTAATCAGAAGGGTTCAATCTCTCTCCTGTGCTAATTTGAAGCCGACACGACAAACACGCTCAGAGGAGATAATGTTTGAAAAAAGGTGACTGTTTTTACTCAACTTTTATTTTGAAGGGGGAATTGCAAACTTCCTGTTGATTTTTGCTGACGGTTGTCAGTGTATGAAATATAGGTCTAAGTGAGACATACATAGAGGTTTTTGTTTCATGTCTCTACGACATTCCTACTGGGAGTTAGAGGCAGTTTTGTCTGTGTTTTCTTCCTAGGGGGGCGGTAGAGCGCAATTTTGAGTTTTGGGGTTTGGTTTTTTGATCAGATCGCAATTTTCGCCAGTCCTGATGTGTGTGTCCAATTTGGCGAGTTTTGAAGCATGTTAAGGGGGTCAAATTACAGCTCAAAGAGGCGGCGGTATAATAATAAAACGCTAGAAATACAATAGGGTACTCTGTCCCAAAGGGACATCGGCCCCTAATTAGCTAACTTCAATGAACCCAAAAATACCTTAAAATAAGTTTATTCTCACTAATAACAAGTGCACTTTTCTTGCTAGAAAAAAAAAAAAGACAGCTTTTTGCTCAATATGTTGAAAAATATTCTTAAATTAAGTAAATGCTAGTGCCATTATCTTGACACTTCTTGAAACAAGCAAACTTGTACTAAAAACTAATTTATTGTTCTTAATGGAAAGGCAACAAGGCAACCGCTTGTTACTCTCGGGGTCTCCTAGCCGCTCAGGCAAATCATATGGTCTAAAAATGCATTTTTCCATCGATAACATGACATCATCGCGCCAAGTGTGTGCTCTTTCAGTCAATTAGTGCGCATATATACAGCCCGGCCTGTCATGACTTGGTCCTGGGGGTTTGTTTTTTCAGAAGGCAACGGAAAGTTGGCGCGGGCAAGACGTGATTTTAGATACATTTTTAATTCAAACTCAAAAAAAGTACAAACAAAAGGCGCTCACGCCGGAGGTAAAAAACTTGACTATGAAAACAAAAGACATGCACAAAGGCAAAAAACTATGAACAATAACAAAAACTTACTTGGCAATGGCATGAAGAATAAACTATAATAAACATTAATCTCGTGGGTAGCAGTAGCATGGATGAAATGATAGAGGATGTCACCAGGACGAACAACAGAAACAGACAGGCTTAAATAGTGACATGATCAGTGAAAACAGGTGCGTGACTCTAAACGTGAAACAGGTGCGTGACTCTAAACGTGAAACAGGTGCGTGACATGACAGGTGAAAACTAATGGGTTACTATGGTGACAACACAAACAAAAGTGCACAAGGAGACCAAAAACAAAACCGAACATGACTAAAACAAAACATGATCACACAGACATGACACGGGCCACATTTTTTTAATTGTAATTTTGAAGAATTTATCTGAATGTGCATGAACTATTTCTGTTCAAAATTGTTGAAATGTCACATGTTAAATTTTTAAGTATTAACTGTGCCAAGTGTACTACTATATGAGTACGTGTTTTCTATTGTTTCATTGAAAATAAAACAGCAAGGTCCATTTGGCCGTCATCTGTTTTAATTATGAGACACAATTTTGTCAAAGTCATGATTTTTTTTTTTCATGCTTGAAATAAGAAATTATTACTTTGAAAAAGTAGTTTTACACTTGTGAGTGTTAATGACACAGCTTTGCAACAGTTGATATTCTAGTTTCAAGCATGTTTTACTCAATATAGGTCATAAAATCTCAGCTACAAGATGTAATATCTTACTGAGATCATTTAGGACCAAAACCCTTAAAACAAGTAAAACACTCTAACATAAAATCTGCTTAGTGAGAAGAATTATCTTATCAGACAGAAAATAAGCAAATATCACCCTTATTTGAGATATTTAATCTTACTTAGATTTCAGTTTTTGCAGTGTATAAGTTCTACCTACTGAAAGCCACTACTACCGACCACGCAGTCTGATAGTTTATATATCAATGATGAAATCTTAACATTGCAACACATGCCAATACGGCCGGGTTAACTTATAAAGTGCAATTTTAAATTTCCCGGGAAATATCCGGCTGAAAACGTCTCGGTGTGATGACGTTTGCGCGTGACGTCACGGATTGTAGCAGACATTTTGGAACAGCACGGTGGCCAGCTTAAGTCGTCTGTTTTCATCGCAAAATTCCACAGTATTCTGGACATCTTTGTTGGTGAATCTTTTGCAATTTGTTTAATGAACAATGGAGATAGCAAAGAAGAAAGCTGTAGGTGGGATCGGTGTATTAGCGGCTGGCTGCAGCAACACAACCAGGAGGACTTTGAGTTGGATAGCAGACGCGCTATCCGACGCTAGCCGCCGACCGCATCGATGATCGGGTGAAGTCCTTCGTCGCGCCGTCGATCGCTGGAACGCAGTTGAGCACGGGTGTTGATGAGCAGATGAGGGTTGGCGTAGGTGGAGCGCTAATGTTTTTGTCATAGCTCTGACGAGGTCCCGTAGCTAAATTAGCTTCAATGGCGTCGTTAGCAACAGCAATGCTAGGCTTCGACAGGCATTAACCGTGTGGTTACAGGTGCAGTGTTTGGTTCGGTGTCTCCTGATAGTAGTATTGTTGATCTTCTGTCTATCCTTCCAGTCAGGGGCTTATTTCTTTTGTTTCTATCTACATTTAAGCACGATGCTATCACGTTAGCTCCGTAGCTAAAGTGCTTCGCCGATGTATTGTCGTGGAGATAAAAGTCACTGTGAATGTCCATTTCGCGTTCTCGACTCTCATTTTCAAGAGGATATAGTGGTGGTTTAAAATACTAATCCGTGATCCACAATAGAAAAAGGAGAAAGTGTGGAATGCAATGTGCCTTTGTACCTAAGTTACGGTCAGAGCGAAAAAAGATACGTCCTGCACTGCACTCTAGTCCTTCACTCTCACGTTCCTCATCCACAAATCTTTCATCCTCGCTCAAATTAACGAGGTAATCGTCGCTTTCTTGGTCCGAATTGCTCTCGCTGCTGGTGTAAACAATGGGGAAATGTGAGGAGCCTTTCAACCTGCGACGTCACGCTACTTCCGGTACAGGCAAGGCTTTTTTTATCAGCGACCAAAAGTTGTGAACTTTATCGTCGATGATCTCTACTAAATCCTTTCAGCAAAAATATGGCAATATCGCGAAATGATCAGGTATGACACAGAATGGATCTGCTATCCCCGTTTAAATAAAAAAATGTCATTTCAGTAGGCCTTTAAAGTAGAAGCGTGATTTTTGCCACTTCACCATAACTTCAAAGCTAATCCAAGTGTGGGTTACATAATGTGACATGAGCACAAATGTTAAACATCCCTGTGCAGTACATCCAAAAGTTGGGGATAAAGATCTAAAACATGCGTGGATACATCACTGACACGGCCTACAAACGGACTGCAGCTCTGTATGCGATGTAAAGGGAAGATAGCGTATGAGTTTAGTGACCTGCTTATATACTTGTACTGCCTGATTGTTACTTGGCAGGCTGCATATGACACAGGAACACATCAATGTCAGCCTTGGCCGGCAGCTCGGATTTATCAGCTCCTTAATCTTCTGCTATTTGTCCCTTTTCCTTCCCATGTAGAGGATATCCAATCCAGCCCGGCAAGTCTTTGTTTTGAGTCGCTGTCTCCAGGAATGTAAAGCGCCGGCATGGCGGCTGGAAGGTAAACGTTCCGGGGACAAGCTATTGGGCGCTTTGCCGACTCGGATGGGGGTCTTATCGCAGCTAAAACCGGCAGAGCGTTCACATACCGACCAAGTATCCTAAAATAGACGTAGGGTTTGCGAGACATTGCGTGTGAATATTAACAAAAGGAAATGAGTTGATATAATTGAGCTGTCATTTTAATTGTGCTGCTTCCTACCCTTCATCGTACATTCAGTGATGACTCAACCTTAGAAATTAAAGTCAATACCAGTGTTTCCCATAAACTGCCAAGATACCTGTGGTGGTGGGGGCGTGGCTATGGGCGTGGTCACCATGACACCATCGAGTAATTTGCATAATTTACTACAATGATATAATTTTCTCTAAAAAAGCTCAAAAAATGTATACTTACTAATTAATAATAACAGTTTTGTTTTAAACGTCCATCCATCCATCCATCCATCCATCCATTTTACAATATAATTACAACACTTTATGTACATATTTATATACAGATTTGAACAATAAGTTATTCACTGAAATACATTATTGTGGTTCTTACAAAAAATATATCTTATAAAATATAAAAGCTAAAATGTCTCTTAAAGATCTGCCCCTTTAATTAGTGCATACTAAATAATTTAACTTTAGCCTACTACTACAACCATATTATTTACCAGCAACATAAAGTGAAACAGAGGCAGAGGTGTCCTGCCACAGTCAGTAACAAATAAACAGAAAACAGTAGTGGTCAAATACAAATAAGGCAACAAGAGAAGTATCCTACACTTCTCTTTTGTAAAGTAAATCTGAACAGCCTATATGGGCATCTACATCAACTATATGATTTCTCTGAGAAGCTGGACAGGACAAAAAAAAAAAAAAAAAAAATTAAATTTTTTTAAATTTATTTTTAATTTTTTATTTGTGGCGGACGTAATTCTTTCGTGGCGGGCCGCCACAAATAAATGAATGTGTGGGAAACACTGCAATACTTTCATTTTTTAGTAATTAGGACAGGGGTCGGCAACCCAAAACGTTGAAAGAGCCATATTGGACCAAAAATACAAACAACTAATCCGTCTGGAGCCGCAAAAAATGAAAAGCCGTATATAAGTCTTATAATGAAGGCAACACATAATGTAAGTGTCTATATTAGCTATAATAGCCTACTATCAAAATGACTATGTGTCGCAGGCTGACGTAAATCTTCGTTGACAGAAATGTAATATTTATTCTACACATTTTTACAACATTAGAAACCATTGGTAAATCAGAGGCTACTCAGAAGGTGAGATAACTCCTGGAAATTACTGGCTTTTAATGGCCAAAGGTGTAGATGTGTGTGTCCAAGTTAAAGGAAACGGCAGGATGTCTTCCTTCTAGTGGATTCATTACATCTTTGGCAAGTTAGGTAATGTTTGCTGTGGTCTGGAACAAAATGGCACACAAACAACTATCTGAAATGCAGCCAATATGACATACAGATTATGTGTCATGAGACATGCAAATATAAATTATACAAAAAGACGATAAAAGTATTTTAATTTATTATGGGTCTACTGAAAATGTGAGCAAATCTGCTGGGTCAAAAGTATACATACAGCAATGTTAATATTTGCTTACATGTCCCTTGACAAGTTTCACTGCAATAAGGCGCTTTTTGGTAGACATCCACAAGCTTATGTTTGAATTGTTGACCACTCCTCTTGACAAAATTGGTGCAGTTCAGCTAAATTTGTTGGTTTTCTGACATGGACTTGTTTCTTCAGCATTGTCCACACATTTAAGTCAGGACTTTGGGAAGGCCATTCTAAAATCTTAATTCTAGCCTGATTTAGCCATTCCTTTACCACTTTTGACGTGTGTTTGGGGTCATTGTCCTGTTGGAACACCCAACTGCGCCCAAGACCCAACCTGAAGAATTTGGAGGTAATCCTCCTTTTTCATTGTCCCATTTACTCTCTGTAAAGCACCAGTTCCATTGGCAGCAAAACAGGCCCAGAGCATAACACTACCACCACCATGCTTGACGGTAGGTGTGGTGTTCCTGGGATTAAAGGCCTCACCTTTTCTCCTCTAAACATATTGATGGGCATTGTGGCCAAAGAGATCCATTTTTGTTTCATCTGACCACGGAACTTTCCTCCAGAAGGTCTCATCTTTGTCCATGTGATGTCAGATGAAACAAAAATGGAGCTGTTTGGCCACAATACCCAGCAATATGTTTGGAGGAGAAAAGATGAGGCCTTTAATGCCATGAACACCATTCATACCGTCAAGCATGGTGGTGGTAGTATTATGCTCTGGGCCTGTTTTGCTGCCAATGGAACTGGTGCTTTACAGAGACTAAATGGGACAATAAAATGCACATGCAGGCTGGTTTTAAAGATAATGTACATGTCATTGTACATCTAAAGTATATGAAAATAAACATAAAGGAGGTGTAATACCACCAAGTCAGACATTGCCGCTTTTTTCAGGCTTCTGATTAGACAAAATGTGCATGACAGCAGGTGTATGCGTTTGTGTGTAGACATAGACAGTTTTGAAACTACACTTGTGTGGATGGAGATTGTTTTAACCCCAAATATGTGTTTTTGAAACTCTCCGTGTTCGTGTGGACATGGCCTTAGAGTGCATACAGTCGCGATCAAAAGTTTACATACACTTGTAAAAACATAATGTCATGGCTGTCTTGAGTTTCCAATCATTTCAACAACTCTTATTTTTTGTGATAGAGTGATTGGAGCACATACTTGTCGGTCACAAAAAACATTCATGAAGTTTGCTACCATGAATTGATTAACGTGGACCCCGACTTAAACAAGTTGAAAAACTTATTCGGGGGTTAACATTTAGTGGTCAATTGTACGGAATATGTACTGTACTGTGCAATCTACTAATAAAAGTCTCAATCAATCAAAAAAAAAAAAAGGTTCTTTTATGAATTTATTATGGTTTACTGAAAATGTGACCAAATATGCTGGATCAAAAGTATACATACAGCAATTTTAATATTTGGTTACATATTGTGGCCAAACAGCTCAATTTTTGTCACATGGACAAAGATAAGACCTTCTGGAGGAAAGTTCTGTGGTCAGATGAAACAAAAATTGAGCTGTTTGGCCATAATACCCAGCAATATGTATGGAGAAGAAAAAGTGAGCCCTTCAATCCCAGGAACACCATTTTGTTTTATTTTTGCAAAAAAAAAAAAATATATATATATATATATTTTGATATTGCTCTTTTTATCTTTGGTATGAACATTATTATGTAAACTCAAAGTTATTATTACTTTTTTTGGTTCTTTGTTGTTGCTATTTTTGTATTACAACATTTTATTATTTGATCATGTTGTACTGCATTTTAATCTTTTGTTTTGTGATTGTTTGATGTTTTTTGTCTGGACCCCAGGAAAAATAGTCTTCACTGCGGTGTAGACTAATGGGGATCCTTAATAAACTAAACCAGTGTTTTTCAACCTTTTTTGAGCCGAGGCACATTTTTTTCATTGAAAAAATCCAAAGGCACACCACCAGCAGAAATCATTAAAATATGAAACTCGATATTGACAATAAAAAGTCGTCGGATATGACTTTAAAGCATAACTAAGCATGCAACACTATAGCTCTTGTCTCAAAGTAGGTGCACTGTCACATCACACCCTGACTTATTTGGACTTTTTTTGCTGTTTTCCTGTGTGTAGTGTTTTAGTTCTTGTCTTGCGCTCCTATTTTGGTGGCTTTTCCTGTTTTGTTGGTATTTTCCTGTAGCAGTTTCATGTCTTCCTTTTAGCGATATTCCCCGCACCTGCTTTGTTTTAGCAATCAAGAATATTGCAGTTGTTTTTATCATTCTTTGTGGGGACATTGTTAAATGTCATGTCATGTACAGCTGTACTTTGTGAACGCCGTCTGCTCCACACGCTGTAAGTCTTTGCTGTCGTCCAGCATTCTGTTTTTCTTCACTTTGTCGCCAGTTCAGTTGTAGTTTCGTTCTGCATAGCCTTCCCTAAGCTTCAATGCTTTTTTTTTTAGGGGCACTCACCTTTTGTTTATTTTTCAGTTTAAGCATTAGACAACTTTTTACCTGCACACTGCCTCCCGCTGTCGTCTGAAAAATTGTGATCACGATTAGCTACCTGCTGCCACCTACTGATATGAAAGAGTATTACACGGTTACTCTGCCGACAACAACAACACATCATTTGCAGACAATAATTACTGGTTTGCAAAAAATGTTATACCCCAAATAGGTGAAATTAGATAATCTCCCACGGCACACCAGACTGTATCTCACGGCACACTAGTGTGCCGCGGCACAGTGGTTGAAAAACACTGAACTAAACTAAACCATCCTACTGTCAAGCACGGTGGTGCTAGTATTATGCTCTAGGCCTGTTTTGCTGCCAATGGAACTGGTGCTTTAAATGGGACAATGAAAAAGGAGGATTACCTCCAAATTCTTCAGGACAACCTAAAATAATCAGCCCGGAGGTTGGGTCTTGGGCGCAGTTGGGTGTTCCAACAGGACAAGGACCCCAAACACACGTCAAAAGTGGTAAAGGAATGGCTAAATCAGGCTAGAATGAAGGTTTTAGTCCTGACTTAAATGTGTGGACAATGCTGAAGAAACAAGTCCATGTCAGAAAACCAACACATTTAGCTGAACTGCACCAATTTTGTCGAGAGGAGTGGTCAAAAATTCAACCAGAAGCTTGTGGATGGCTACCAAAAGCGCCTTATTGCAATACGCCCAAGACCCAACCTCTGGGCTGATGATTTTAGGTTGTCCTGAAGAATTTGGAGGTAATCCTCCTTTTTCATTGTCCCATTTAGTCTCTGTAAAGCACCAGTTCCATTGGCAGCAAAACAGGCCCAGAGCATAATACTACCACCACCATGCTTGACGGTAGGATTGGTGTTCCTGGGATTAAAGGCCTCACTTTTTCTCCTCCAAACATATTGCTGGGTATTGTGGCCAAACAGCTCAATTTTTGTTTCATCTGACATCACATGGACAAAGATAAGACTTTCTGGAGGAAAGTTATGTGGTAGAATGGCCTTCCCAAAGTCCTGACTTAAACGTGTGGACAATGCTGAAGAAACAAGTCCATGTCAGAAAACCAACACATTTAGCTGAACTGCACCAATTTTGTCAAGAGGAGTGGTCAAAAATTCAAGCAGAAGCTTGTGGATGGCTACCAAAAAGCGCCTTATTGCAGCGAAACTTGCCAAGGGACATGTAAGCAAATATTAACATTGCTGTATGTATACTTTTGACCCAGCAGCATTTTCAGTAGACCCATAATAAATTCATAAAAGAACCAAACTTCATGAATGTTTTTTGTGACCAACAAGTATGTGCTCCAATCACTAAATCACAAAAAAATAAGAGTTGTAGAAATGATTGTAAACTCAAGACAGCCATGACATGATGTTCTTTACAAGTGTATGTCAACTTCTGATGGCGACTATGTAAAAAGTGTACTGGTCCCATAATGTAAAATAAAGACTTGTCCTACATTCTGTCAATGCACGAAGGCGTGGGCTAGGTACCGGGGCCTAAAACGTAGGCCGAGTGTGAATACATCGCGTGTCTGCCGTGAGGATGGTGCTTGACCCGCTGCCAAAGAAAGCACAAAGTGCAGGAGCTCGCCTTGAAGCGGTGCCGCACCGTTGCACTCCCTCCCCGCATCCCACGGGCCATCTGTAGTTGCAACGTCGGCGATGTTGCGGCATTGCCGAGCTCGAGCGGGGCCCAGGTGCCGATTGGCGGTCGGCCCGAAAAACACCTGCGAATCAGTTCATCTCTCGCCCCCTCTTCAGCCACCATATCAGCCAAAGTGAGCGCTCTGATGCCTCTCACGCAATTTGTGCAGTGACTCCCGTGCTTTGGGTTGAAGGGCGCATTAAAACCGCCACTTTGCTTTGCGTTATCGCCCGAAGTTTGATGGGAAGTGACAAGCGAGGGCACGCTCCTTCATCAGGCCGGCCCACTCTTATGTAAAAGCCATTAAAAAGGGCTAGAAAAAACACGCTGGCACGCTAGCCCGAAATGACTCAAAACAACAGCTATCAACTTGTTGGGGGGAAATGAAAGGATGGATTGACGGTGGTGGTATTGCCAGAGTAACGCGAGACGTGGGTGATTCATTCTCTTCCTCAGAAGGGAGTGGTGCTTAAGTGCGCAGGAATGTTATCGCCACGTTACGTAACTGGGTCAAATACATGGAAATCTGGCATTCGTCGACTGTATTGCACTCGCCGACTCAACGGGGGCGGCCGGAAAGACGAGAAGTATACAAACATGCCAAACAAAGTTACAAAGAACTACGGTCCATGTTTATAATTACACTTGTTGGTTCACGTCCCGGGTTTAACATGTCCGCAGTGGAAGTGTTTATGTCGACATAAGCGGTTGCCGAATTAACCGAAATTGCAACAGAAACTTGCCATTCCTTGCATATCCAATTTCCTACCATGTACACTACCGTTCAAAAGTTTGGGGTCAACCAAACAATTTTGTGGAATAGCCTTCATTTCTAAGAACAAGAATAGACTGTCGAGTTTCAGATGAAAGTTATCTTTTTCTGGCCATTTTGAGCGGTTAATTGACCCCACAAATGTGATGCTCCAGAAACTCAATCTGCTCAAAGGAAGGTCAGTTTTGTAGCTTCTGTAACGAGCTAAACTGTTTTCAGATGTGTGAACATGATTGCACAAGGGTTTTCTAATCATCAATTAGCCTTCTGAGCCAATGAGCAAACACATTGTACCATTAGAACACTGGAGTGATAGTTTCTGGAAATGGGCCTCTATACACCTATGTAGATATTGCACCAAAAACCAGACATTTGCAGCTAGAATAGTCATTTACCACATTAGAAATGTATAGAGTGTATTTCTTTAAAATGAAGACTAGTTTAAAGTTATCTTCATTGAAAAGTACAGTGCTTTTCCTTCAAAAATAAGGACATTTCAATGTGACCCCAAACTTTTGAACGGTAGTGTATGCGCAAATGTGTACGAGTATGACAAACAAATCTCCTTGAATGTATCTTTATCTGCGGTTCCCTCCAAGGTTTCTCATTGTAATCCCATTGGGTTGAGTTTTTTCTTGCCCTGATGTGGGATCTGATGTCGTTGTGGCTTGTGCAGCCCTTTGAGACATTCGTGATTTAGGGCTGTATAAATAAACTTTGATTGATTGATTGATTGATCTTATTGTTTTTGCAAACGCCATTTACGAGTATGCATGTTTTCCCCCGTCTTTATCAAATATGTCAACGTTGTTTCTACGCTGAAAGCTTTATTTATGATTTCTGCCTTTGGTAAGAAGTTAAAGGCCTACTGAAACCCACTACTACCGACCACGCAGTCTGATAGTTTATATATCAATGATGAAATCTTAACATTGCAACACATGCCAATACGGCCGGGTTAACTTATAAAGTGCAATTTTAAATTTCCCGCGATACTTCCGGTTGAAAACGTCTATGTATGATGACGTATGCGTGTGACGTCAATGGTTGAAACGGAAGTATTTGGACACCATTGTATCCAATACAAAAAGCTCTGTTTTCATCTCAAAATTCCACAGTATTCTGGACATCTGTGTTGGTGAATCTTTTGCAATTTGTTTAATGAACAATGAAGACTGCAAAGAAGAAAGCTGTAGGTGGGATCGGTGTATTAGCGGCTGGCTGCAGCAACACAACCAGGAGGACTTTGACTTGGATAGCAGACGCGCTATCCGACGCTAGCCGCCAACCGCGTAGATGATCGGGTGAAGTCTTTCGTCGCTCCGTCGATCGCTGGAACGCAGGAGAACACGGGTGTTGATGAGCAGATGAGGGCTGGCTGGCGTAGGTGGATAGCTAATGTTTTTATCATAGCTCTGTGAGGTCCCGTTGCTAAGTTAGCTTCAATGGCGTCATTAGCAACAGCATTGTTAAGCTTCGCCAGGCTGGAAAGCATTAACCGTGTAGTTACAGGTCCATGGTTTAATAGTATTGTTGATTTTCAGTCTATCCTTCCAGTCAGGGGTTTATTTCTTTTGTTTCTATCTGCAGTTAAGCCCCATGCTATCACGTTAGCTCCGTAGCTAAAGTGCTTCGCTGATGTATTGTCGTGGAGATAAAAGTCACTGTGAATGTCCATTTCGCGTTCTCGACTCTCATTTTCAAGAGGATATAGTATCCGAGGTGGTTTAAAATACAAATCCGTGATCCACAATAGAAAAAGGAGAAAGTGTGGAATCCAATGAGCCAGCTTGTACCAAAGTTACGGTCAGAGCGAAAAAAGATATGTCCTGCACTGCACTCTAGTCCTTCACTCTCACGTTCCTCATCCACGAATCTTTCATCCTCGCTCAAATTAATGGGGTAATCGTCGCTTTCTCGGTCTGAATCGCTCTCGCTGCTGGTGTAAACAATGGGGAAATGTGAGGAGCCTTTCAACCTGCGACGTCACGCTACTTCCGGTACAGGCAAGAACTTTATCGTCGATGTTCTCTACTAAATCCTTTCAGCAAAAATATGGCAATATCGCGAAATGATCAAGTATGACACATAGAATGGATCTGCTATCCCCGTTTAAATAAAACTATTTTATTTCAGTAGGCCTTTAACTCCTTCAGGTTTTGCTCATATTTGTGTTTTTTTTATTTAGGCTCGCCGAGATCGTGCTTTACAAAACACTCGTAGCAAAAATGCGTTTTAAGAACTCCAAAACGGGATAAAAAACAGATAATATTAAGATAATACCGTATTTTCCGGACCATAAGGCGCACCGGATTATAAGGCGCACTGCCGATGAGTGGGTCTATTTTCGTACAAAAGGTGCCCTGCATTATAAGGCGCATTAAAAAGGTCATATTATGATTTTCTTCTAAATGTAAAACACTTCCTTGTGGTCTACATAACATGTAATGGTGGTTCTTTGGTCAAAATGTTGCATAGATTATGTTTTACAGATCATCTTCAAGCCGCTTTCTGACAGTCGCTTCAGGATGCGCCATTTTGTGGGCGGTCTTATTTACGTGGCTCACCTTCGGCAGCGTCTTCTCCCCGTCATCTTTGTTGTAGCGGTGTAGCATGCAAGGACGGGAGTGGAAGAAGTGTCAAAAGATGGAGCTAACTGTTTTAATGACATTCAGACTTTACTTCAATCAATAACGGAGCAGCATCTCCTCATCCGGAAACAACAACTACGCCGGAAATGTGTGCCGTGAAAAACCGTCCAACCGGAACTTTCTAATAACTAAAGTTCCTTGGGTGAATAATGTAAACTCACTACACCGGTATGTTTTAGCGCTTTCAAGGCAAGTTGAAAAATAACATATTTTATTATTTTCGCGTTTTGAACGGTTCCAACAGCCTAAAAGAGCGGTGTCAAACTTGTTTTCATTGAGGGCCACATCGCAGTAATGGCTGCCTTCAGAGGGCCGTTTTATAAAATTTATTTAAAATATGCATGCAAGAAATAACCTGTGATTAATCAAAATTAAAATGTGATCTGATTAAAAAATATATATATATATATACATATCATTTGACAGCATTGATATAAATGTGTACTAGGGTTGTACAGTATACCGGTATTAGTATAGTACCGCGATACTAATGAATCATATTCGGTACTATACCACCTCTGAAAAGTACCGGTCTACCACCACCCCACGCACCCGTCATCGTCACATCGTGTCATTGCTGATTTACGAGCAGATGAGCATGTTTGGCAGCGCACAATCACGGAGTACTTACAAGCAGACACAGTGTGTAGACAGAAAAGGGAGAACGGACGCATTTTGGCTTAAAAACTAAGGATAAAGGTGAAGTTATAACACTGAAAAGCCCTCAGGAAGAGGTGCTTTAAGACATGGCTAGCTAGCTAGCAGCGAACGTCCTGCCCCAGTCTGCAGTGTTTTAGCTACTTCTAAATCACTAATCCTGGTCTCCATGGCGACAAATAAAGTACGTTTCTTACAAGTATCATCCCTGCAGGACGAGGAATAGCTAAACATGTTTCACTACACACTGTAGCTCACCGGGGTCACAATGTAAACAAACGCCATTGGTGGATCTACACCTGACATCCACTGTAATGATACCAAGTACAATAGCGTATCTAGTCGATACTACTATGACTATGATATTTTTTGGCATCACATCTTCTTTTGTTTTTTTAAAATGTATATTATGTTTATAAACTCAGGAAATATGTCCCTGGACACATGAGGACTTTGAATATGACCAATGTATGATCCTGTAACTACTTGGTATCGGATTGATGCCCAAATTTGTGGTATCATCCAAAACTAATGTAAAGCATTCAAACAACAGAAGAATAAATTATTACATTTTAACAGAAGTGTAGACAGAACATGTTAAAAGAGAAAGTAAGCAGATATTAACAGTAAATGAACAAGTAGATTAATAATCAATTTTCTACCACTTGTCCTTAATAAAGTTGACAAAATAATAGAACGATAAATGACACAATATGTTACTGCATATGTCAGCAGACTAAATTAGGAGTCATTGTTTGCTTATTTACTACTAAAAGACAAGTTGTCTAGTATGTTCACTATTTTATTTAAGGACTAAATTGCAATAAGAAACATATGTTTAATGTACCCTAAGATTTTTTGTTAAAATAAAGCCAATAATGCAATTTTTGTGGTCCCCTTTATTTAGAAAAGTATCGAAAAGTACCGAAATAATTTTAGTACCGGTACCAAAATATTGGTATCGTTACAACACTAACCCGTAGACATATTTTTTTTGGTGGAGAACTATGAAAAAAGTGCCAATTTTATCAGCATTAGCCTTTTAAGGGTTCTATCAAGTATCGAAATAATTTTGGGACCGTTACCAAAACATTGGTATCGGGACAACACTAATGTGTACCAGTACGGTAATCAGTAATCACCTCATATGTCTATGCACTCAATTATTAGATTTTGTCATGTGCAAACTAATGTTATCGTTACTAACATATTTTAATGTAATATTTGGCATGATTAGATAACGTTTAGAAGACACAAATTTTTTCCTGTCAAAATCAACATAATTATTTTCATTTAGTAAAGGCCTACTGAAAGCCACTACTACCGACCACGCAGTCTGATAGTTTATATATCAATGATGAAATCTTAACATTGCAACACATGCCAATACGGCCGGGTTAACTTATAAAGTGCAATTTTAAATTTCCCGGGAAATATCCGGCTGAAGTATTGGGACACCATTGTGTCCCAATACAAACAGCTCTGTTTTCATCGCAAAATTCCACAGTATTCTGGACATCTGTGTTGGTGAATCTGTTGCAATTTGTTCATTGCATTATGGAGAAAGAAGCTGAGCAAGCAAAGAAGAAAGTCGGTGCGAAGCGGAGTATTTTGCGAGGGAAGTCAGCAACACAACACAGTCGGTGTTTCATTGTTTACATTCCCGAAAGATGCAGTCAAGATCGAAGAACTCGGACAACAGAGACTCTTACCAGGAGGACTTTGATTTCGTTACCAGACGCAGACGAGCTCGAGCTAGTAGCTAGGAGCTAGCATAACAAACACCTAGGTGTTTGTTATGCGGGATTAATTTGTGGCATATTAAATATAAGCCTGGTTGTGTTGTGGCTAATAGAGTATATATGTCTTGTGTTTATTTACTGTTGTAGTCATTCCTAGCTGAATATCAGGTCCCACCCGCGCGCTTCCAAACATTTGATTGCTTGCCCGTACGTGCGTGTCATGTACGTAACTTTGGTTAAATATATAAGCTTTATGAACCTTGGGTTAGGTGAACGGTTCTTTGGCCTGAGTGAGTGTATGTGTTGTGCAGGTGTTTGAATTGTATTGGCGGGTTATTTATACGGGATCCCGTCCATATTACCCGCTCGAGCTATAACTAGCTCGAGCTAGTAGCTAGGAGCTAGCATAACAAACACCTAGGTGTTTTTATGTGGGATTAATTTGTGGCATATTAAATATAAGCCTGGTTGTGTTGTGGCTAATAGAGTATATATATGTCTTGTGTTTATTTACTGTTGTAGTCATTCCCAGCTGAATATCAGGTCACCCCCGGCTCTCACAGCATCTTCCCTATCTGAATCGCTTCCACTCCCCACTAGTCCTTCACTTGCATTTTCCTCATCCACAAATCTTTCATCCTTGCTCAAATTAATGGGGAAATCGTCGCTTTCTCGGTCCGAATCTCTCTCACTTCATGCGGCCATCATTGTAAACAATAGGGAACTTTGCGTATATGTTCAACTGACTACGTCACGCTACTTCCGGTAGGGGCAAGCCTTTTTTTATCAGATACCAAAAGTTGCGATCTTTATCGTCGTTGTTCTATACTAAATCCTTTCAGCAAAAATATGGCAATATCGCGAAATGATCAAGTATGACACATAGAATAGATCTGCTATCCCCGTTTAAATAAAAAAAATTCATTTCAGTAGGCCTTTAAAGCCCTCAAAAGCGTTTCAGTTGACCATATAATAGCAATATTAGTAAATACAAGCTTACTTTCGAGCACAGTTAACATAAATACAAGTACAATCATTATTAAAATAATCATTAATTATTTTATTGCTTTGTTATCTATAACACAAAGCTAAGATGTAGAAGTTGTTTTTAAACGTCAGCATATGTTCACCTGCATTGTTTTGGTTTGAGTATTTTTCATATGCAAAATGTATAAAAGTGGCCCTCGCATACTTAAATTTTTCTCTATGTGGCCCTTGCAGGAAAATGTTTGGACACCTCTGATGTAAGTTGACTGATTCGCATTTACCGGCAGTGTGCTTTAGTACTAATATGAATGCTCCTTGATGTTGCACTTTATGTTACGCGTCATTAAACAGCAATTGGGTGCATTAAAAAAAAACTGCAAAATCGGAAGTAAGCAGTCATTATTAACATTCTTGGACTGGACTCGGGTCCTTGTGGAGGAAGTAGAAGCTGAAATAAAAAATAAAAAGACTGTCTCCTCAACAACCCTCCAAACAGAGCAGCAACAAGACTCTGTGTTTGTCAAAACTCTCCCAGCACTTATCAGCGGTATGCACTTATTATAAATAACCTCGCTTTTATTTTCAGAGCTGATCAAAACGTCTATTCTGGTCGGAAGGGGGAAAGAATGAGGGTACGTGAAGGAGGCAACTATTTAAAGCTCCCTTTTTCGCTAATCCTCAGAGGAATTTCAGGGGAGGGGAAAAAAAAAAAAAATCTCTTTCTGCCTGTATCTCTGGATGAAGGCGGAAGTGGCATGCTCGCCGTCACCGTGGCAACCGTGTACAACATCCACTTCTGCACGGCATCAGCATGAGGCTGTTGTAAGTGAACCGTGCTTACATCACCACCACAGCTACTTTTTTTTCTTACGCTTATGTCAGTAGGCTAGTGTGGTTAGTAGCAAGTGCATGAGACAAGTCTCTAATTGCAGCTTTAATTCCAGTGACTAAAGGGAACATCTTTCATTGTAGACATACTCTTCACACAGCTAATGAGGCACTAAACGACATGCTGTATATTGATGAACTCAGCTATAAAATATTGCTGAAGTAATTTTGCTCATGTGTACAGCTCCACTAATGAACATTGGAGTGTTACTTTCAAAGGCAAAATTAAAGCATTGCTAAAAACATAATTTTATATGGGACTTTATTGTATTATATGTATAGTACATGGTCCAAAAAGAAAAAAAGCATAAAACACCACAAGAATTAGAGATATTACAAGAGGGGGGGGGGGGGGGTTACCCACATATGCGGTCCTCTCCAAGGTTTCTCATAGTCATTCACATTGACGTCCCACTGGGGTGAGTTTTCCTTGCCCGTATGTGGGCTCTGTACCGAGGATGTCGTTGTGGCTTGTACAGCCCTTTGAGACACTTGTGATTTAGGGATATATAAATAAACATTGATTGATTGATTGATGAAGCTTAGTGTTACGCTCATGACTTGGTGTAACTAAACATTACCCTATAAGATGAAGGCAATTGCATTTTATTGATATTTGAAATGTATTCAATGTTTATAAATGAATTTTTGAATATACTAAATGTAAAAAAGGGAATAAATATTCAAAATAAGATCATTAAAGGCCTACTGAAATGAATTTGTTTTATTTAAACGGGGATAGCAGATCTATTCTGTGTCATACTTGATCATTTCGCGATATTGCCATATTTTTGCTGAAAGGATTTAGTAGAAAAAATCGACGATAAAGTTCGCAACTTTTGGTCGATGATAAAAAAAAAAAGCCTTGCCTGTACCGGAAGTAGCGTGACGTCACAGGTTGAAAGGTTCCTCACATTTCCCCATTGTTTACACCAGCAGCGAGAGCGATTCGGACCGAGAAAGCGACGATTACCCCATTAATTTGAGCCAGGATGAAAGATTCGTGGATGAGGAACGTGAGAGTGAAGGACTAGAGTGCAGTGCAGGACTCATCTTTTTTCGCTCTGACCGTAACTTAGGTACAAGCTGGCTCATTGGATTCCACACTCTCTCCTTTTTCTATTGTGGATCACGGATTTGTATTTTAAACCACCTCGGATACTATATCCTCTTGAAAATGAGAGTCGAGCACGCAAAATGGACATTCACAGTGACTTTTATCTCCACGACAATACATCGGCGAAGCACTTTAGCTACGGAGCTAACGTGATAGCATCGGGCTTAAATGCAGATGGAAACAAAAGAAATAAACCCCTGACTGGAAGGATAGACAGAAAATCAACAATACTATTAAACCTTGGACCTGTAAATACACGGTTAATGCTTTCCAGCCTGGCGAAGCTTAACAATGCTGTTGCTAACGACGCCATTGAAGCTAACTTAGCAACGGGACCTCACAGAGCTGTGCTAAAAACATTAGCTATCCACCTACGCCAGCCCTCATCTGCTCATCAACACCCGTGCTCACCTGCGTTCCAGCGATCGACGGAGCGACGAAGGACTTCACCCGATCATTGATGCGGTCGGCGGCTAGCGTCGGCTAGCGTCGGCTAGCGTCGGCTAGTGTCGGCAAACTGAAATCAAATACACACAGCTTAAAGATTGATCAATACCTATTTAAATTTAGTAAAACATAAATATGGTGATTTATCAAAATATAAAAGAAATATACCTGAACAGAACGCTCATGATGGTTACACCAAAAAGTAACGCTATGAATCGCGTTTTTCCAAGTTTTTGGGGCATTTTTATGCTATTTCCAAGCATCTCCTTTTTATTATCGTTGATTTTAAATGGTCAAACTAATGCATATTATACATGCATGCCCTAGTAAACAAAAGAAAAAGTCATATTTATTTTGATTGTTACATTTTGAAGTGTCATTTGTGCAGGTGGGTGCGAATGTACCAGAGGGGGGCTCTGCACCTCCAAGGTTTCTCATAGTCATTCACATTGACGTCCCACTGGGGTGAGTTTTCCTTGCCCGTATGTGGGCTCTGTACCGAGGATGTCGTTGTGGCTTGTACAGCCCTTTGAGACACTTGTGATTTAGGGCTATATAAATAAACATTGATTGATTGATTACCAGAGCTGTACACTTATTGAATTGAATTGGATTATATTTATATAGCGCTTTTCTCTAGTGACTCAAAGCACTTTACATAGTGAAACCCAATATCTAAGTTACATTTTTAAACCAGCGTGGGTGGCACTGGGAGCAGGTGGGTAAAGTGTCTTGTCCAAGGACACAACGGCAGTGACTAGGTTGGCAGAAGCAGGGATCGAACCTGGAACCCTCAAGTTGCTGGCACGGCCACTCTACCAACCGAGCTATACCGCTTATGTTATGAACTGACCCTGATGTGGGATCGTTGTGGCTTGTGCAGCCCTTTGAGACACTCGTGTTTTAGGGCTATATAAGTAAACATTGATTGACCTTGCATGCCTAATTCATAATTTCCCTGGTATTAAACAAATGACCGCCATAACCACAACACCAGGGCGAGCTCCACTAACCACGTTAAACCCTGATTCCGATCTAACAAAGGTCTTAACTCATTCTCCTTCTATGCCACATCAATATGGAATGCACTCCCATGGTGTAAAAGAAAGTGCATCTCTATCCTCCTTCAAAACCGCACTAAAAGAACACCTGAGGCAATGTTGTTTTTCACAACCATCTTAAATTTAGTCTTAGTCTAAGTCTTTTGGACTAAAATGCTTATTAGTTTTAGTCACATTTTTGTCACTTTTATATGTGATAGTTTTAGTCCAGTTTTAGTCGACGAAAACTCAAAAGGGTTTTAGTCTAGTTTTAGTCGATGAAAAGTCAAAAAGGTTTTAGTGTAGTTTTAGTCCAAAAAAAAAGAATAAAAAGTGTAATATAAGTATAGTCTTTTAACAAATTAATTTAGGTCAATAAGTATTGGAGATTGCTGTTGGGCAGTGTCACACATAAGTTGTGAAAACAGCAGCAGATCTATAAGTTCAACCCATTGTAAGCTTGCAGATCTGCTATTTTCACAAATAATAACAATAAAGGAATGGTTTTAGACATATAAGGTTTCCACCCAACAGCACATTTCTGATCCAAGGATGGTGTATTACACACAGATAAAGTGGTAACAGTGGAATCAAAGTTCATTACTCCAAAAAAGCCAAAAAACAAAAACATTCTACTTCAGCAATTGTGGCTTTATTTCTCAGAATTTGTTAAAGTACAATGAACATAAACATGCCCAAAATATGAGTGATGGATGAGGAACACATGTGCTCAACTTGGCCCTGTCTGCCAGTGCAATTACAACAGATATCATACAACCCCACCCTCTTTAATTTGTGCAAATCATGTAATAAAATAATCCATTAATTTTAATGGGGCTGCACAACGTCACTTGTGGCTTTTAGGCTAAAGCTAGCAGACTACGTATAACAGTAACTCCACCTGTTTAACATATCAAGTTACGTGCTGACAGAACGTACTCACAGAGAGATAACCACACCGTCACTGAATGTAAACATGGCTATACATGCTGCTAAACTAACACACACATAATGAATTGGCCACTTCCTGGTACCGGTTTATAAGCCCAGCCAATTGGACCGCGGCGGTCACGTGACCAGAAAGCACGCACAGCGCTCAAAGAGTAAATAGCAGGCAAGAGCATACCAGTCAAATTCAAAAAGGTATGAATTTGACACCTGCGTTACACACAATAAACTGAAATGTCATGCATTTTAAACGTCTGACAAGAGTACCCACTAACATTTTCGTCCGTTCTCGTCTCGTCAACGAAAACTCACACACGTCTCGTCATGTGTTCGTCATCAGAGAGACATGTTTATCTCGTCACCGTCTCGTCATCGTCATGAAAAAAAGTGCCGTCAACGAAATGATTTCGTCATCGTCATCGTTGACGAAAACAACACTGACCTCCAGCAACTTCAACCCTAAACTAACATCCTCCCCCACCACATCCCCCCTCCCCGGATTGTAAAAAATCAAATGTATATATTTGTTCTTATGCTTTCTGAACTCACTATGTCCACTGCTCGCTGTACATATCCTACCAAGTCAGACCTACACTGTTACAATGTCCATTTCTCTGATGATATAATTGTTGATGACTGAAGTGCTGATATCAACCCAACCTAACCCCCCCCCGCCCCAACCCCCTTCACATCCCACCCCCCGGATTGTAAATAATGTAAATAATTCAATGTATATACTCTGATGATTAACTTGTGTGATGACTGTATTATGCTGATAGTATATATCTGTACCATGAATTGATTAACGCGACTTAAACAAGTTGAAAAACTTATTCGGGTGTTACCATTTAGTGGTCAATTGTACGGAATATGTACTGCACTGTGCAACCTACTAATAAAAGTCTCAATCAATCAAAAAATCAAAAAACAATTGATATAGTTTTTAAACAATTAAAATGTGTTAATACATTTGAACACACACAAGAGTACTAAATATCGGTATATAAGTATATAAGTATCATTTCCCAGGTACCGGAAATGTGAAAGGCACCCTCATCCTCATCATCAATGGTTAACTATTCTTTTTTACATTTAAAATGCACTCAAAACATTGCCTGTACAGTAAATACAAGTTTTATGACGGCAACAGATTCTTATTTAGACAACAATGTTTTTCTTTGTATTGTATTTCATTGGCCGCTGTGTCCAGTGGGGGTGAATACCGGTTTAAAAAATGTTTCATTTTAATATGAGCTGAGGTGAGTCTGGCCGGCGAGCCTCTGTGGGAATCCATAAAACATTTTTCTTGTCACAGACTCACATTTTTTCTTGCAGAAATGAAACGCTGACCGCTGAAAAAAAGGAGAACGGCCTCGCTCACTCATGACTCGTCTTTCACCTCGTCGTTCGTGCTTTGAACCGCAGGAACTGTGGCGTGTGTGTGTGTGTATAAATGGTGGCGTGTATCAGAACGGTGCATAGTTTCATGGTAAATCAGTGAAATCTAGCACTTTAGAAAAACTGTAGAAAAAACGAGGACTTTGCACGCAACCCAACTTGAGATCCCCGCTTCACAAGTGAGGGGGGGTCTATGTGTACTATGGGATGTTAAACACACTCCCTTTATAGCACACCAGTCTCTGTCTGGCTGCTTGGATGTCAATGTGTTGGACTTCCTCCTTTGTCAGTGGTTATATAAGCACTTAGGTGCTCACACACCCAATGCAGTACACGCTCAGTAGTAGGTCGCTAACATACGTGAGCCTTCAAATGCAGCGACGTGCGGGCAGGTGAGGCAGAGTCGCACTTGTTATGATAAAAATAAAAATTTAGACACATAGATATTAACATATTTGTATTCGTATAATGTATTTTCTATATGATTACAATAATTATTTAAAGTAGAAATCATTTAATGTGCACATTTCCTGAGAGACCTGATATGGATCAGCTGTAGTGTTGTCCCAATACCAATATTTTGGTACCGGTACCAATATATTTTGTTACTTTTCGGTACTTTTCTAAATAAAGGGGACCACAACAAATGTCATTATTGGCTTTATTTTACAAAAAATCTTAGGGTACATTAAACATATGTTGCTTATTGCATGTTTGTCCTTAAATAAAAAAGTAAACATACAAGACAACTTGTCTTTTAGTAGTAAGTAAACAAACAAAGGCTCCTAATTAGTCTGCTGACATACACTACCGTTCAAAAGTTTGTGGTCACATTGAAATGTCCTTATTTTTGAAGGAAAAGCACTGTACTTTTCAATGAAGATAACTTTAAACTACTCTTAACTTTAAAGAAATACACTCTATACATTGCTAATGTGGTAAATGACTATTCTAGCTGCAAATGTCTGGTTTTTGGTGCAATATCTACATAGGTGTATAGAGGCCCATTTCCAGCAACTATCACTCCAGTGTTCTAATGGTACAATGTGTTTGCTCATTGGCTCAGAAGGCTAATTGATGATTAGAAAACCCTTGTGCAATCATGTTCACACATCTGAAAACAGTTTAGCGCGTTACAGAAGCTACAAAACTGACCTTCCTTTGAGCAGATTGAGTTTCTGGAGCATCACATTTGTGGGGTCAATTAAACGCTCAAAATGGCCAGAAAAAGAGAACTTTCATCTGAAACTCGACAGTCTATTCTTGTTCTTAGAAATGAAGGCTATTCCACAAAATTGTTTGGGTGACCCCAAACTTTTGAACGGTAGTGTATGCAGTAACATATTGTGTCATTTATCATTCTATTATTTTTTTCAACATTATTAAGGACAATTGGTAGAAAATGAATTATTAATATACCTGTTCATTTATTGTTAATATCTGCTTACTTTCTCTTTTAACATGTTCTAGCTACACTTCTGTTAAAATATAATAATCACTTATTCTTCTGTTGTTAGATACTTTACATTAGTTTTGCATGATACCGCAAATTTGGGTATCAATCCGATACCAAGTAGTTACAGGATCATACATTGGTCATATTCAAAGTCCTTTTGAGTTTATAAACATAATATAAATTTTTTCAAAACGAAAGGAGATTTTGTGATGCTAAAAAATAGCGATGTAATTATAGTCTTATCGACTAGATACGCTATTGTACTTGGTATCATTACAGTGGATGTTAGGTGTAGGTCCACCAATTTATTTATTTTGTAGCGTCCCAGAAGAGTTGGTGCTTTAGGGCAGTGGTCCCCAACCTTTTTGTAGCTGCGGACCGGTCAACGCTTGAAAATACAATCATGTGTGCTTACGGACTGTATCCCTGCAGACTGTATTGATTTATATTGATATATAATGTATATATTGTGTTTTTTATGTTGATTTAATTTTAAAAAAATAAATAAAACAATTATTATTATTGTTATTTTTTTTATTTCTTGTGCGGCCTGTACCAATCGGTCTGCGGCCCGGCCCGGTGGTTGGGGACCACTGCTTTAGGGAATTCTGGGAATTTGTTGTTTATGTTGTGTTGCGGTGCAAATATTCTCCCAAAATGTGTTTGTCGTTGTTGTTTAGTGTGGTTTCACTATATGGCACATGTTTATGACAGTGTTGGCGTTGTTCATATGGCCACACTTAGTGTGACATTTTTGGCTGTTGATTTTTGATTGAACATCTTCACGCGTATCCGCTTTTGTAGTCCGTGCCGACACCGTAGTCGACAAGCTTCTTCTTTTTCTTTATCTTCTTGTTATGGGACATTCATCCTCCGCTGTTGCCATTTCTAATGTAAAGTAAAGTTCTTACTTATATCTGTCAGTAAACTCGCCATGAAAGCGCTAAAACATACCGGTGTAGTGAGTTTACATTATTCACCCAAGGAACTTTAGTTATTAGAGAGTTCCGGTCGGACGGTTTTTCACAGGACACATTTGTTGTTGTTTCCGGATGAGGAGATGCTGCTCCGTTATTGATTGAAGTAAAGTCTGAATGTCATTAAAACAGTTAGCTCCATCTTTTGACACTTCTTCCACTCCCGTCCTTGCACGCTACACCGCTACAACAAAGATGACGGGGAGAAGGCGTTGCCGAAGGTGAGCCACGTAAATAAGACCGCCCACAAAACAGCGCATCCGGAAGCGACTGTCAGAAAGCGGCTTGAAGATGATCTGTAAAACATCATCTATGCAACATTTTGACCAAAGAACCACCATCACATGTTATGTAGACCACAAAGAACTCTTTTACATTTACAAAAAAAATAATAATACTTCTCCTTTAAACTCCTTTAACCTCTTAAGGCCCAAGCTGTTTGTTTACATGCTTTTTTTTATTTGTCTTTGCTATTTGGGCTTATTGGACCCTAATTAGAATACAAACTAAGAATCATCTTTTGATATGATGTACTTAGTCCATAAGTACACAAACGTGTACTTCATGTTTAGTGACATGCTAATTCTTATTTTTACACTTTTTTTTCCAAATTCCATTGTATGTTATACTCTTCTGACACCACCAGATGGCAGTATAAGTGTGCACATAAGCGGCCATAAGACCCCAATTCAGTAGTGTACACAATTTTGGAAATAAGAGCTAAAAGGTGCTGTCCACGCATGTGGCCACTAAGCCTTTATAGCAGGGGTCCCCAAACTATGGCCCACGGGCCGCATCCGGCCCGCCAGCGTCCAAAATCAGGCCCGCGGGAAGTCCCAAGTACTAATCTTAGGGAGCTAACTCGCAACAGGCCTAGTAAACACGTATGACAGGCTAATCGCACCACTAGTTATGCGAATATAGTTGTACACATTGGCTCCAATGACACTAGGATGAGACATTTAGAGATTACAAAGAGAAACATAGCCAGGACTTGTGCTCTCACCAGAAAGATGTCCAGGCATCGAGTAATTGTCTCTGGCCCCCTGCCTGCGAGAGGCAATGATGAGAGATATAGCAGATTAGTCTCGCTTAACAAGTGGCTGGCTATCTTCTGTAGACAACAAGGACTAACGTTTATTGATAACGGGCCCTCGCTGATGAGAGACGGCCTTCACCCTAACCAGGAAGGCGCCATCATCCTGTCTAGAAACATAGACTACTGTCTAAGTCTCACTTGACTGACTACACTAGAGCAAGCCCGGTCACAGACAATTACAGAGTCTGTTAGTCCGGGTGAGGAGTCAGTTAAGCTAGAACTAGCCAGCGCCAGGCTGGATAATCCATGTACGCATAGCAATTCTCTTAGAATAAAACACAACTCACATAATGTTTTTTCTGTTGTGACTGTGTCAGAGGTGGACAAGCATTCTACTGAGGTGGAAAATTATGATATGTCCAGTCTATTGCAGCACCAAGCAAACAATCGGAAAATTCCTGTTATATCAATTCCTAGATATGGTCGAAACTATTTAAAGTGCACTACGCATAATAAACGCAACATTGTTAATATTGCTACTACGGATAATCTTAACAAAAACTCGTCAAAACAGCCCAATACCTATAATATGGGCTTTTTAAACATAAGATCATTGTCTCCCAAGGCGTTATTAGTTAATGAGGTCATTAGAGACAACAATCTTAACGTCATTGGTTTTAGCGAAACCTGGCTCAAACCAGACAAATTTTTTGCGCTAAATGAGGCATCTCCTCCTAACTATACAAATGAACATGTTGCCCGTCCTCTTAAAAGGGGAGGGGGTGTCGCACTAATATACAATGAAAATTTTAACCTTACCCCTAACCTAAACAATAAATATAAATCGTTTGAGGTGCTTACTATGAGGTCTGTCACACCGCTACCTCTCGACCTGGCGGTTATCTACCGCCCCCCTGGGCCCTATTCGGACTTTATCAGTGAATTCTCAGAGTTCGTTGCTGATCTAGTGACACACGCCGACAATATAATCATAATGGGGGACTTTAATATCCATATGAATACCCCATCGGACCCTCAGTGCGTGGCGCTCCAGCCCATAATTGATAGCTGTGGTCTTACACAAATAATACATGAACCCACGCATCGCAACGGTAATACAATAGATCTAGTGCTTGTCAGGGGTGTCACCACCTCCAAAGTTATGATACTTCCATATACTAAAGTAATGTCCGATCATTACCTTATAAAATTTGAAGTTTTGACTCATTGTCAACAAGCTAATAATAATAATAATAACTGCTATAGTGGCCGCAACATTAATGCTGCCACAACGATGACTCTTGCTGACCTACTGCCTTCGGTAATGGCACCATTCCCAAATTATGTCGGCTCTATTGATAACCTCACTAACAACTTTGACAGTGCCCTGCGCGAAATTATTGATAGTATAGCACCGCTAAAACAAAAAAAAGGCCCCTAAAAGGCGTACCCCATGGTTTACAGAAGAAATTAGAGCTCGTAAATTATCATGTAGAAAGCTGGAACGCAAATGGTGCGCGACTAAACTTGAGGTTTTCCATCAAGCATGGAACGTTAGTCTAATAACTTATAAACGCATGCTTACCTTAGCTAAAGCTAAATACTACTCAAATCTCATCCGCCTCAACAAAAACGATCCTAAATTTCTGTTTAGTACAGTAGCATCGCTAACCCAACAAGGGACTCCTCCCAGTAGCTCCACCCACTCGGCAGAGGACTTTATGAATTTCTTTAATAAGAAAATTGAACTCATTAGAAAGGAGATTAAAGACAATGCATCTCAGCTACAACTGGGTTCTATTAACACAAATACGACTGTATATACGACGGATACCGCCCTCCAAAATAGTCTCTCTATTTTTGACGAAATAACATTAGAGGAATTATTACAGCGTGTAAGTGGGATAAAACAAACAACATGTTTACTTGACCCACTTCCTGGGAAACTTATCAAGGAACTGTTTGTATTATTAGGTCCATCAGTGTTAAATATTATAAACTTATCACTTCCCCTAGCATTCAAAAAAGCGGTTATTCATCCTCTGCTCAAAAGACCTAACCTAGATCCTGACCTCTTGGTAAACTACCACCTTCCGTTTATTTCGAAAATTCTCGAAAAAAATTGTTGCACAGCAGCTAAATGAACACTTAGTGACTAACAATCTCTGTGAACCTTTTCAATCCGGTTTCAGCCCTCGCAAAAATGACTAATGATCTACTGCTAACGATGAATTCTGATGCGTCATCTATGTTGCTGCTTCTTGATCTTAGCGCCGCTTTCGATACGTCGATCATAATATTTTATTAGAGCGTATCAAAACACGTGTTGGTATGTCAGACTTAGCATTGTCGTGGTTTAACTCTTATCTTACTGACAGGATGCAGTGTGTCTCCCATAACAATGTGACCTCGGACTATGTTAAGGTAACGTGCGGAGTTCCCCAGGGTTCGGTTCTTGGCCCTGCACTCTTTAGTATTTACATGCTGTCGCTGGGTGACATCATACGCAAATACGGTGTTAGCTTTCACTGTTATGCTGATGACACCCAACTCTACATGCCCCTAAAGCTGACCAACACGCCGGATTGTAGTCAGCTGGAGGCGTGTCTTAATGAAATTAAACAATGGATGTCCGCTAACTTTTTGCAACTCAACGCTAAGAAAACGGAAATGCTGATTATCGGTCCTGCTCAACACCGACATCTATTTAATAATACCACCTTAACATTTGACAACCAAATAATTACACAAGGCGACTCGGTAAAGAATCTGGGTATTATCTTCGACCCAACTCTCTCGTTTGAGTCACACATTGAGAGTGTTACTAAAACGGCCTTCTTTCATCTCCGTAATATCGCTAAAATTCGTCCCATCTTGTCCACTAGCGACGCTGAGATCATTATCCATGCGTTCGTTACGTCTCGTCTCGATTACTGTAACGTATTATTTTCAGGTCTCCCTATGTCTAGCATAAAAAGATTACAGTTGGTACAAAATGCGGCTGCTAGACTTTTGACAAAAACAAGAAAGTTTGATCATATTACGCCTATACTGGCTCACTTGCACTGGCTTCCTGTGCACTTAAGATGCGACTTTAAGGTTTTACTACTTACGTATAAAATACCACACGGTTTAGCTCCATCCTATCTCGCCGATTGTATTGTACCATATGTCCCGGCAAGAAATCTGCGTTCAAAGAACTCCGGTTTATTAGTGATTCCCAGAGCCAAAAAAAAGTCTGCGGGCTATAGAGCATTTTCTATTCGGGCTCCAGTACTCTGGAATGCCCTCCCGGTAACAGCTAGAGATGCTACCTCAGTAGAAGCCTTTAAGTCCCATCTTAAAACTCATTTGTATACTCTAGCCTTTAAATAGACCCCCTTTTTAGACCAGTTGATCTGCCGTTTCTTTTCTTCTCTCCTCTGCTCCCCTCTTCCTTGGGAGGGGGAGTTGCACAGGTCCGGTGGCCATGGATGAAGTGCTTGCTGTCCAGAGTCGGGATCCCGGGTGGACCGCTAGTCTGTGCATCGGTTGGGGACATCTCTGCGCTGCTGACCCGTCCCACTCGACATCCATTGCTTTCGGTCTCCCCTAGAGGGGGGGGGGTTACCCACACATGCGGTCCTCTCCAATGTTTCTCATAGTCATTCACACCGACGTCCCACTGGGGTGAGTTTTTCCCTGCCCGTATGTGGGCTCTGTACCGAGGATGTCGTTGTGGCTTGTGCAGCCCTTTGAGACACTTGTGATTTAGAGCTATATAAATAAACATTGATTGATTGATTGATTGAAAAAATAAAAAAACATTTTTAAATAATTTTTTTCTGTCTTTTCTTATCCACTTTGTACCGCTTGCTACTCACGGTGTCTCCTAGCCGCTCAGGCAAATCATATTGTCTAAAAATGCATTTTCTCATCGATAACGTGACATCATCGCGCGTGCGGAAAGTGCGATATATATATAGATATATTTATATATCTATATCTATATCTATATATATATATATATATATATATATAGATATAGATATATATATATATATAGATATAGATATATAAATATATCTATATCTATATATATAAATATATATATATATCTATATATATATATATGTATATATGTATGTATATATAAATATATACATATATATATATATATACATATATATATATATATATATATATACATATATATATATATATATATATATATATATATATATATATACATATACATACAGCCCGGCCCCCAGCCAAATTTCTTTAACCCAATGCGGCCCCCGAGTCAAAAAGTTTGGGGACCCCTGCTTTAGAGGGTGCCTTATACTCCGGTGCGCCTTATATATGAACAAAGATCATAAATAGACCATTCATTGGCAGTGCGCCTTAAAATCCGGTGCGCCCTATGGTCCGTAAAATACGGTAGTTATGTCACTGCAGCTTAAAGATAAAGAGGACTATGTTGACAAAAATGTACTATTTTTTTCTATGAAAATGTCTCTCATATTTTATGTCGACATGTATGTCAGTTTTTAGTCATAACATGAACACGGTGGACCATAGACTTAATAACATAAAAGGGTTGTCTACATAAAATGGACAGGCTTATGTGGGATCCACTGCTTTGTATATGCAGGAAATTTGGGTCAAATTGGGAATTGTGTAACTTCAGGGGCGTTGAATTTCGCGTATCCGAGGGATTGTGGAATGTGAGCAAAGGGATATGGTTCCAAGAGGATGAAGGGAAGATGAAAGCTGCTGCTAAGTAGAGCAAAAGTCTGCAGCAATGTTTGCCAAAGCTAAATGAAGTGGCGTGATAAAAAGTGACTAGATACACTACATGCGAGTGTGCACACTGTAAAAAAAAGTTGTCCTCATTGTAAAAGCAAGCTAAGATCTTTCAGGATAATGTCAACAAAGTGCATCGTGTGTGCGTTCACGCGTCGTATCACAAGACGCTTATCTGGCCCGGTCTGCAGGATTTATGTTCCTGCGGACGCAAACACAGCTCGATCCCGCCGCACACACGCTCAGACGCTGGAGAGATAACCACAACTCCTAGTGTGTGCAGGAACTGTCTGATATGTATTTAGCCTTCCTTTACCCTCAAAACGCTACAGTCAGCATCCCATCAGGAATTTGTCGCCTGTGAAGTGACACAAAACAACCAAGTTCGAACCACCGTCATGCAAAGCTACTTCTACTTCTAAGTGCATGCTTTGCTTTTTACTTGGCTTTAATCCCAAAAGAAAGGGCATGAGAAGAAAATATACAGGAAGTCTTGTACTGTATATTCAGACATACTGTTTTTTTTAACTGTCATGACGGTTAAGAAAGTTAAAATGTTACTTAAACCTTAACCTGTGTAGTGGTTACCTTCTTTTCCCCCTTTATGACAATTAGAAGATGTAAAATGTTAGTAACACTTTGGTATGGGGAACATATTCTAAGTAACAAAGACTTAATTTAGAGTTATTTGGTTAGGGTTAGGGTTAATAATATGTATATATATATATATATATATATATATATATATATATATATATATATATATATATATATATATATATATATATATATATATATATATATATATATCAAAAGCACCTTATTGTAGTGAAACTTGCCAAAGGACATGTAAGCAAATATTAACATTGCTGTATGTATACTTTTGACTCAGCAGATTTGGTCACATTCTCAGTAGACCCATAATAAATTCATAAAAGAACCAAACTTCATGAATGTTTTTTGTGACCAACAAGTATGTGCTCCAATCACTCTATCACAAAAAAATAAGAGTTGTAGAAATTATTGGAAACTCAAGACAGCCATGACATTATGTTCTTTACAAGTGTATGTCAACTTTTGACCACGATTGTATACATATATGTCGCGGGGGGTGCTGGAGCCTATCTCAGCTGCAGATCTGTGTATATTGGTATGCTTATGTATATACAAAAGTATTTACATATATATATGTATATATATACATATATATAGGTATTAGAGATGCACGGTTTGCGGACACAACCGCGGACTCCGCGGATAATCCGTGGGTCGGGCGGATGCATGACGAAAAAAATAGATTTTAAATAGATTCGGGCGGGTGGCGGTTGAACCAATTCGGAAATATATATACATAGTTAAATGTTGTTACCCACATACGAAAAACGAGCAGCACCCTTTGAAACAGGCAATTATTCATCAGGCACTGCTGCAGCTGTCACGTCAAATTTCTTCCCCCCTACAAAAACCGTCTCCCCCATTTACTTCCGGGGCTGCGTCCAATAAAGTCACAAAGTTGCCGGGGGTCCTTAACCCGCACGCGACTGTCCTGTTTCGCGCCTGTACAAAAAAACAATAATCGATTTCTTCAGATTCCAGCAGCTGTCAAAGACGAAGTATCCTTCCAGCGACGGGCAGTCAAAGCCGAAGTGCTATCGATCGCTGTCAATGACGTAAGAGGAAACATGACCACGGAAGTAAATGGGGGGGGGGGGGGTTTTGTAGGGGGAAGAAATTTGGCGTGACACAGCACACCACAACACAACAGGAGAAGAAGAAAAAAATAAAAAGATGGCAACGCCGGCAGCAAACGTGGTACGCGACAAACTAAAAAAGGGAATACTAAAGACCAGGGGAAAAGATAATAATAGTCAACACTTTCTTAATGGAAATGACAATAATATCATAATAATGATAAATAATTGCCTCTATTGCGTGGCCAAGAGATATTAATGCGTGGCACGCATTGAATGTCTCTGCTGCATTGGATCAGTCTTCTTTCTTTAACAGGAATGCCTTGCATCGTCTATATTAGATATATAACAACGGGTGGGTGGCGGGTGGTTGTGGTTTTGATAAAATGTTAGTTCGGGTGGATGGCGGATGGATGACGACTTTTGTGATGCGGTTGCGGATGAAATAATTGCCTAGCCGCGCATCTCTAATAGGTATATATATATGTATATATATACATATATATATGTATATATATATTAAACGTGTGGACAATGCTGAAGAAACAAGTCCATGTCAGAAAACCAACACATTTAGCTGAACTGCACCAATTTTGTCAAGAGGAGTGGTGAAAAATTCAACCAGAAGCTTGCCAGAAGCTTTATGTACTATTGACTTTTGTTTTGCTTAAACAATTGTATGTAATTAAAAGGAACTCGTTTATATCAAACCGTCAATAGCACTCATGTAATCTCACCTTTGCATTGGCAGTATAAAAACTGATCTGATCATCCCTCGTTCAAATATTTTCTTGCTCTTATCAATGTATTCAAGAAAGCCCTGGAGATGCAGCATCTCGTTTTCGAGAGGGTCCACTGGAACTGGAACTGGAACAGACGATTCTTATCTCCATTACTTCTTAGGTTTTGAATGGAGGGAGAATGAAATAGGAGCTTTGAATAACAAAGAGTCTAATCAGAGAGCTTTGTTTACCTTCCCGAGCCAAATATAATTCACGACTAATTGACCGGTCATGAAAATATTGCGTAACAAACACACGCCACAAACACGGCGCGTTATTCAGCGAGAATAAAGCGTCCGACACTTGAACGCAGCCTTGGCTTTGAAAAGGGCTTGGATTCAAAGCAAGAGCCTTCAATATCTTTTTGTATGGTGCTAAAATAAACTTTATGAAATGACCTTAAAATGTTTGTTACACAATCATGCCATATTTGTATGTGTGTGTGTGTGTGTGTGTGTGTGTGTGTGTGTGCAAGAAGGAATGTCATTATTAGCACTGTGATGACAGAAGGTGCACATGTGCCAGATCAGCACTGCAGACTTTTTTTTTTTTTTTTTGGATTATAAATATTATTTGCTGATATATGCGCCGGAGGCTAAAGTCGTGTAGCCGTGTGCCCACTCCAACAGGTGTGTGCGCGCAGACTCCTTTTCAACACGCCTCAATTTCAGAATCATTCCTGCGGCTCCACGTCAGCGACTGCAGACATCAGGTCATTCCGCACTATTTCAAACGTGAATAAAATAAGACAAACAATGACATGTATGCGATTGTTTTAGCCAAACTGGCGCATTAACAAAGAGCTGGAGTGTAAACAATGTGCTGTGATGTTGGACATCATTCACTTATATAATCACACTGAGCTCATGCTCATCCTTTTTACCACCAAGCAACAACTCAACTGCAAGTGGAGAGTAGGCCACAGACAAGGACACTACTGCCCTCTAAAGGACAACAGAGGCATTGCACGCAGCGGCCCAACACTTATAAGGAAGGGGTCCCCAACCTTTTTTTGCACCACGGACCGGTTTAATGTAGGCATTATTGTCAGGGACCGGCTTTCCACTTGTGCCAGATAAATACAGCAAGAAATACAACTCACTATAACGCTGAATTAGTGTTTATTTGAAATGAGATGCAGATGGAAATCAGCCTTTGGCTACAATCTGTCACTTTTCTGTCTGATATGTTCATTAAAGGCCTACTGAAACCCACTACTGCCGACCACGCAGTCTGATAGTTTATACATCAATGATGAAATCTTAACATTGCAACACATGCCAATACGGCCGGGTTAACTTATGAAGTGCAATTTTAAATTTCCCGCTAAACTTCCGGTTGAAAACGTCTATGTATGATGACGTATGCGTGTGACGTCAATGGTTGAACCGGAAGTATTCGGACCCATTGGATCCAATACAAAAAGCTCTGTTTTCATCGCAAAATTCCACAGTATTCTGGACATCTGTGTTGGTGAATCTTTTGCAATTTGTTTAATGAACAATGAAGACTGCAAAGAAGAAAGCTGTAGGTGGGATCGGTGTATTAGTTGCGGACAACAGCAACACAACCGGGAGGACTTTGAGATGGATAGCAGATGCGCTATCCGACGCTAGCCGCCGACCGCATCGATGATCGGGTGAAGTCCTTCGTCGCTCCGTCGATCGCTGGAACGCAGGTGAGCAAGGGTGGTTATGAGCAGATGAGGGCTGGCGTAGGTGGAGCGCTAATGTTTTTATCATAGCTCTGACGAGGTCCCGTAGCTAAGTTAGCTTCAATGGCGTCGTTAGCAACAGCATTGTTAAGCTTCGCCAGGCTGGTTTAATAGTATTGTTGATTTTCTGTCTATCCTTCCAGTCAGGGGTTTATTTATTTTGTTTCTATCTGCATTTAAGCCTGATGCTATCACGCTAGCTCCGTAGCTAAAGAGCTTCGCCGATATATTGTCGTGGAGATAAAAGTCACTGTGAATGTCCATTTTGCGTTCTCGACTCTCATTTTCAAGAGGATATAGTATCCGAAGTGGTTTAAAATACAAATCCGTGATCCACAATAGAAAAAGGAGAAAGTGTGGAATCCAATGAACCCTTGTACCTAAGTTACGGTCAGAGCGAAAAAAAGATGCGTCCTGCACTGCACTCTAGTCCTTCACTCTCACGTTCCTCATCCACGACTCTTTCATCCTCGCTCAAATTAATGGGGTAATCGTCGCTTTCTCGGTCCGAATCGCTCTCGCTGCTGGTGTAAACAATGGGGAAATTTGAGGAGCCTTTCAACCTTTGACGTCACGCTACTTCCGGTACAGTCAAGGCTTTTTTTATCAGCGACCAAAAGTTGCGAACTTTATCGTCGATGTTCTCTACTAAATCCTCTCAGCAAAAATATGGCAATATCTTAAAATGATCAAGTATGACACATAGAATGGATCTGCTATCCCCGTTTAGATAAAAAAAAATAATTTCAGTAGGCCTTTAATGTGCATTGTATCATGTCACAAAGTTATAACAAATGGCAACTTCCCATGAGGAGTTTTATTGTCCGTCTATAAACAAGCTCATTGGTGTGTCTAGTGCAGTGTTTTTCAACCTTTTTCTGAGCCAAGGTACATTTTTTTCATTGAAAAAATCCCAAGGCACACCACCAGCAGAAAACATAAAATAATGAAACTCAGCGGCCGATATTGACAGTAAAAAGTCGTTCTCGCAATTGTTGGATATGAATTCAAACCATAACCAACACTATATAGCTCTTGTCTCAAAGTAGGTGTACTGTTATGACCTGTCACATCACCCCGTGACTTATTTTGATTTTTTGGGTGTTTTCCTGTGTGTAGTGTTTTAGTTCCAGTCCTGCGCTCCTATTTTGGTGTTGATTGTCAAGGCATGTACGGATGTACTTTGTGGACGCCGTCTGCTCCACACACAGTAAGTCTTTGCTGTCGTCCAGCATTCTGTTTTTGTTTACTTTGCAGCCAGTTCAGTTTTAGCTTCGTTTTGCTTCAATGCCTTTTCCTAGCGGCACTCGCCTTTTGTTTATTTTTGGTTTAAGCGTTAGATACCTTTTTACCTGCAAACCATCGTCGTCGTTCCCAACATCTACAAAGCAACAAAGCTACCTGCTGCCACCTACTGATATGGAGTATTACACGGTTACTCTGGCGAGCTCTAGACAGTACAGAAACTCAATAACGGCACATTTGCGGATTATAATTACTGGTTTGTAAAAAATATTTTTAACCCAATTAGGTGAAATTACATAATCTCCCACGGCACACCAGACTGTATCTCACGGCACACTAGTGGTTGAAAAACACTGGTCTAGTGCACAGGTGTCAAACTCAAGGCCCGTGGGCCAGATCTGGCCCTGTGCGTCATTTTATATGGCCCGCAAAAGGCTGGAAATAATATGTTCCAATAAAATACCTTATATTTTCTTTCTCTACTTTCTTACTAAAGATATTAGTTTTGTTTTTTCTAGTTTGACAGGGAAAAAAATAGTGTCCAATATTGCAAGAAATATTATATTATCTAACTGTGTTGGTCAAAATCCAAATAAATACCCGAATATCTGCTTAATTTATGATTTTGAAGTAAGTTATCCATCAAATTGTACACTATAAAAATTACCAATAGATTTTATTGTAAAATTTAGGGATTTTTTTTTTTACAGCGTCTTACTGTAGGTTGGGAAAAAAACGACCAATGTTTGTTTTTTTACAGTAAAATTCTGTTGACTGAGCTGTCAGTTTTTTGTTTTTTTTACTGTAAAATCCACGGTTGATGATCTTATGGTACCACATTTTATTATGGTAAAAAACTGGCATCTGAGTTGGCAAAATAAAATTAAACAGCGGTACTGTATTTCTACGTACAGTAATATGTTGTAAAAATAATAATAAAATGGGGCGGTATAGCTCGGTTGGTAGAGCGGCCGTGCCAGCAACTTAAGGGTTGCAGGTTCGATCCCCACATCCGCCATCCTAGTTACTGCCGTTGTGTCCTTGGGCAAGACACTTTACCCACCTGCTCCCAGTGCCACCCACACTGGTTTAAATGTAACTTAGATATTGGGTTTCACTATGTAAAGCGCTTTGAGTCACTAGAGAAAAGCGCTATATAAATGTAATTCACTTCACTTCACTAATAATAATAAAAAAAACACCATATATTTTACAGTACAATATTTTTCTCTGTAAAAAACTGGTAAAATCTGCAATTTTTTTTTTTACTCTTTACGTAATTGAAAAAATATATATTTTTATTCATAGGCAAATTTGTTAATTAAATGGCCCTTTAATGGCAGCCATGACTGCGGTGTGGCCCTCAGTGAAAACAAGTTTGACACCCCTGGTCTGGTAGGACAGGCCAAAGTTAATTGGGAGAAAATACAGTCCTTTATAAATTATTTAATGTTTCTCTGCGGCCTGGTAGGTCCCTGAACCGGTGGTTGGGGACCACTGACATAGGGTACAACTGCATAGTCTATTGAGGTGCTGTATGAAAAAAAAAACAGTATTTAGGTATATTAAAAGGCTGTGAATGTTTGATATGTATTCATATTATAGCGTTTTGGCAGTCAAACGTTGACTTCCTTAATCTCAGACTAGTAAACTTTGCAAAGGACGCCCTCTGCTGGTCACACTTTATTACAACACCTTTAGAGCCAGGATGGAGCTCTTTGGGAGATGACAGTAATATAACAAAGTAAATGATAGAGCTATATCCTTGCTATACAGACAATATGACGGTAATCGGTTTTCTACACCAAAATTCATCTATTTATTCTTCAATTTATTCTTCTTCTTCTCCAGATTTTGGGGCGCTTTACTTTCCACATTTTTCATCCGATTCAAACCGTTCCAACTTCAAACTGTTCAGTCCATTCAGGAATCGCGGGCTTTCCCTTGACAAATTCCAAAAATTCACAGATTTCCCAGAATTTCAGGTTTTCCGGGACATTTTTTCCATTCAAAAGGAATTGGCCATTTTTCAAACTTCCACAGTTTTCAACCAATTCAAACCATTCCACCTTCAACATATTCCAACTTCCAGAAAATTCTAACTTCCCTTTTTTCAAGTTAAAAAAAATTCCAGAACTTTCCAGAAATTCTCGTTTTCCAAAGCCCTATTTTCCCCCTTTTTTCTGGCGACTACTCCTACATTTTTCAAGCCACTTTAACCGTTCCATCGTCAAAACATTCCTCTTAATCAAGACTAAAAACCAAAATTCCCGGTTTTTCCCGAAATTTGAGGAATTTCGTAATTTCAATTAAAAATGTTACTACTTCAACATTTCTCGACCAATTTGAAAAATTCCAACACCAACCATTTAATAAACTCATTCACAACATTCACATTTTTTCAAAAACATTTTCAAATTTTCAAAAAAATTCCCGCTTTTCCTGAAATTCCCTAATACCATTTACTACTTCAACATTTCTTGCCAGATTTAAACAATTCCAACACCAACCAATTCAGCTCATTTAGGACATTCATGCTCCTAATCATTTTCAAAAAATCCCACTATTCCCAAAATTCACAAATTTCCAGCAAGTTCCCATTGAAATGAATGGGACATTTTTCCAAGTTGCACAATTCCCACATTTTTCAACCTATTCAAACCATTCCAACATCAACACATTCCACTCATCCTGGACATTCAAACTTGTACTTTCCCAAGTTCCAAACCAAATTCCGTTTTTCCTGGAAATTCTAACCCTCTAACATTCAACCCATTACAATATTCGAACTATTTCAGCGTTTAAACGATTTCAACATTAAAACCATTTCTACATTCATCCTACATTCCATTAGCATTTCAGTTCAGCGTCAGCTTTTCAACATTCAAACCATTCCAACATTCAAACTATTCTTGCATACTACATTCTGTTAGCATTTCACTTCAACTTAAGCATTGGAGCATTCACACGCAATTTAGTAATTGTCTCTTCTAGTTAAGTATAAGTTACTTTCTGGTTGTTAACCAAATGAAAACCAGGATGCAAGCTTGTTTTATTGCCTCACTTTTGCCATGGAACAATTGTAAGGTAAATTGTCAAACATAGGTTAAAACATTTTGTAAACGCAGTTATAAATGACATAGGGCTCACTGTTGGGCAAGTTAAAGCGACAGTAATATCAATATTCCGTCTAGTGTATTATATATTGATTGTAATTGAGTTTTGATTGATACTAGATACATTTATAGATTAATACTATTAATTGATCAAAGATTTTTTAAAAAATATTCAAAATATTATATCATTTTTAATAACGTCTATTATAAATTTTAAAATGTTGCGATAAATATAAATATGATTTCAAACTGAGTTTAGATTTTTTAGTAATATAATATTTAACAAAAAAATTACATAATGTTAGTTTGCAAACAGACTCAGGGGGGCCTTAATAAATTTGGTATATAATATACAGTATATTTATGCACATTTTTTTATAAGACATAATAGAAAAAAGTGCATTTCAATTTAAATGTAATATCAAAATTATCATAAAAATATAATTGATATTTTTGTATAAATCTAAATACTTCCATCCACCCACCCATCCATCCACTTTAGTTTTTTTATAAAGTTAATATAATATTGTAATAAAACGGTACTAATATTATACTAATTAATGTACTGTAATAATACTGTGCTCTAGGGCTAATTGCGAAAATTGTCTGCAAATTTGCAATTGCAATTTGTGGGCCGTTCTTTCTGACGTCACTTCCTCTCTGAACTCCGTTTGTAAACGATCAATGAGTCCATACAGAGCTAAGAGCCGGAGATTTAAGAAATAGACGGCGCACTTACCCGTGTCAAAAAATATCCAAGGAGGGGAACCTTAAACGATGGGTTAGTGTGGCTGACAAAGGGTTTAGGCTAAATAGTTATTCGTTTAAGGAGTTATCTGGCTTACTGTAGACAGGGCCTTAGATAACTAATATTAATGAATAATACTAATAAGTGTTGATATTGGAGTGGGCCCCAAGCTCATCTGCAGTGGAAAAGTTGGGCCCTGAGGTCAAGAAGGTTAGGAACCTCTGGTACAATGTGTCGTGTTACTGCTTCATATATGAAAATAAACACTAAAAAAACACACATAACGTGTACTTGGGGTCACTTATTACAAATGCGTGTATAGTAGGGGTGTAACGGTACGTGTATTTGTATTGAACCGTTTCGGTACGGGGGTTCCGGTTCGGTTCGGAGACGTATCTGCTACATTACTGATTACACACACACACACACACACCGCACAATGAGCTAACACGCACACACACAAACACACACACACACACCTTGTGTGTTAGTTCATTGTGCGGTGTGTGTGTGTGTGTGTAATCATTAGTAATGTAGCAGCCTAGTTTTGAATGGCAGGGTCCCTGCTACCACATGTTGATAAAAATATAACATTTACATAATAAATCAACTACAGGCTTCCCAAAGGCTGTAATAAATTAAGCATGATGAGTTGATTTGAAACTGTTTAATGTTGCACTTTTTATATGTAGAAGAAAAGTTTTGTCATTTTATTTAATCTGAGCAACAACTTGAGGCAGTTTAATGTTGATTAACGTGGGCAGAATTATTATAGTTTTCCCAATGTTAAAAGGATAAAGCCATTGTTTACAAATTTGGTAATGAAATAACCCAAAAATTTATATTTTGTTGTTTTCTTACTGTACCGAAAATGAACCGAACCGTGACCTTTAAACCGAGGTACGTACCGAACCAACATTTTTGTGTACCGTTACACCCCTAGTGTATAGTAAACGTGACCAAAACAATACTTGCAGGGTTAAGAGGGCCCAAAAGAGACAGAGGTCAGACGCAGGAGTAAAGTAGTAATTCCTCCCTGAGGATCCCAAAGCTGCACCTGGATATGTCATCACTACTAAGACCATCCAGAGACCTCCAAGACGCTTCTCTTCTTAGAAGCTGAGGACGGCAAAAAAGAAGAGACGTCGTTCAAATTTTGCTCAATATTTGCTAAACGTGCTCAAGCTGTGAGAGTCACTTTGTCATGCACTGACCGCAAGCTTTAAAGGCCTACTGAAACCCACTACTACCGACCACGCAGTCTGATAGTTTATATATCAATGATGAAATCTTAACATTGCAACACATGCCAATACAGCCGGGTTAACTTATAAAGTGCAATTTTAAATTTCCCGCCACACTTCCGGTTGAAAACGTCTAGATATGGTGACGTATGTGCGTGACGTCAATGGTTGATACGGAAGTATTCGAACCCATTGTATCCAATACAAAAAAGCTCTGTTTTCATCCCAAAATTCCACAGTATTCTGGACATCTGTGTTGGTGAATCTTTTGCAATTTGTTTAATGAACAATGAAGACTGCAAAGAAGAAAGCTGTAGGTGGGATCGGTGTATTAGCGGCTGACTACAGCAACACAACCAGGAGGACTTTGAGCTGGATAGCAGACGCGCTACCGTGAGTACAGCTTTGGCTTTCAAACATTTGATCGCTTGCCCGTACGTGCGTGTCGCTATGTGGATGTCACGTACGTAACTTTGGGGAAATATATGTTTCTTGCAGACTGTGATGGCGGCCGGGGTGTCGTCGAAAGCTACAACGCCCGCCGCCGCCGCTGTCCCGTAGCTAAGTTAGCTTCAATGGCGTCGTTAGCAACAGCATTGTTAAGCTTCGCCAAGCTGGAAATTATTAATCGTGTATTTACATGTCCATGGTTTTAATAGTATTGTTGATCTTCTGTCTATCCTTCCAGTCAGGGGTTTATTTATTTTGTTTCTATCTGCGTTTGAGCCCGATACTATCACGTTAGCTCAGTAGCTAAAGAGCTTTGCCGATGTATTGTCGTGGAGATAAAAGTCACTGTGAATGTCCATTTCGCGTTCTCGACTCTCATTTTCAAGAGGATATAGTATCCGAGGTGGTTTAAAATACAAATCCGTGATCCACAATAGAAAAAGGAGAGAGTGTGGAATCCAATGGGCCCTTGTACCTAAGTTACGGTCAGAGCGAAAAAAGATACGTCCTGCACTGCCTCTCTAGTCCTTCACTCTCCTCATCCACGAATCTTTCATCCTTGCTCAAATTAATGGGGTAATCGTCGCTTTCTCGGTCCGAATCTCTCTCGCTGCTGGTGTAAACAATGGGGGAATGTGAGCAGTCCTTCCTCCTGTGACGTCACGCTACTTCCGGTACAGGCAAGGCTTTTTTTTTATCAGCGACCAAAAATTGCGAACTTTATCGTCATTGTTCTCTACTAAATCCTTTCAGCAAAAATATGGCAATATCGCGAAATGATCAAGTATGACATATAGAATGGATCTGCTATCCCCGTTTAAATAAAAAAAATTCATTTCAGTAGGCCTTTAAACAAACAAAAAAAAATCATTGTTATAATTTTTATTTACAGCTTCTCTGACATTCTCCACATTTATCTCCCGCTATCAGCACTGACACAAATGACGTCTTTAAGCTGCCACTTCTCATTCTTGTGTGCGCCTTCTCACTATTAGGGAGAAACAAGAGACAAACGACTTGCGCCAAAAAAAAAGAAGCATATTCACATCTCCCTTCCTTTACCTGGGGCCCCCTGAGCCCTGTAAGGCCCCCCGCCCCTACAGCCATACACAGGAGGGAAAAAGACATCAATCAAATACATGCTTTCCTCTCAAGCATGAGCAATCATCACTTTCTTTACATTTTAACTGTCATACAGGTGTAAACATAAGTTAACCACAGCAATAATATCATCATGTAAAACATCAAACAATAAAAGTTAAGAGTTTACTGTCAAAAAGATGATCTATTAGATGTGGTCTATTTTTTTATTTTTTTTTAGGATTTTAAAGATGATAAAAACACTTGCAAGATGCGCCAAATAGGAGTCACCGTTGTAGCCTTCAAAGTCCTCTAAAACTACTTCAAAACCCTCCATCAACGTTTTATATACACACTGCAGACATATACAGTCGTGGTCAAAAGTTGACATACACTTGTAAAGAACATCATATCATGGCTGTCTTGAGTTTCCAATCATTTCTACAACTCTTATTTTTTTGTGATAGACTGATTGGAGCACATACTTGTTGGTCACAAAAAACATTCATGAAGTTTGGTTCTTTTATGAATTTATTATGGGTCTACTGAACATGTGAGCAAATCTGCTGGGTCAAAAGTATACATACAGCAATGTTAATATTTGCTTACATGTCCCTTGGCATGTTTACCTGCAATAAGGCGCTTTTTGGTAGCCATCCACAAGCTTCTGGTTGAATTTTTGACCACTCCTCTGGACTAAATGTGTTGGTTTTCTGACATGGACTTGTTTCTTCAGCATTGTCCACATGTTTAAGTCAGGACTTTGGGAAAGCCATTCTAAAACCTTCATTCTAGCCTGAATTAGCCATTCCTTTACCACTTTTGACATGTGTTTGGGGTCATTGTCCTGTTGGAACACCCAACTGCGCCCAAGACCCAACCTACGGGCTGATGATTTTAGGTTTGTTGTGAAGAATTTGGAGGTATTCAGAACAACACCAGGGGTGTCAAACATACAGACCGAGGACCGGATTGGGCTCGCGAACAGGTTTTATCAGGCCCGCGGGATGAGTTCGCTAAGTATAAAAATGAACCTGACATTTTTGAATGAAAGAAACTGCTGTTCTAAATGTGTCCACTGGATGTCACAATAGCAATTCTTTGTATCTGTGTAGATCAGGGGTCACCAACGCGGTGCCCACGGGCACCAGGTCGCCCGTAAGGACCAGATGAGTAGCCCGCTGGTCTGTTCTAAAAATAGCTCAAATAGCAGCACTTACCAGTGAGCTGCCTCTATTTTTTAAATTTTATTTATTTACTAGCAAGCTGGTCTCGCTTTGCTTGACATTTTTAATTCTAAGAGAGACAAAACTCAAATAGAATTTGAAAATTCAAGAAAATATTTTAAAGACTTGGTCTTCACTAACTGACAAAGAAACAGATAACAGATTTGGTGTCCAGTTCAAAGTGTGACATGATTTATTTACAAATTTGAGAGTTGACTTTTGCATTTTACATGAGTTATTATTTGTACAAACATGGTGCAAAGTAATTCATGATTTGTTAAAAAATGTTAGTGGCTAGCTAGTTAAAATGGGATATTGTGATTTCAGTGATCATTTGAAAATGTTCAATTTGAAAAATGTGCACTTAGAGAAAATATACAAATAAAGTGTTGCATATTGATATTTATCCGTTTCTATATATATTTATTGTGAAATATCATTAAGATGATCAGTGTTTCCACAAAGATAAATATAATTAAGTATTAATAATAACATAGAGTTAAAGGTAAATTGAGCAAATTGGCTATTTCTGGCAATTTATTTAAGTGTGTATCAAAATGGTAGCCCTTCGCATTAATCAGTACCCAAGAAGTAGCCCTTGGTTTCAAAAAGGTTGGTGACCCCTGGTGTAGATGATGCTACATATGTACAAAATAAACCACATGATGTTAGTACATCAGTCGAGGAAAATTATCAAACTACATAAATAACATCCTGTAATTTGATTTTGATATAATTTTTTGGTAACACTTTAGTATGGGGAACATATTCACCATTAATTAGTTGCTTATTAAAGTAACAAAGACTTAATTTAGAGATATTTGGACACATAAGCGTTAGAGTTAGAGTTACTAATAAGCAATAATTCTGAGGTTATTGAGGGAAGACTCTTAGTTAATGGCTTACTGGTTGTATAATAAGGCCATGCAGAATAAGGCATTAATAAGTACTTAATAATGACTAATTAAGAGCCAATATGTTACTAATTTGCATGTTAATAAGGAACTAATTAATGCTGAATATGTGTTCCCCATACTAAAGTGTTACCTAATCTTTTTATCTTGATAGATTGAAAACTAACGTCAATGAGTTGACTGATGAACATTATCACATATTTATATTTTCTGAATAAATTAACGACAAATAAAGATAAAATATTATTAACTGCAACATGTAAGTTTAAAAAACACCCAACTTGATTATATTTGTACATTTTCAGAATGTGCTTGTTCTATTTTTAAACAAAGAAAACAATCTGAATTTGTCTTTATTTTTAAATTATCGTGCCCACTTGGGAGTAGATTTTTCTCCATGTGCACTGCAAAAACTGAAATCTAAGTAAGATGAAATATCTCAAATAAGGGTGATATTTGCTTATTTTCTGCCTGATAAGATAATTCTTCTCACTAAGCAGATTTTATGTTAGAGTGTTTTACTTGTTTTAAGTGTTTTGGTCCTAAATGATCTCAGTAAGATATTACAGCTTGTTGCTGAGATTTTATGACCTATATAGAGTAAAACATGCTTGAAACTAGAATATCAACTGTTGCAAAGCTGTGTCATCAACACTCACAAATATAAAACTACTTTTTTAAAGTAATAATTTCTTATTTCAAGCATCAAAAAAAAAATCATGACTTTGACACAATTGTGTCTCATAATTAAAACTAGGGATGTCCGATAAAGGCTTTTTGCAGATATCCGATATTCCGATATTGTCCAACTCTTTAATTACCGATACCGATATCAACCGATACCGATATCAACCGATATATGCAGTCGTGGAATTAACACATTATTATGCCTAATTTGGACAACCAGGTATGGTGAAGATAAGGTACTTTTTAAAAAAAATTGTAAAATAAGATAAATAAATTAAAAACATTTTCTTGAATAAAAAAGAAAGTACAACAATATAAAAACAGTTACATAGAAACTAGTAATGAATGAAAATTAGTAAAATTAACTGTTAAAGGTTAGTACTATTAGTGGACCAGCAGCACGCACAATCATGTGTGCTTACGGACTGTATCCCTTGCAGACTGTATTGATATATATTGATATATAATGTAGGAACCAGAATATTAATAACAGAAAGAAACAACGCTTTTGTGTGAATGAGTGTAAATGGGGGAGGGAGGTTTTTGGGGTTGGTGCACTAATTGTAAGTGTATCTTGTGTTTTTTATGTTGATTTAATAAAAACAAACAAACAAAAAAAACAATACCGATAATAAAAAAAACGATACCGATAATTTCCGATATTACATTTTAACGCATATATCGGCCGATAATATCGGCAGGCCGATATTATCGGACATCTTTAATTAAAACGGATGACAGCCAAATGGACTTTGCTGTTTTATTTTCATTGAAACAATAGAAAATACGTCCTCATAAAGTAGTACACTTGGCACAGTAAAGCAAACTGACAGTTAATATTTAAACATTGAACATGTGACATTTCTAACAATTTTGAACAGAAATAGTTCATGCCCATTCAGATAAATTCTTCAAAATTACAATTTAAAACATTTTGCCCCGGGGGCCAGGCTGTATATATGCGCACTAATTGACTGAAAGAGCACGCACTTGGCGCGATGATGTCATGTTATCCATGGAAAAATGCATTTTTAGACCATATGATTTGCCTGAGCGGCTAGGAGACCCCGAGAGTAACAAGCGGTTGCCTTGTTGCCTTTCCATTAAGAATAATAAACTATCCATCCATCCATCCATTTTCTACCGCTTAGTCCCTTCGGGGTCGCGGGGGGCGCTGGAGCCTATCTCAGCTACAATCGGGCGGAAGGAGGGGTAGTTTTTAGTATAAGTTTGCTGGTTCCAAGAATTTATGATGCCGAGTGCATATCATTATGTCAAGATAATGGCACTAGCACTTTCTTAATTTAAGAATATTTTTCAACATATTGAGCAAAAAGGTCTCTTTTTTTTTTTTTCTACCAAGAAAAGTGCACTTGTTAGTGAGAATATACTTATTTTAAAGGTATTTTGGGGTTCATTGAAGTTAGCTAATTTTACTTGTTTTGGAAAGTCTTGACAAGCCAAATTTTCTTGTTCTATTGGCAAATAATTTTGCTTAGTTCAAATAAAATACCCCTCATTTTTGTATTTTTTTTTTCTTGTTTTTGAACACTGACTTTTTGCAGTGTGGCCCCCGATCTAAAATGAGTTTGACACCCCTGCTGTACACTGACTACTCCAAAGTGTGTCCAAGCTGAGTTATCATAGCATCGTCATAAAATAAGATGCTTGATGAAATGTAATCGTAAAGTGTGATAAATTCGCAGACTTTGAGTGGAAGTTATGATTTAGCAGCAGGCGCAAACGAATGGGGCTTGAAAAGAGAGCTCCTATTATGACAGTCCCGACAAGAAAAAGGGGGCCTCTGGTGTGTTTGTTTTCCAAGAAGAAACCCGTGAACATGTGTGGCGCTTGTTGCTCGGAGTTACACACAAGGGGCAGAATGCATTAACACGTGTGCACAGTGGGACACACACACAGTGGGGACGTCACACAACAACAATGCATGGAGTTAGAACTGAGGTCTTAAATGGACGATAAATGAACGTTATTTTTTAAAATTCAAGGCTGCATGGAGTTGCCACTAATTTCAAAAGTCTCACGTGTGTGTCCATGAAGTGACAATGACGGACATTCTTTACTCGTCACCGCCGGTTGTGTTGCATTATCAGGGCCCCGACACAAATTCCCAAGCAAATATTGTGTAAGCGCTAACATATTTGGCTTGGCGAGAACATCTGGTTTATGTCATGAGATTTCGTTTTACAATAAAACATGGAGGGGGAGCATCATTTGTAGGCTCTTCTTCTTATTGGGAGGGTTACTTCTACAGCAAAGGGTCCTTTTTGACCCATATATATATATACACTACCGTTCAAAAGTTTGGGGTCACCCAAACAATTTTGTGGAATAGCCTTCATTTCTAAGAACAAGAATAGACTGTCGAGTTTCAGATGAAAGTTCTCTTTTTCTGGCCATTTTGAGCGTTTAATTAAACCCCACAAATGTGATGCTCCAGAAACTCAATCTGCTCAAAGGAAGGTCAGTTTTGTAGCTTCTGTAACGAGCTAAACGGTTTTCAGATGTGTGAACATGATTGCACAAGGGTTTTCTAATCATCAATTAGCCTTCTGAGCCAATGAGCAAACACATTGTACCATTAGAACACTGGAGTGATAGTTCCTGGAAATGGGCCTCTATACACCTATGTAGATATTGCACCAAAAACCAGACATTTGCAGCTAGAATAGTCATTTACCACATTAGGAATGCATAGAGTGTATTTCTTTAAAGTTAAGACTAGTTTAAAGTTATATTCATTGAAAAGTACAGTGCTTTTCCTTCAAAAATAAGGACATTTCAATGTGACCCCGAAGTCATATGTCCACTGATGTTTAAAAACTTTACACTCAAAGTCTAATTCATGTTTCTGCAACGATTTTGCCATTTTTTCCCCTCGTGCACTAATTGACTGAAAGATCGCGCACTTGCCGCCTTTGTGGCGCAAGCGTGATGACTTCCCGTTACCGCTGGGAAAATGCATTTTTAGACAATATGATTTGCTTGAGTGGCTAGGAGACCCAATAACAAGCGGTAGAAAATGGATTGATGGATGGGCGAAAAAGGACAGACTAAAAATTTTTTATATATACCATTTTTTTTTTTTAGTCGGGACTACTCGCGGGCCGGATTTTGGACGTTGGCGTGCCGTATCTGCCTAGGAGACCCAGTAACAAGCAGTAGAAAATGGATTGATAGATGGGCGAAAAGGGACAGATTAAAACAAATAAAAATTAAAAAATATATATATACACTACCGTTCAAAAGTTTGGGGTCACCCAAAAATTTTGTGGAATAGCCTTCATTTGTAAGAACAAGAATAGACTGTCGAGTTTCAGATGAAAGTTCTCTTTTTCTGGCCATTTTGAGCGTTTAATTGACCCCACAAATGTGATGCTCCAGAAACTCAATCTGCTCAAAGGAAGGTCAGTTTTGTAGCTTCTGTAACGAGCTAAACGGTTTTCAGATGTGTGAACATGATTGCACAAGGGTTTTCTGATCATCAATTAGCCTTCTGAGCCAATGAGCAAACACATTGTACCATTAGAACACTGGAGTGATAGTTGCTGGAAATGGGCCTCTACACACCTATGTAGATATTGCACCAAAAACCAGACATTTGCAGCTAGAATAGTCATTTACCACATTAGCAATGTATAGAGTGTATTTCTTTAAAGTTAAGACTAGTTTAAAGTTATCTTCATTGAAAAGTACAGTGCTTTTCCTTCAAAAATAAGGACATTTCAATGTGACCCCAAACTTTTGAACGGTAGTGTATATACAGTAAAAAATATTTTTTTACTTGGTATTACCCGCTGGCCGGATTTTGGATGCTGGCGTGCCTTATCTGCCTAGGAGACCCAGTAACAAGCGGTAGAGAATGGATTGTAGGATGGGCGAAAAAGGACAGATTAAAAAAAATTATAATCAAAAAATAAATAAATACAATTTTTATTTACTTTTTAGCCAAGACTACTCGCGGGCCGGATTTTGGACGCTGGCATGCCGTATCTGCCTAGGAGACCCAGTAACAAGCGGTGGAAAATGGATTGATGGATGGGTGAAAAAGAACAGATTAAAAAAATAGATTTTTATGTTTTCTGTCATTTCATACATTATTAATTTGTCTCTGTCTGTTATTTATAACTGCTATATCTTTTATACATGACTTGAAGAAATGCTCTGTTAGTCAGCGGGAAAATCCACTTTAAATATTGGTGGAACATTTTACAATAGGAATGTTTGAGTTTGAGTTTGAGTTTATTTCGAACATGCATGCATACAACATGATACATCACAATTTCCAGTTTCTTTTCAACATGTTCGAAAAGGAGTAGGAAGAAGCAGAGCTTATTTAATCCTACCCCTTTTCTTTACATAACAGTTGCAAAACTTTTTGTTCACTTCCTGTTCACAATTTTTTCAGAATAAACTCCATAAGTAATTACAATAAAAATAAATAAATAAATAATAGTAAGAATTTAATAATAATAATTGGTGAAGTAAGTCATATTTCATATGATGAGATAAGTAAGATTACTTTAAGAATGAATGAATGGATGGATGAAATAAATTGAGAATGTTTGTCATGGTTCTTCTTCATTGTACTTTGTAAACACTTTAAGTTTGAAGAGTTTCTTGAAGTGTATCATATTAGTACATTGTTTGATTGCTTTGCTTAATCCATTCCATAATTTAATTCCACATATTGATATACTGAAGGTCTTAAGTGTTGTACGTGCAAACAAATGTTTTAAATTACGTTTTTCTCTAAGATTATATTTCTCCTCTTTTTTTGAGAAGAATTGTTGTATATTCTTGGGTAGCAGGTTATAGTTTGCTTTGTGCATAATTTTAGCTGTTTGCAAATTCACTATGTCGTGGAATTTCAGTATTTTTGATTCAATAAATAAAGGGTTTGTATGTTCTCTATATCCAACATTATGTATTATTCTAACTGATCTTTTTTGTAACACCGTTAATGAATGAAGTGTACTTTTGTAATTATTTCCCCATATTTCTACACAGTAGCTCAGATATGGTAACACTAGTGAGCAGTAGAGAATATGAAGGGATTTTTGGTCTAGAACAGGGGTCACCAAAGCGGTGCCCGCGGGCACCAGGTCGCCCGTAAGGACCAGATGAGTCGCCCGCGGGCCTGTTCTAAAAAAAAATAAAATTTTTTTTATTTATTTTTATTTAAAAAAAAAAATTAAATCTACATAGAAAAAACACAAGATACACTTTCAATCAGTGCATCAACCCAAACAACCTCCCCCATGCACACTCATCCACACCCACTCACACAAAAGGGGTTAATTATTTCTGATACCAATATTCTGGTTCCCACAACATAGACAACACATCTGCAAGGGACACAGTCCCTGAAGCACACATGATTGTATAGGCTGCTGGTCCACTAACATTTTCATTAATTACTATTTTTTATGTAATTATTTTTATATTGTTTTACTTTCTTTTTTATCCAAGAAAATGTTTTTTATTTATTTATCTTATTTTATTATTTTTTTTAAAAAAAAGGGCCTTATCTTCAACAGACCAGGTTGTCAATGAAATTAGATTTGTTTAAAGGGTTTTTTAAACCAGGCCCAGTGCAGATAATGTCCAAGTCGGACTCAGCAACACACACCTTCATTCATGTACACAGAAAAAAATTAGGGAACACAACAGATTGCATATAATTTATAAACAAAATTACATTTTCAAAATAAGCATTTATGTACAGTCCAGATTATGTCCAGGTCACGCAAATTGGGGAACACAACAACAGATATCATATAATCTATAAACATAATTATACTTTCAAAATAAGCCTTTGAGGACTTCTCATCCTTTTTTTAATGTTTTTTTGCATCATTATCGTTTTCAACCATGTAACTTTCTAAAGTTAGAAAATACTGAATAAATGTTTTAAAGAAAGTAATACTAAGTGAATATCTGATTTTGGCCTTAAAAATAAACATTTTACCGAGTACTATAATTAAATTGACTAAATCATGATTGTCAATGAACTCTCCTAAAATATCAGAAACCACATTAAGCTTCATAAACAAACCAATCCTTAAACACATTTTTTCAACTTCCACCCAAAACAAAGACACAATATGACAATACCAAAACAAATGCAGGGTGGATTCAGGCTCCTGACAACAAAATCGGCAATCATCTGACTCTGTCATATTCCATAATTTTAACATTTTCCCTGTGGGTAAGAAGTTATAAATAATTTTAATTTGAAAATAACGATTTTGCACATCGATAGTGGTTTTATAGATTAGTTTGAATATGGCATCCCATGGCAACGGGCAGTCAAAAAAGTCCTCCCATTTTCCATTTGTGTTGTATGAGGCAGCCTTCAAAGATTTCTTTATTAAATAAAAATTATATATTTTTGTATTTATTTTAGTTCCTTTTTGCCAACTAGAATTTCTTATTAGAGGTTTACAAACTAATAATTTAGTAGTTCCATAATTAATTATTTGTTTCCATCTTTTCCCAATTACTCCAGTTAGTTGATAAAATGAAAAGCTTGAGCAAGCATCACCATACATAGCTCTAAATTCATCATACTTCATAATTTTACCATTCTCATTGATAATATCATTGACAAAAATGATTCCTCTTTCAAACATATTTTTCCAAAAGAAAGGCTTTTCATCTATTACAATATTAGAGTTCATCCATATTAACTGCTGCAAAATATCGTCTCTTTTTTCTGGCACATAAAATTTAAAACACCACTATGAGTGGATTGTTTCCTTTATGAACCCCGCCATGTTTCCCAGCAGACTCTCTGGGAGGGGATCACTTGTAAAAAAGGATACCATTTCTTTTGATACAGTACATGTTTTTTGTCCAACAGGACATTTGTGTACCACTCAATGTTTAAATACATCTTTGGAACAATTGATGCTTTTAAAGACAGACACATAGCTTCAAGGTTGAGAAGTTTCAGGCCCCCATATTCATACTCTTTGTACAAAACCTTTCTTTTAATCTTTTCTGGTTTGCCGTTCCAGACAAAATCGAAGACTCATAAATCTTAAAGAAGTTTTGTGATGGAGCTGGTAACGACAAAAACAAATAAATAAATTGAGGAATAATTAACGAGTTGGCAATAGACAATTTACCATACAAGGTTAGGGATTTCCCTTTCCATAATTGCATAATTTTGTCCAGCTTTCTTAGTCGATTATCATAATTTACTGAGCCTAGATCTTCCAGATTTTCTGGGACAACAACACCAAGTATGTTAACTGGTCCATCTGTCCACAAAACAGGCACTTTGCATTGCATTCGAAAGGACGTTCCCTTTAGATTTCCGATCCTTAACATTTTACATTTATCATAATTAAGCTTAAGGCCAGATTGCTGTGAAAATATGTCCAAAAGATTAAGAAGGTTCCGCAAACAATGAGGAAAAATCTTATCTTTGTGAATCAGCCTTTTCTGACATGAACTTCATCAAGAACAAACACAGAACACGCCTCACTGATGCACATCTGCAAGACTCACTCAGAGTTGCAGTGTCAAGTTACACACCAGAGTACAACACACTAGTTAACAGCATGCAATGCCAGGCTTCCCACTAACTGACAAAGAAACAGATAACAGATTTGGTGTCCAGTTCAAAGTGTGACATGATTTAAAAATTTGAGAGTTTACTTTTGTATTTTACATGAGTTATTATTTGTACAAACATGGTGCAAAGTAATTCATGATTTGTTAAAAAATGTTAGTGGCTAGATAGTTAAAATGGGATATTGTGATTTCACAAGACTGTCTTAGAAGTGATCATTTGAAAATGTTCAATTTGAAAAATGTGCACTTAGAGAAAATATAAAAATAAAGTGTTGCATATTGATATTTATCTGTTTCTATATATATTTATTGTGAGAAATCTTTAAGATGATCAGTGTTTCCACAAAGATAAATATCATTAATTATTAATAATAACAGAGTTAAAGGTAAATTGAGCAAATTGGCTACTTCTGGCAATTTATTTAAGTGTGTATCTAACTGGTAGCCCTTCGCATTAATCAGTACCCAAGAAGTAGCCCTTGGTTTCAAAAAGGTTGGTGACCCCTGGTCCAGAACATGTTTTGCTTTATTCATTATTGACGTGTTTCTTGCAACTTTACGTTGTGTATTTTTTACGTGAGATTTCCAGTTCAATTTATCATCAATCATTAATGTTGTTAATGTTAATGTCAGCTATGATGTTAATACTATTTTAACAATTTTCTGTGTTTTCTTAATTGTATTGAACTATTGACCATAGTTTGACCTATGTTCAGTTGGCTTCAGCGTGTTTAATAAGCAAAAGGTAGAGAGTACTGAAGAGACCCCCGCCTACTGTAATGTGTCTACAGCACAGGCCAGATCTGGTCCGCCACATCATTTTATAAGGCTCGTGAACGCCTGGAAATAATATATACGTCAATAATAAAGCACCTTATCTTTTCTGACCAAATGTATTGATTCTTTCCATTTTGACAGGACAAATATATGTACTGCATGAAATGGCATACATTTTTAAACTTTAATATTTTCCAATATTGCAACAAATATGAATAAAAGCACACTTTCCACATATTTTTTGTCAAAATTAAAACCAATACCTAAATACCTGCTTGACTTATGATATCAACGCAAGATATTCATGAAATTGAGCTGCCAGTTTTTTTTACTTACATATATACGATTGTTATTTTTACAGTCTATTACTGTAAATGGTAAAACTGTACCACATTTTTTACAGTAAAAAACTGGCAGCTCATTTGCCAGAATTAAAAAAAAAACAGTGTTAATGTTTTTTTTCTATCGACAGTAATATGTTGTGAAAATTATAGTAAATTTTACAATAAAATTCTGGCGACTAAGCTGACAGTTTTTTCCGTAAAAAACCCCCCCCAAAACAGTGGAACTGTTTTTCCATTTACCGTTATATGCCATAAAAAACACTGTATATTTTACAGTACAATTTTGGTGACTGAGTTGCCAGTTTTTTTTTTTACTGTAAAATGTAAAAAATTTTCAGTGTACATAAAAAATATAAAATTATAAAAAGCATAGGAAAATTCATTATATATATATATACATACATACATACATACATACATACATACATACATACATACATACATACATACATACATACATACATACATACATACATACATACATACATACATATATATATATATATATATATATATATATATATATATATATATATATATATATATATATATATATATATATATATATATATATATATAGTACAGGCTAAAAGTTTGGACACACCTTCTAATTCAATGGGTTTCTTTATTGTCATGACTATTTACATTGCAGATTTTCACTGAAGGCATCAACACTATGAATGAACACATGTGGAGTTTCTGTATGTACTTAACAAAAAAGGTGAAATAACTGAAAACTTGTGACAAGCGGTAGAAAATGGATGGATGGATGGATGTTTTGTATTCGAGTTTCTTCAAAATAGCCAGCCTTTGCACTGATTACTGTTTTGCACACTCTTGGCAGTCTCTCGATTAGCGTCAAGAGGTAGTCACCTGAAAAGGTTTTCACTTTACAGGTGTCATAGTTTTGATGCCTTCAGTGACAATCTACAATGTAAATAGTCATGAAAATAAAGAAAACGCATTGAAATGAGAAGGTGTGTCCAAACGTTTGACCTGTACTGTGTATGTATGTATATATATATATATATATATTTATATATATATATTACATACATACATATATACATGCATACATACATACATGCATACATACATACATACATACATATATATATATATATATATATATATATATATATATATATATATATATATATATATATATATATATATATATATATATATATATACATACATATATCCATACATACATACATACATATGAAGTGCAATGTGGCCCTCAATAAAAACGAGTTTGACACCATTGGTGTACACCAGGGGTCACCAACCTTTTTGAAACCAAGAGCTACTTCTCGGGTACTGATTAATGCGAAGGGCTACCATTTTGATACACACTTAAATAAATTGCCAGAAATAGCCAATTTGCTGAATTTACCTTTAAGTCTTTGTTATTATTAATAATTAATTATATTTACACTTAATTGAACGGTTTAAAAGAGGAGAAAACACGAAAAAAATTACCATTAAATTTTGAAACATAGTTTATCTTCAATTTCGACTCTTTAAAATTCAAAATTCAACCGAAAAAAAGAAGAGAAAAAACTAGCTAATTCGAGTCTTTTTGAAAAAATTAAAAAAATAATTTATGGAACATCATTAGTAATTTTTCATGATTAAGATTAATTTTAGAATTTTAATGACATGTTTTAAATAGGTTAAAATCCAATCTACACTTTGTTAGAATATATAACAAATTGGACCAAGCTATATTTCTAACAAAGACAAATCATTATTTCTTCTAGATTTTCCATAACAAAATTTTTTAAAAGAAATTCAAAAGACTTTGAAATAAGATTTAAATTTGATTCTACAGATTTTGTAGATTTGCCAGAATAATTTTTTTGAATTTGAATCATAATAAGTTTGAAAAAATATTTCAAAAATAGTCTTCGTCGAAAAAACAGAAGCTAAAATGAAGAATTAAATCAAAATGTATTTATTATTCTTTACAATAAAAAAATAAATTTACTTGAACATTGATTTAAATTGTCAGGAAAGAAGAGGATGGAATTTAAAAGGTAAAAAGGTATATGTGCTTAAAAATCCTAAAATCATTTTTAGGGTTGTATTTTTTCTCTAAAATTGTCTTTCTGAAAGTTATAAGAAGCAAAGTAAAGGAATTAATTAATTTATTCAAACAAGTGAAGACCAAGTCTTTAAAATATTTTCTTGGATTTTCAAATTCTATTTGAGTTTTGTCTCTCTTAGAATTAAAAATGTCGGGCAAAGCGAGACCAGCTTGCTAGTAAATAAATAACATTTAAAAAATAGAGGCAGCTCACTGGTAAGTGCTGCTATTTGAGCTATTTTTAGAACAGGCCAGCGGGCTACTCATCTGGTCCTTACGGGCTACCTGGTGCCCGCGGGCACCGCGTTGGTGACCCCTGGTCTACAGTGAAGTGTCTAAAAGTGTGGTGGACCCTGATAAATGATTGTCCTTTACTGATGCAATTTCCATTTAGGCCACTAGGATACGCTGTTGCACAACTATCCAATCCACAGTTTATGATAAATGCAACCCCCCCAATGTAAAAACAGACCACAGCCAGCAGAACTGTGCTGTGTTTTCTCGCTCTCCTGAGGGGAATAAGCATTGTTTTTTCTTTCTTTCTTTCTTTCTCATTTTTTTTTTTTTAAACAGCAGGGAGGTTGCGGCCCAGATGTGAGGCACCAAAAACCTGCTAAAAACACAGTCCCTTTTCCTCCTCCTCCTCTACGTCCTCCAGTTTTAACCTCTTGAAGAAAAAAAAAGTTGGGGCGAGCTCTGCAAAGTACTCAAAAAAATAAATAAAATAGAATGCCAAATGTCCAAGATCTGCCCTCTAGAATTTTAATGTCCTTCTCCACCCTTTCCTCCACGCTTTGTGAAAATTGGCCGGGTTGGTTTTCCTTTTTCTCTCCCCGCACAGAAAAAACATAACCTCCTTGGCGACACGGGTTCAACTTTCCGTGCGGCAAAAGCAAATAAACGCGCTGCATATGCAAGGAGAACAAAAGGCCAATAAAGCTGAAACTAATGTCGAAAAGACACAGGAGTCAAGTGACGGCAGACACATCATTTAGTCCCGCTTTGTTCTGCCACCATTGATCTTTGCTGCGCTCATTGTTCCTTCGCCATATTTCTTTTGCTAACTCGCAGCACGGCTGGCTGTGCGACAAGCCGGTTTGAGCAAAAGCACACCACATCTGGAAGGTGCGGTCACTCGCACGACAAATGACGGGCCTGCAAGCTTGGCTGCGCGGGCAGACTGGACTCCATCTGACTTTCACAGGACGCCTTTGGCCGCAACACACCAACAGACAGAATGCTTTATACTGTGTCTAAATCCAACCCCCCCCCCTTTTATCCAGAACCCAACATGCCAAAATGAATAAAAGCTGCTCCAAAGTGAAATTCTCCAGCTCGCTACACGTCAACGCACGACGGCGCGATTAATAACATCGCTGACGGCTGCTTCCCATTTAGGTTTTGCGGATTTTACGAGGCCAAAGCTGAGACTGGCAGTAAAGGCTGTGTCTGCATGAATTAAGTCAACAGGTATTCTCTTTGGAAAGCCCAGGCACGGGAAACACAAAAGTGCTGAGGCACAAGACACTTTCAAAAAGCAGAGGTCTTCAACAGTGACCCCGTGGGGTCTGTGGAGGTACTGCAGGTGGGGTTGTAAAATATTTAGTTAAGTTAAAGTTAAGTTAAAGTACCAATGATTGTCACACACACACTAGGTGTGGTGAAATGTGTCCTCTGCATTCGACCCATCCCCTTGTTCACCCCCTGGGAGGTGAGGGGAGCATTGAGCAGCAGCGGTGGCCGCGCCAGGGAATCATTTTGGTGATTTAACCCCCGATTCCAACCCTTGATGCTGAGTGCCAAGCAGGGAGGGAACGGGTCCCATTTTTATAGTCTTTGGTATGACTCGGCCGGGGTTTGAACTCAGGGCGGACACTCTAACCACAAGGCGTTGGACTTTTTCATATACACTATATTGCCAAAAGTATTTGGCCACCTGCCTTGACTCTAAGGCTGCAGCTAACGATTATTTTTCTATCGATTAATCTATAGATTATTTTTTTCGATTAATCGGTTAATCTATAGATTATTTTTTCGAGGTTGGGAGCACGGAATTGTCCAAAATGTTTTGGTATCCTGGAGCATTCAAAGTTCCTTTCACTGTAACTAAGTGGCCAAGCCCAACTCCTGAAAAACAACCCCACACCATAATTCCTCCTCCACCAAATTTAACACAATGCAATGTAGCGTTCTCCTGGCAACCTCCAAACCCAGACTCGTCCATCAGATTGCCAGATGGAAAAGCGTGATTTATCACTCCAGAGAAGGCGTTTCCACTGCTCTAGAGTCCAATGGCGACGTGCTTTACACCACTGCATCCGACTTTTTGCTATGGACTTGGTGATGTATGGATTAGATGCAGCTGCTCGGCCATGGAAACCCATTCCATGAAGCTCTCTGCGTACTGTACTTGGGCTAATTGGAAGGTCACATGAAGTTTGGAGCTCTGTAGCAACTGACTGTGCAGAAAGTCGGCGACTTCTTTGCACTATGCGCTTCAGCATCCGCTGACCCTCTCTGTCGGTTTACGTGGCCTACCACTTAGTGGCTGAGTTGCTGTTGTTCCCAAACGCTTCCATTTTATTATAATAAAGCCGACAGTTGACTTTGGATTATTTAGGAGCGAGGAAATTTCACGACTAGATTTGTTGCACAGGTGGCATCCTATGACAGTTCCACACTGGAAATCACTGAGAGCGGCCCATTCTTTCACAAATATTTGTAGAAACAGTCTCCATGTCTAAGTGCTTGATTTTATACACCAAGTGATTAGGACACCTGATTCTGATCATTTGGATGGGTGGCCAAATACATTTGGCAATATATTGCATGTTATTTTTCCACAAATGTTCCAACACACTGTGGGGTTGTGTATTGCTTGTATTCCAACATGTGACTTCTTCCCGGAAGTGAAAACCAGCGGTGGTCAACCAAGCCAAGATGGCTGTTGCACAGCAAACAGAGGGAAAACTATCTAAATACGCAAGGCGCCTAGATTTTCATGCAAAAAGCAGATATGAGCAAAAAAGTCTAACTAAGCAATGGAATAAATCTCTTTACTTATAAAAAAAAAGATTTGTCGAGTGATATAAAGGATTATCCTCCAGTGGAAATCCCAGACATATTGAACTATTGTGCTCCAGACATCATTCTACACGACAAAACAGATGGAAACTTGGAAAAGCATGGAGGTCTACAACTTCTTAGTGTGTGGCTGGGTCAAGGAAATTGGTATCGAGACTCTCCTGGATAAATATGTATCGTTTTTGCTCGGGTAAGGTTGCATTTCATGATTTAACTTCGTGTCTACCGCCATGTTTGTTGCTGTTGCAGGCGCCGTGTCGCCAGTAGCGTGTTTTCCCCGTCTTTATCAAAGTATTCCTATAGATGTCAACATTGTGTATGTGCTGAAAGATTTATTTATGATTGCTGGCTTTGGTAAAAACTTAACTCTTTTAGGTTTTGCTCGCATTTGCTTTCTTTTATTTAGACTGACCGAGTGGTGCTTTTCGAAACACTCGTAGCGATAATGCGATTTAATACATACAAAATAAAATATCAAGATAATACTTAAATGGGAAACACTAAATGTTAAAAGTACATCAAACAAACCTTTAACAAAGTGATCACTGCAAACTTGTGCGTTCTTCGACTCTGATCCCTTGGACTGGAGTGCGTGTCACTTTTCACATAATATTCGTAAAATATTGCACTCTTCCATCCTCTTTAATAACCTCTCGAGGTACGCTGAAGAAACATTTGATCTTTTTCACGATTTGAACTGTTCGTATAGCCGAAAACAATGCAAGCATAGGGCATTTTTCTTTAAGAAAGGCTAATGGTGCCAAGTTCCCATTGAGAACAGAGCTAGCTTGACCACCACACATATTTAATGAGCCAGACGTGATGTCATTTCAATCCAAGCAATAAATGACATTGGCCTGTGTGGAGGGGGGCGTGGCCTGCGGGCCTGCCGCGGAGCGGGGTGTGTAAGGACCGGCCTCGAAGACAGTGGCAGTTGAGTAGATTGCCCAGCTGGGGCTTGTTATCTAATCACCTGTTGCCCTTATTAGCAGCAGCCGGAACGAGACAGTTGAAGTTGGAGCAGAGCGACACGCCGGACTGAAAAGGCCTAAAGTATATATTGCTGAAAAGCAAACGAGACCTGGGTATAACAATAAAAGACTGGCTCAAACCTGTACACCGGGCTCATGAAAGAGCTATCGGACTCAGGAGAACCCACCCACCATAGAGAGACTTCCACAGCCCGGGACCCTACTCACTGTACCTTGCAGTTTTAAAGTAAAAACACAAGACATCTATATTATTGTATTCAGGTTAGCATTTAAACTCGCGAGGGATTATCACCCCATACTTGCCAACCCTCCCGGCTTTCCCGGGAGACTCCCGGATTCCAGTGCCCCTCCCGAAAATCTCCCGGGGCAACTTTTCTCCTGAATTTCTCCCGATTTCCAACCGGACAACAATATTGGGGGCGTGCCTTAAAGGCGCTATCTTTAACGCCCTCTTCAATCTGTCGTCACGTCCGCTTTTCCTACGTACAAACAGCGTGCCGACCCAGCCACACAATAAATGCGGCTTTTACACACACTTAAGTGAGTGAAAGGCATACTTGATCAACAGCCATACAGGTCACCCTGGGGGTGGCCGTATAAACAACTTTAACACTGTTACAAATATGCGCCACACTGTGAACCCACACCAAACAAGAATGACAAACATATTTCAGGAGAACATCAGCACCGTAACACAACAGAACAAATACCCAGAACCCCTTGCAGCACTAACTCTATCTTGTATTGCTATCTTGTGGCAAGATAGAGACATTTAAGACGTTTTTATCAACTTAAACTAATGTCATATTAGGGTTGTACGGTATACCAGTATTAGTATAGTACCGCGATACTAATTAATCATATTCGGTACTATACCGCTTCTAAAAAGTATGTCTGTCCCCCCCTCCCACACTTTTTTTTACGGGCATAACAGCGCGTTGTCACGTAGTGACTTTGCTGGTTTTACGAGCAGAGGAGCATGTTCGGCAGCGCACAATCACGGAGTACTTACAAGCAGACACAGTGTGTAGACAGAAAAGGGAGAACAGACGCATTTTGGTCTAAAAACTAACAATAAAGGTGAAGTTATAACACTGAAACGCCCTCAAAAAGAGGTGCTTTAAGACATGGCTAGCTACCCAAAAGGGACAAGCGGTAGAAAATGAAAAGATGGATGGATAGCTAGCTCGCAGCGAACATCCATCCGCAGTCGGCAGTGTTGTAGCTACTTCTAAATCACTAATCCTGGCCTCCATGGCGACAAATAAAGTAAGTTTCTTACAAGTATCATTATCACTGCAGGACGTGGAATAGCTAAACATGCTTCACTGCACACCGTAGGAGGATACAATAGCTCACCGGCGTCACCGCTAACAAAAGCGAGCCCCCCTGAATGTAAACAAATGCCATAGGTGGATCTACACCTGACATCCACTGTAATGATACCAAGTACAAGAGCGTAACAATATTTTTTATTGTCACAAAATCTTTTTTCCTTTTTTAAAAATGTATATTATGTTTATAAACTGAGGAAATATATTCCTGGATACATGAAGAAATTGAATATGAACAATGTATGAACTACTTGGTATCGGATTGATACTTAAATTTGTGGTATCATCCAAAACTAATGTAAAGTATCAAACAACAGAAGAATAAGTGATTATTACATTTGAACAGAAGTGTAGATAGAACATGCTGAAACAGAAAATAAGCAGATATTAACAGTAAATGAACAAGTGGATTAATAATCAATGTTTACAGTTTGTCCCTCATAATGTTGACAAAATAATAGAATGGAAAATGACACAATATGTTACTGCATACGTCAGCAAACATATGTTTCATGTACGCTAAGATTTTTTTGTTTAAATAAAGCCAATAATGCTATTTTTTTGTGGTCCCCTTTTTTTTTTTTTTTTTTTAGAAATATTGGTATTGGGACAACCCCACGTCATATTATTTTGACAAACGTTTAGCGGTTCTACTTTATTTACTGAAACAGCGAGATACCAGACTTGAATCAAATTGAACATCTTTGGAGAGATTTGAAAATGTGGACTGAAGCTTCTCTTTTGACCTAATGACGCATGAAAAGGGCTTAAAAGGATCCAAAGAGCGGTGTGCCAAGCTTCTGGCATCATATTGAAACAGACTTCAAATAAAGTGTTGAGCAAACGCTGGAACAGGGCTGCAAAGATTCATTGATTAGAATGAATTGTTGATTTGATTAATTGTTGAATGAATAGTGAATTAATAGAAATGTACAAAATCTGTACAGCAAAGAGTGTCCAGGACTTTAAATACGTGTTTGTTTTTTCTTCCAATTTCGATGTTGATATGTGCATTTATTAGGGAAAAAAAAGAATTAAGGTTACGGAAAGCAAAAAAAAACAAAAAACAACGTTGTTGATGGTTTTTTATTTCAACTACTTTCCCTAAAATACTTATTGAGGCTATAAAGTGTGTTTTATCCGATGAATGGAAGAAATTCCCTCTAGGGAAAGTCAAAGACAAATACAAATAGAGTAGATATTGAAAAGTTAAAGAAAACACATTTTGGGGTGTTATATTAGATGATGAAATGAACTGGAAACCTCATGTAAAAAAATATACAACATAAAGTAGCAACAAATACGTCAATAATGAATAAAGCAAAACAACAAAAACCACTCCACATTCTCTACTGCTCACTAGTGTTACCATATCTGAGTTATTGTGCAGAAATATGGGAAACAACTACAAATGTGCACTTCATTCACTAACTGTTACAAAAAAGATCAATTAGAATAATACATAATGTTGGATATAGAGAACATACAAACCCTTTATTTATTAAATCAAAACATCGAAATTCAACGCGACTTGGTGCAGAATATACAACAATTATTCTCAACTAAAGAGGAGAAATATAACCTTACAGGAAAATCTAATTTAAAGCATTATTATATTATATTATATATATATATATATATACACACACACACACACACACACACACACACACACACACACACACACACACACACACACACACACACACACATATATATATATATATATATATATATATATATATATATATATATATATATATATATATATATATATATATATATATATATATATATATATATATATATATATATATATATGTATATATATATATATATATATATATATATATACACACTACCGGTCAAAAGTTTGGGGTCACATTGAAATGTCCTTATTTTTGAAGGAAAAGCACTGTACTTTTCAATGAAGATAACTTTAAACTAGTCTTAACTTTAAAGAAATACACTCTATACATTGCTAATGTGGTAAATGACTATTCTAGCTGCAAATGTCTGGTTTTTGGTGCAATATCTACATAGGTGTATAGAGGCCCATTTCCGGCAACTATCACTCCAGTGTTCTAATGGTACAATGTGTTTGCTCTTTGGCTCAGAAGGCTAATTGATGATTAGAAAACCCTTGTGCAATCATGTTCACACATCTGAAAACAGTTTAGCTCGTTACAGAAGCTACAAAACTGACCTTCCTTTGAGCAGATTGAGTTTCTGGAGCATCACATTTGTGGGGTCAATTAAACGCTCAAAATGGCCAGAAAAAGAGAACTTTCATCTGAAACTCGACAGTCTATTCTTGTTCTTAGAAATGAAGGCTATTTCACAAAATTGTTTGGGTGACCCCAAACTTTTGAACGGTAGTATATATACATATATATATATGGCCTGTACTGTATATTTTTGTTATTTCCCTAAATCCATCCAGAAATGTTGTTTTTCAGTACCGTATATACCGCTCCGGAGCGACTGAAATTATTAACATTTTACCGTAAAATATCAAATACCATATTTCCTTGAATAGCCGCGGGGGCGTTAATTAATTTAAAACCTCCTGTCACTCCGGCGTTTACCGGAAGCCGGCGGGATGGCTGTGCATGCGGTAATTATTTTAAAACCTCTTCTCACTCCGGCGTTTACCAAAAGGAATGCGGTAAATTTAGGCGTGCGCTTTGAGTGTGATGTAAGCATACCATCATGAAAAGCACATTTAATAAAAAAAACCATTATTATGGTCTTACCTGTACTTATAAATGGAGTCCATTTGCAGCTCCTTCTGACCAAAAGCATCGATAACTAGTTTATAGAAGTCTAACTTATTTTCTTTCTTCAGTTTTAAAAGTCTCTCTGTCTCGATGGAGATATTCCTTTAATTATTACCTCCTGTTTCGATTGAAAGTCCAGTTTAGAGATCTGTTTTATTTTAGATACCGGTATGTAATCCTCATTGTTAAAAGTAAAAGTTCAGGCGAGAGAGAAAAAAAAAAAAAAATGTCTTGCTGCGTGTGTTCACTTCTTATGCAGTACCGGAAGTTGCAAGAAGGATCACTAGCGCGGCAGCGCCCTCTACCACCAGGAGGTTTAATGACTCATACAGTATTTGACACACGCAGCTACGGTATATTAATAAAACATAGCTGCTTACTGTTCTTTTTAGCATACTGTACCGGTATTCAATAGCTTGGACCTTAAATCCTACTGAATAGCTCTTTATCTTTTTTCCTTTGTGCGATTGCAAACTACTGAAAGCAGCTTCCTCCATTTTGAAAATGAGGACAGGTAAAGCGTCACTCGTGACGTAACGAATTTGACCCGGCAGATGTTCTAGCCATATGCTAAATATTTTGCGAAACGAGTTTGACCCGGCGAAAATTATAGACATGCGATAATAAAATTAATATTTTGCGAAACGAATTTGATCCGGCGTCAATAATGAACCGGCGATAAGGCCAAGCATGCGTTAATTATTTTGTGAAACGAGTTTAACCCGGCAGTAATTCTAGACGTGCGAATACTATATTCCCTGCGCCAATTCAAGGAAATACGGTAATAATATTTATCTCATTCCCGTAAGAGACGAGGCAAATGTCAGCAATCGTCACACACACGTCAACCAATAAAAATTTGGCGGGGGCGGGTCATGGCAGAAATGCATTGTGCGTCATGGCAGAAGTGCATTGTGGGTCATGGGACGCTATCTGCTACTACGTCCGTAACTATAAAAATGGATCATTTCAACATTGGCGGTAACTTATAAAAACTGAAAAGGGCTAAACAAAAATGGCACCAAAAAGGAAATCATATACTGCAGATTACAAGCTGGACGTAGTGAAATATGCAGCAGAAAACGGCAAGAGGAAGCGACGCATACCTTTGGAGTTGGCAGAGTTGTTTAGAAGCGACACCGAGGAAGATTTCATGGGATTTAGCGATTAGGAGTGACAGATTGTTTGGTAAACGTATAGCATGTTCTATATGTTATAGTTATTTGAATGACTCTTACCATAATATGTTACGTTAACATACCAGGCACGTTCTCAGTTGGTTATTTATGCGTCATATAACGTACACTTATTCAGCCTGTTGTTCACTATTCTTTATTTATTTTAAATTGCCTTTCAAATGTCTATTCTTGGTGTGGGGTTTTATCAAATACATTTCCCCCAAAAATGCGACTTATACTCGAGTGTGACGTATATATGTTTTTTCCCTTCTTTGTTATGCATTTACTCCGAAAAATACGGTAAAATGTAAATGTATTCAGTGTTTCCCATAAACTGCCAAGATACCTGTGGCGGTGGGGGCGTGGCTATGGGCGTGGTCACCATGACATCATCGAGTAATTTGCATAATTTACTACAATGATATGATTTTCTCTAAAAAGGCTCAAAAAATGTATACTTACTAATTAATAATAACAGTTTTGTTTTAAACGGACATCCATCCATCCATCCATTTTACAATATAATTACAACACTTTTTGTACATATTTATATACAGATTTGAACAATAAGTTAGTCACTGAAATATATTTATTAATTGTGGTTCTTACAAAAAATATATCTTATAAAAATATAAAAGCTAAAATGTCTCTTAAAGCTCTGCCCCTTTAATTAGTGCATACTAAATAATTTAACTTTAGCCTACTACTACAACCATATTATTTACCAGCAACATCAAGTGAAACAGAGGCAGAGGTGTCCTGCCACAGTCAGTAACAAATAAACAGAAAACAGTAGTGGTGGTAGATAGACACAGAGCTTCATCAAACATCTGATCCACTGAACAAAGAGCTCCAAAAATCTTGATCCTACACTTCTCTTTTGTAAAGTAAATCTGAACAGCCGATATGGGCATCTACATCAACTATATGATTTTCCTGAGAAGCTGGACAGGACAAAAAAATAAAAAAATAAAAATAAAATTAAAAAAAATCTATTTGTGGCGACCTTAATTTTTTCGTGGCGGGCCGCCACAAATAAATGAATGTGTGGGAAACTCTGGTATTATTTGAGGATGCTAAAGCAAAAACAATATAAAATGTGTTGTTTTTATTTTACTCCTGAGCTCCCCCTGCAGAGTGAAATGTACTTTTAAACTATGGTACAGAGATAAATATGAATATCCCGGAGCTAAAGTGCTAAATACCACATACTGAATGCAGTTCGCTCACTCTCTAACATTACAAGCTCGTCCACAAATATCTATAGACAAGTCCACCGTTTCAACAAAAAAAAAAAAAAGAGATGACTCAGGCCGAAAGAGTAGATCGCTGGATTCTGCAGAATTCACACAAATCTGACATCTTAAGTGCTACAAGTGCGCTTGATCTGATGGCAAACGTTCAAGTACAAACGCACACTGCCAAGCAAGATAATGTGATAAGACACACGGCCTCCAGAGAGGCCCGACTGCTGCGCTTTCACATGACTGTGCTAATGAAGAGCCTTGGGGGAAGAAGCCTTGCTCCAGGCCCAGCCCACTGCTGGGGTCATAGCTGGGCGGTGGTGGGCCAGCCAGGCTTTCATGCATTTCACTAATACATAACTGTGAGCAAAAGAAACTTGCACACACAAATACTACTTTGTGGTTTTTGTTGTTTACACTGGAACAGAACGTGCTGTAATATGCATGCCAGGGCACTCGGTATCGGTTGATATCGGGATCTGTAATTAAGAGTTGGACAATATCGGAATATCGGATATCGGCAAAAAGCCATTATCGGACATCTCTAGTAAATTGTAAAGGTCACATATCAGCATTCCTCCGCATATGGCAATGCTTACGTAGATAAAAATGATAATTTTACAAAATTTGTTTCAAAATCATGAAAACCTGCAGCTGGTTTGTATTGCAGCTCAGTCCTTTCACAGCCCTGACCCCATTTCAAAACTGGGTGCCGAGGGTGGGGAAATAAATAAGCACTTCCTGTTTCAGTCAGTAAGGGCCCCAAAAAATGTGGCGGGAGGCTGAATCCCCTCCTTCCTTTCATTCCCAAACACAAACAAAGTAAACGAAACAAAAACATAGGCCTGGGCGCTATATACATTTTATCAATATTTTCTATTTTTTTGTTGCAGACGATTTCAAAAATTAAAAAATCTAATCTTTTCTCCTCTTGCATACTTTTTGCCCCTCAGGAGCTTCCGTAGCTTGCGCCGTAAACTTACTTCCTTAGCGGCACACATAACAAAACATGGCTAATGCTAACGAGAGCGAGACGTTTGTTCCAATGAAAAGAAAAGTGTTGGCAGTACTTTGGTTTTGCGGCAACAGGTGTGGAACGAAACTAATGTAAAGCATTGAAACAACAGAAGAATAAGTGATTATTACATTTTAACAGAAGTGTAGATAAAACATGTTAAAAGAGAAAGTAAGCAGATATTAACAGTAAATGAACAAGTAGATTAATATTTCATTTTCTACCACTTAATAATGTTGACAAAAAAAATAGAATGGAAAATGACACAATATGTTACTGCATATGTCAACAGACTAAATTAGGAGCCTTTGTTTGCTTACTTACTACTAAAAGACAAGTTGTCTTGTATGTTCACCATTTTATTTAAGGACAAACTTGCAATAAGAAACATATGTTTAATGTGGCGTAAGATTTTTTTGTTAAAACAAAGCCAATAATGCATTTTTTTTCTGGTCCCCTTTATTTAGAAAAGTACCGAAAAGTATCGAAATACATTTCTTACAAGAGTAGGAAGCAGTGTATGCAGTGTTATTTCAAACTACTAGTTTTTGATCAAATAAAAGAAGCCCTTGTTTTGAATTATCTTTATAATTTGTATTCAATGGTTTCTTTAAAAAGTATTTCGTGCAAAATCGTAAATTATATTTTTTGCGAAAAAAAAAAAGGAAAATTGATTACAAAAACAACGTAAAAGTATGACATGCTACTGGAATTAGAGATGTCAAATCCTTTGGCGAAGCTTGACGTGAAAAAAGATCTTGGAGATCTTGGATTGGCCGACATCGTATTATTTCCGGAAGAACATGTACAATAAAAAAACAACATATAACAACATATCTGTTATATTTTATATTGCTACTATATTTAGTCTACTTAATACCTGCATTATCCTTTCCATCCTTACCCTTTCCATCCTTTGAAACTGAGCTACTGTGTGGAATAATTTCCCTTATGGATCAATAAAGTTTGTCTAAGTCTAAGTCTAATAAAAGTGACATCAATTAGTTTCAACTTCCACAACCACCTGAATGTTCTTTCCATCGCCATTGTTCACACAAGTTAAACAGCTAGTCAACAAGAGTTGCAGTTGCTAAAACTCACAAAAATACTGCCCCTTGTGTTTTGGTGGAAAATTGCAAGCCATGTCTTTAGCCTCTAAAGACAACCTATAAAAATAATCAAGACAGCGTTGAGGGGACGGTGCAGCGACTACGCAGAGGCATAATGCAGGCTTTAGGCCGAGTTAAAACGGTGCGTGAATCACGTTTAATGGTGGCGGTTACGACACTGGGCGGACGTTAAACCAGCGAACACAAACACAGATGAGTTCCACAAGAAGAAAAAGACAAAAAGGAAACAATGTAGGACGGAGGGGGAATGAACTATTTATTTACTTCATGCACGCAAAGAGCTCTTTGTAAATGTTCCACACACACACACACACACACACACACACACACACACACACACACACACACACACACACACACACACACACACACACACACACACACACACACACACACACACACACACACACACACACACACACACACACACACACACACACACACACACACACACACACACACACACACACACACACACTCTCTCTCTCTCTTGTATTTGCTACCTTCTTGAGACCTCCAAAAAATGCCAACCTCTTGAGGACCACCCTTACTACATATATAAAGATGTGTATTTACAACATTAATAATATATACATACTATGCAAATCTAAAAAAAGCTTGTTGTGAAATATAATTTGGAATTTCACAAGAAAAAGGTCACAATTTCTCAAGAAAAACGTATAATTTTGGCAGTATTATAATAGAAGCCGTAATTTTACTCAACGAATGTCAAAATTTTATGAGAAAAACTGAACATTTGTGCAATATAATGATACAAGTTGGACTATTACCCAAATACAGTCGCAGCTTTGCAAGAAAAGCTTAACATATTGACAATTTTATGAAAAGAGTCGTAAATTTACTCGACAAAAGTCACAATTTTATAAGAAAACTTTAAAATTTTGGCAATATTACAGTAATAATTGGAATTTTACTTGGCAAAATTATGACTAAAGTCATAATTTTACTTAAAAAAAATTCACTATTTTACAAGAACAAAAAAAAGGAAGGTAATATTGTTATAAAAATCAGAATTTTCTTTTATATTTTTTTGAATTTTTAGTTTGTTTGGTTTTTAATCTTCATTATTTACTTCTCTATATACATACTGTATATATACATATATATATATATACACTACCATTCAAAAGTTTGGGGTCACATTGAAATGTCCTTATTTTTGAAGGAGAAGCACTGTACTTTTCAATGAAGATAACTTTAAACTAGTCTTAACTTTAAAGAAATACACTCTATACATTGCTAATGTGGTAAATGACTATTCTAGCTGCAAATGTCTGGTTTTTGGTGCAGTATCTACATAGGTGTATAGAGGCCCATTTCCAGCAACTGTCACTCAAGTGTTCTAATGGTACAATGTGTTTGCTCATTGGCTCAGAAGGCTAATTGATGATTAGAAAACCCTTGTGCAATCATGTTCACACATCTAAAAACAGTTTAGCTTGTTACAGAAGCTACAAAACTGACCTTCCCTTGAACAGATTGAGTTTCTGGAGCATCACATTTGTGGGGTCAATTAAACGCTCAAAATGGCCAGAAAAAGAGAACTTTCATCTGAAACTCGACAGTCTATTCTTGTTCTTAGAAATGAAGGCTATTCCACAAAATTGTTTGGGTGACCCCAAACTTTTGAACGGTAGTGTATATATACATATATATTTTTTTTTTGTAAATTGTGGCCAAAGGGGGCGCATTTCAATTTCTTACACACACTTGTTATTTCATATGTTGGCCACATGGGGAGCACTTACAATTTTTACACACACTTTTTATTTCATGTGTTGACCAGAGGGGGAGCACTTTTAAAAGCGACACACAGTCAATTTAAAAAAATCCCTCCTTTTTGTGACCACCCTAATTGTGATAGATTTCACCACCAGGGGTGCAAATGAGACATTCTCTATTAGATGCAATGGTTTTCCGTATTGGGACCATGATTTCGGTCCTCATTTGGAAGGTACTTTTCCTTGTTGGTGTCTCAAGAAGGGTAGGAATACAAGAACACACACACACACACACACACACACACACACACACACACACACACACACACACACACACACACACACACACACACACACACACACACACACACACACACACACACACACACACACACACACACACACACACACACACACACACACACACACACACACACGTACGTAGAGAAAGCATCATTAGACAGGAGGAGGACAGATAGAAGCGAGGGTGGTGCAACTGATGAAAAGACATGATTAACCTTTGATCCTCACTCATTTTAGTCATACGTGTGTGTGTGTGTGTGTGTGTGTGTGTGTGTGTGTGTGTGTGTGTGTGTTGATAAGTGCGCTATGTGCTCTGCTGCTCCCAGGAGACAGAGTCAGATAACATGGACACTGTTCAGATACTTTGATAATGCTACGCTGCAGGGACGAAGAGACAAGATGGTTCTGTGTGTGTGTGTGTGTGCGTGTGTGTGTGTGTGTGTGTGTGTGTGTGTGTGTGTGATGTCTTTGTCTTGTGCTGGGAAACTTTTAATGGGTCACCCCAGTAAAATTGTAGGATGAGCTACTTTTACCCTATTATGGTAAAAAATATCATGGTAAGACAATGACGACATCTATAGTACCGGCCAAAAGTTTGGTGACAAGTTCTTATCCAATACAATAATAAATATGTCCCTGGACACATGAGGACTTTGAATATGACCAATGTATGATCCTGTAACTACTTGGTATCGGATTGATACCCAAATTTGTGGAATCATCCAAACCTAATGTAAAGTATCCAAACAACAGAAGAATAAGTGATTATTACATTTTAACAGAAGTGTAGATAGAACATGTTAAAAGAGAAAGTAAGCAGATATTAATAGTAAATGAACAAGTGGATTAATAATTCATTTTCTACCACTTGTCCTTAATAATGTTGACAAATAATAGAATGGAAAATGACACAATATGTTACTGCATATGTCAGCAGACTAAATTAAGAGCCTTTGTTTGCTTACTTGCTAATAAAAGACAGGTTGACTAGTACGTTCACTAGGGGTGTAACGGTACACAAAAATTTCGGTTCGGTACTTACCTCGGTTTAGAGGTCACGGTTCGGTTCATTTTCGGTACAGTAAGAAAACAACAAAATATACATTTTTGGGTTATTTATTTACCAAATTTGCAAAATCTTCCACCAAAAATATTTTTCTTAGTGGAATATTTGATGTGAAGTAATCGGAACCTTGGATAGGTCAATAATTCATAACAACATTGATTTTGATTCAATATTATGTTTTGAGCAATGACAGTTTGAAAGAAAGAAAACCAGCTTTGTTTTATTAGTCAACATTGCAACTTTTTCTAAATTACATTTAACCTTTAAGCTTTTTTATTTCACTTTTGTTATGTTTTTGTTTATTTTAATAGTATTTTTAGAATGTGCCGTGGGCCTTTAAAACATTAGCTGTGGGCCGCAAATGGCCTCCGGGGCACACTTTTGACAGCCCTGCTATAGATAATAAAAAATTAAATCTGATAAATCTATGGATAAAAAGCAGAGCCTCTCTCTGTCTCTGCCCCTCCATCACCAATGCTGCTGCGTGCACAATTTGTTTTGTTTTTAACCCCTTCTTAACCCTGAACGTACATTGAAAATACACGCAGCCCTAACTCAAAATGCCGGACATTTGAGGCATTTAAGAAACTCCGGCCTGACAGCTCCGCAAAAGAAGACATGTCCGGTGAAAAGAGGACGTATGGTCAGTCTATCGTAGCCCGTTAGCTGCTAGCATGCCGTGTGTTGTGCCTCGGTGTGCATTGTTTACACAACGTGCATTACGCTACTTAATATGTCCGTGTGGAAACTCGTTCGGTACACCTCCGAACCGAACCGGAACCCCTGTAACGAAACGGTTCAATACAAATACACGTACTGTTACACCCCTAATGTTCACTATTTTATTTAAGGACAAACTTGCAATAAGAAACATATGTTTAATGTACCCTAATATTGTTTGTTAAAACAAAGCCAATAATGCAGTTTTTTGTGGTTCCCTTTATTTAGAAAAGTATCGAAAAGTACAGAAAAGTAGTACCAAAATATTGGTATCGGGACAACACTAGTACTGACCAAAAGTTTGGAGACAAGTTATTATCCAATACAATGCAAAAGTGTCTCCAAACTTTGGACTGGTACTATGAAATTGTAATAAACCTCATGTGAGCTTGACGATTAACAATTTGTAATTTCAGACACACACACACACAAACACACACTATAGTGAGAGTTGTGTCTTTCATTCAAGACACGACAGCCAAATAAACAAGTCACCGTGAAGGCAATAAACACCCTGGATATCTGAAACTGTGCATGTTTGTGTTGATGGGCTCATCTGTCACCACATACACTGAAAAAAACCCCACACGTTCTCACACACGCACCACAACTGATACAGTACTCAAACACGTCCATTGAAATAGACGGTATTTAACTGGCATTATGTAGTGACGTGATGACATTTGTAGCACGCCCTGTTGGTAGTGTTCAAAATGCTTTGTAAGACATGATTATACTCAGAGTGTGTAATCATGTCATCGGACAAATGCTCAATGACTTAAGGATAATGGACAATTATCCCCAATGTCCCGCCGAGGCTCCCGTAGAGACATTTTGCTTTTTCAAAAAAATCTTGCTCAGATTTGACACACATGTTCAACATTTTGTGGCGGCAAAACACACTAAAGGGTTTTTGTAGACCTGTGTGAGAAATTTCAAGACAATCCAACTTTAGGAAATAATAACAGCGCCCTCATCGTTTTGTGTGTAGTGGTTCGGGAGTAGAAGCATTAGCTCGTGACAGTCATTGGTACTTTAAAGGCCTACTGAAACAATTTGTTTTTATTTAAAACGGGGATAGCAGATCCATTCTATGTGTCATACTTGATCATTTCGCGATATTGCCATATTTTTGCTGAAAGGATTTAGTAGAGAACAACGACGATAAAGTTCGCAACTTTTGGTCGCTGATAAAAAAAGCCTTGCCTGTACCGGAAGTAGCGTGACGTCACAGGTTGAAAGGCTCCTCACATTTCCCCATTGTTTTCAATGCAGCGAGAGCGATTCGGACCGAGAAAGCGACGATTACCCCATTAATTTGAGCCAGGGTGAAAGATTTGTGGATGAGGAACGCGAGAGTGAAGGACTAGAGTGCAGGGAAGGACGTATCTTTTTTCGCTCTGACCGTAACTTAGGTACAAGCTGGCTCATTGGATTCCACACTCTCTCTTTTTTCTATTGTGGATCACGGATTTGTATTTTAAACCACCTCGGATACTATACCCTCTTGAAAATGAGAGTTGAGAACGCGAAATGGACATTCACAGTGACTTTTATCTCCACGACAATGCATCGGCAAAGCACTTTAGCTACGGAGCTAACGTGATAGCATCGGACTTAACTGCAGATAGAAACAAAAGAAATAAACCCCTGACTGGAAGGATAGACAGAAAATCAACAATACTATTAAACCATGGACCTGTAACTACACGGTTAATGCTTTCCAGCCTGGCGAAGCTTAACAATGCTGTTGCTAATGACGCCATTGAAGCTAACTTAGCTACGGGACCTCACAGCGCAATGCCAAAAACATTAGCTATCCACCTACGCCAGCCAGCCCTCATCCGCTCATCAACACCCGTGCTCACCTGCGTTCCAGCGATCGACAGAGCGACGAAGGACTTCACCCGATCATCGATGCGGTCGGCGGCTAGCGTCGGATAGCGGGTCTGCTATCCAAGTCAAAGTCCTCCTGGTTGTGTTGCTGCAGCCAGCCGCTAATACACCGATCCCACCTACAGCTTTCTTCTTTGCAGTCTCCATTGTTCATGAAACAAATTGCAAAAGATTCACCAACACAGATGTCCAGAATACTGTGGAATTTTGAGATGAAAACAGAGCTTTTTGTATTTGATTCAATGGGGTCCGTATACTTCCGTTTCAACGATTGACGTCACACGCATACGTCATCATACATAGACGTATTCAAGCGGAAGTGTGGCGGGAAATTTAAAATTGTACTTTATAAGTTAACCCGGCCGTATTGGCATGTGTTGCAATGTTAAGATTTCATCATTGATATATAAACTATCAGACTGTGTGGTCGGTAGTAGTGGGTTTCAGTAGGCCTTTAACTTTAACTTTTATACACAAGTACCGTATTTTCCGGACCATAGGGCGCACCAGATTATAAGGCGCACTACCGATGACTGGCCTATTTTTGATCTTTTTTCATATATAAGGAGTCATATTAATATTATTTTTTTTGTAAATGTAAAACACTTCCTTGTGGTCTACATAACATGTAATGGTGGTTCTTTGGTCAAAATGTTGCATAGATTATGTTTTACAGATCATCTTCAAGCCGCTTTCTGACAGTCGCTTCCGGATGCGCCGTTTTTTGGGCGGTCTTAATTACGTGGCTCACCTTCGGCAGCGTCTTCTCTCCGTCATCTTTGTTGTAGCGGTGTAGCGTGCAAGGACGGGAGTGGAAGAAGTGTCAAAAGATGGAGCTAACTGTTTTAATGACATTCAGACTTTACGTCAATCAATAACGGATCAGCATCTCCTTATCCGGAAACAACAACGTGTCCCGTGAAAAAACGTCCGACCGGAACTCTCTAATAACTAAAGTTCCTTGGGTGAATAATGTAAACTCACTACACCGGTATGTTTTAGCGCTTTGATGGCGAGTTTACTGACAGATATAAGTAATAACTTTACACTACTTTGTATTAGAAATGGCAACAGCAGAGGATGAATGTCACATAACAAGAAGATAGAGAAAAAGAAGAAGCTTATCGACTATGGGGTCGGCACGGACAACAAACGCGGACGCGCGCAAATTTTCAGGACTTATGCATATCCCAAATACATATCAACATGTACCAGATGGTAAGAAAAGTTCCTTTTGCATAATATTGCGAAGCAAAACGCCAGATAATATGTCTTACCTTATACGCACACCATAATAATACTCGTATGTTTAATGCCCCGACAATCCATCAAGCGGTGCGGCTTCATAGCTTACCGAAGTCGTACTAAAACATTTTGATAGATTTTTGTGCGCCTTGTGTAATGTTCTATATTTTCAATGGAACATATAAAATGTTGGTGTTGTTTATTTGAGTCATATTGCCATCACATTGCATTGCAGTCTACACATATCTCTTATGTTTGACTGCCATCTACTGGTCACACTTATCATTACACCATGTACCAAATGAAATTGCTTCGAGGTCGGTAAGCACAACCAAAATTATTCCGTACATTTGGCGCACTGCCGAGTTTTGAGAAAAAAAAATTATTTGAAGTGCGCCTTATAGTCCGGAAAATACGGACAATTCTACAATTATCTCATCAAATTAAAAAAAAGACTAACAATGAAGAAAATAAATAAATATATGTACAGTGGTACCTCAACTTAAGAGTGCCCCCAACTTAATAGTGTTTTGAGGTACACTAAGAGGTATTTATCGACTAATTGTTGAGTTGAGTTAGAAGCATTAGTTGGCGTAGAAAATGTCACAGTGAACCCCGTAAGAGCCGCCCAAAACATCTGGTCTTACTCGCTAGCATTGGCTTATAGCTAGAGATCAGGAAGGAAGATTGGAAGGAAGAAAGTGAGTATGAAGAACAGTGCTGAGAAGAAGGAGTGAATGATATTCATTGAATTAGAGGGAAAAAAAATCCTCAAAAGCATGACCAACTTGGCAAAGCAACTGGAGTGTATCACTGCTAGTCTGCACCATACTGAAGCAGCAATGAGTCTAACACCAGCCAAGAATGCTAAATTAATATCTTAACGGCAAACATTCATCCGTGAAAATATGGAAAAGCTTTTGATGGTGTGTTTGACGGAGAAGCGAGCTGGAAGGAGACACTGTAAAAGTCAACTCTTTATTTATTATTTATTATTATTATTTATTATTATTATTATTACATTAATTCTTTAAAATACTGTAGTTGTTAGTACTACATTCCATTGTATTCTTTTTGTACAATATACACTACCGTTCAAAAGTTTGGGGTCACATTGAAATGTCCTTATTTTTTAAGGAAAAGCACTTTACTTTTCAATGAAGATAACTTTAAACTAGTCTTAACTTTAAAGAAATACACTCTATACATTGCTAATGTGGTAAATGACTATTCTAGCTGCAAATATCTGGTTTTTGGTGCAATATCTACATAGGTGTACAGAGGCCCATTTCCAGCAACTATCACTCCAGTGTTCTAATGGTACAATGTGTTTGCTCATTGGCTCAGAAGGCTAATTGATGATTGGAAAACCCTTGTGCAATCATGTTCACACATCTGAAAACAGTTTAGCTCGTTACAGAAGCTACAAAACTGACCTTCCTTTGAGCAGATTGAGTTTCTGGAGCATCACATTTGTGGGGTCAATTAAACGCTCAAAATGGCCAGAAAAAGAGAACTTTCATCTGAAACGCGACAGTCTATTCTTGTTCCTAGAAATGAAGGCTATTTCACAAAATTGTTTGGGTGACCCCAAACTTTTGAACGGTAGTGTATATTATGTAAAACGTGTTACTTTTTAGAGGGCATATCAAATATTTTGATGTTTTGGGGGTCCAAGCATCAATAGGAGACTTTGATTGGAGTGTTTAAGAGTTAAGAGCTCTGTCACAGAACAAATTAAGCTTGTAAATTGAGCAAAAACCAAAATAGATGGATATTATAATGGTTAATCCAGTGTTTTTCAACCACTGTGCCAGTCTGGTGTGCCGTGGGAGATCATCTAATTTCACCAATTTGGGTTAAAAATATTTTTTGCAAACCAACAATTATAGTCTGCAAATGATGTGTTGTTGTTGAATGTCTAGAGCTCAGCAGAGTAACCGTGTTACTCTTCCATATCAGCAGGTGGCAGCCGGTAGCTAATTGCTTTGTAGATGTCGGAAACAGCAGGAGGCAGCATGCAGGTAAAAAGGTATCTAATGCTTAAACCAAAAATAAACAAAAGATGAGTGCCCCTAAGAAAAGGCATTGAAGCTTAGGGAAGGCTATGCAGAACGAAACTAAAACTGAACTGGCTACAAAGTAAACAAAAACAAAATGCTGGACGAGAGCAAAGACTTACTGTGGAGTAAAGATGGCGTCCACAATGTACATCTGTACATGACATGACAATCAACAATGTTCCCACGAAGAAGGATGAAAACAACTAAATATTCTTGATTGCTAAAACAGAGTAGATGCGGTAAATATCGCTCAAAGGAAGACATGAAACTGCTACAGGAAAATACAAAAAAAAAGAGAAAGAGCCACCAAAATAGGAGCGCAAGACAAGAAGTAAAACACTACACACAGGAAAACAGCAAAAAACTCCAAATAAGTCAGGGCGTGATGCGACAGGTGGGGACAGTACACCTACTTTGAGACAAGAGCTATAGTGATGCATGCTTGGTTATGGTTTAAAGTCATATTCAACAATTGCGACAACAACTTTTTACTGTCAACTGAGTTTAGTTTTTTAATGATTTCTGCTGGTGGTGTGCCTCCGGATTTTTTCCACCGCAAAAAATGTGCCTTGGCTCAAAAAAGGTTGAAAAACACTGGGTTAATCAATAACATTTTAAAGGTTTTTACACTTTAAATTAATTTTAATATACATTTTATTTTATGTTTCCAACGTTGGATTTTCAAGTATTTGAATGTTTGTTTTGTGAAGGGTTAGAAAAATGTAAATTAGATCAGTCTTTTTAAATAAACATGTTCTTAACCATCCTTTACATCAGTGTTTTTCAACCTTTTCTTAGCCAAGGTACATTTTTTTCATTGAAAAAATCCAGAGGCACACAACCAGCAGAAATCAATGAAAAATTAAACTCAGTAGCCGATATTGACAATAAAAAGTTGTTCTGGCAATTGTTGGATATGAATTCAAACCATAACCAAGCATGCATCAATATAGCACTAGTCTCAAAGTAGGTGTACTGTCACCACCTGTCACATCACGCCTTGACTTATTTTGAGTTTTTCGGCGTTTTCCTGTGTGTCGTGTTTTAGTTCTTGTCTTGCGCTCCTATTTTGGTGGCTTTTTCTCTTTTGTTGGTATTTTCCTGTAGCAGTTTCATGTCTTCCTTGAACGCTATTCCCCGCACCTGCTTTGTTTTCGCAATCAAGACTATTTAAGTTGTGCGGACGCTATCCTTCTTTGTGGGGACATTGTTGATTGTCATGTCATGTACGGATGTAATTTGTGGACGCCATCTGCTCCACACGCTGCAAGTCTTTGCAGTCGTCCAGCATTCTGTTTTTGTTTACTTTGCAGCCAGTTCAGTTTTAGTTTTGTTTTTGCATAGCCATCCCCAAACTTCAATGCATTTTCTTAGAAGCACTCGCCTTTTCCCGACATCTACAAAGCAATTAGCTACCTGCTGCCACCTACTGATGTGGAAGAGTATTACACGGTTACTCTGCCGAGCTCTAGACAGACACTCAACAACGGCACATTTGCGGATTATAATTACTGGTTTGCAAAAAATATTTTTAACCCAATTAGGTGAAATTACATAATCTCCCACGGCACATCAGACTGTATCTCAAGGTACACTAGGGTTGAAAAACACTGCTTTACATTAACCGTATTTATCCATGCAGACAGATGCAATTACAAACTTATCGGATGCACCTTCAAAAAGGAATGAACTGCACCATCTTTGACAGACTTGTTAAAATACAGAAGGGTTGAAATGGTTCCAAGCATGAAACAGATATTCTACGTGTAGCATGAAGGTAGGATGTGAGGCAACATAAAGCGAAGATTGAAGACACGTGTTGCGATAAATGCACACGCTTACTGACTCACACGTGGAATTTCATACATATATTGTTTTTTCACTTTTTAATTTCCACAGAGACCTAAAGAAAACTACTCATCCACTTCCCGGTTCAAAGGATGGACCACTTCATTTGTTCCCCTTTGTGTGACTCACACTGTCTTGCTGGGCTGATTCACATCTTGTCTACGCGGGAGAGTGATGAAGTGTTGCGTAAGTCAACGCTAACAAAGTGCAGGACGCGGCCGGCGGGTGAACAAAGACCACGCACACACACACACACACACACAAACACACACATACTGGTTATCATTTGGAATGGGGACCAAGTTTTTGATCATCACTTGTGGGGACCACCCTTTCTACAGGTTGTGGAGGCAAAACAAACATGAGGTAAAATGGCCACTGCCCAGTTAGCTCATACACGTCTTTAAATCTCTGGATTGATGAAGTAATGTGCTGATCATTCTTACTGGGGACCCTGGGGGAAAAAGAGTTAATATGGTTCATGGGGACCACATTTAAATAATTTTGCATAATTCACACGTGACTACTGAGGACCATTAAAAAAAAAGAAAAAAAAGAAGTTGAAATTAAATATGACATGATCCTCAGAATACAGCACTACAGCTGTCCTCTTATAGGAAGTTTCACCACTTAAATGTGAAAGCCAATCCTGCATCTTCTGTGACATTACTGAAAGGCCTACTGAAACCCACTAATACCGACCACGCAGTCTGATAGTTTATATATCAATGATGAAATCGTAACATTGAAACACATGCCAATACGGCCGTGTTAACTTATAAAGTGCAATTTTAAATTTCACGCTAAACTTCCGGTTGAAAAACTCCTTTGGATATGATTTATGCGCGTGACGTCACAAAATCCACGGAAGTGGTTGGACCCCATCGGACCCGATACAAAAACCTCTTGTTTTCTTCGACAAAATTCCACAGTATTCTGAAAAATCTGTGTTGGTGAATCTTTTGCAATTTGTTTAATGAACAATGGAGGCTGCAAAGAAGAACGTTGTAGGTGGGATCGATCGGTGTATTAGCGGCTAAGTACAATACTTACAGCAACACAACAAGGACTACTTACTTAGCAGACGCCTAGCCGATGCTAGCCGCCAAACCCACGGATGAAGCCCTTCGTCGCGCCGTCGATCGCTGGAACGCAGGTGAGCACGGCTGTTGATGGGAAAATGAGGGCTGGCTGGCGTAGGTGGAGCGCTAATGTTTTTATCATAGTTCTGTGAGGTCTGGTTGCTAAGTTGCTAAATTAGCCTTAGCGTCGTTAGCAACAGCATAGTTAAGCCTTACCAGGCTGAGAATTTTTAACCGTGTAGTTACATGTACATGGTTTAATAGTATTGTTGATCTTCTGTCTATCCTTCCAGTCAGGGATTTATTTATTTTGTTTCTATCTGCATTTGAGACAGATGCTATCACGTTAGCTCATGCTACAGAGGTTCGTCGATGATGGGTGTCCTTCGTGGCGCCGTCGATTGCTGGAACGCAGGTGAGCACGGCTGTTGATGTAACCGTGTAGTTACATGTACATGGTTTAATAGTATCGTTGATCTTCTGTCTATCCTTCCAGTCAGGGGTTTATTTCTTTTGTTTCTATCTTCATTTGAGAACGATGCTATCACGTTAGCTCAGTAGCTAAGTGTGTCACCGATGTATTGTCGTGGAGATAAAAGTCACTTTAAATGTCCATTTCGCGTGCTCGAATCTCATTTTCAAGAGGATATAGTATCCGAGGTGGTTTAAAATACAAATCCGTGATCCACAATAGAAAAAGGAGAGAGTGTGGAATCCAATGAGCCAGCTTGTACCTAAGTTACGGTCAAAGCGAAAAAAGATACGTCCATCACTGCCTCTCTAGTCCTTCACTGTAACGTTCCTCATCTACGAATCTTTCATCCTCGCTCAAATTAATGTGGTAATCGTCGCTTTGTCGCTCCGAATCTCTCTCGCTCCGAATCTCTCTCGCTCCATTGTAAACAACGGAAAATTGTGAGGAATACTAGCTCCTGTGACGTCACGCTACTTCCGGTAGGAGCAAGGCTTTTTTTATCAGCGAGCAAAAGTTGCGAACTTTATCGTCGATTTTCTCTACTAAATCCTTTCAGCAAAAATATGGCAATATCGCGAAATGATCAAGTATGACACATAGAATGGATCTGCTATTCCCATTTAAATAAAAAAAATTCATTTCAGTAGGCCTTGAAAACTGCTATTTAGCAGTAATGAAGTTGTCTGCAACTCCAACTACCATATATAGAAGGATGGACGATTCTTAATGTGAATCATACTTTAGGGTAATAATGTTTTATAATCATGCTGTATGAAAATGTCATCCTAAGGAACACTATACCAGATTTTTTTTTGGGAAAAACATATTAATTGGCCCTAGTGTGTGAATGTGAGTGTGAATGTTGTCTGTCTATCTGTGTTGGCCCTGCGATGAGGTGGCGACTTGTCCAGGGTGTACCCCGCCTTCCGCCCGATTGTAGCTGAGATAGGCTCCAGCGCCCCCCGCGACCCCGAAGGGAATAAGCGGTAGAAAATGGATGGATGGATATTAAGTTTTAATTAAGGATGGATACCATACAGAATCACAGTACTATTAATGCCAGGATAACAAATGTTTCACTTTTCAAGAAAATTAATTTTCTCTTTTACCAATATTTGAAACACGTAAACAAAGTAACCCAAATTTCCCTGTTGTGGGATCAATAAAGGATTATCTTATTTTACCTTAAACCACAGAAATAAAATACAAACTCATTTAAACTTTTATTTTTACTTTTTATTTTTAACAACATTGAGCGTAAAGAACATAAAAAACTGTTCTACTTAACCAGTCTTGCTGATTATCTCTTAATCTACTATTTTACCTGCAATCTCCTTTTGTAGGCCGTAATGCGGTTGTACACATAGAACTTCAATGCTTGCCATTCCCGGTTTTGGAAAGCTTCCGGTTCGGTCCTCATACATTTTAAACCATGGGTGTCAAACTCTGGCCCGCGGGCCAAATCTGGCCCGCCGTGTAATTTCACTTGGCCCTTGAGGCGATATCAAATTAACACTAGAGCTGGCCTGCCGATTATATACAGCGGCGGTGCCGCAGTAACACCGCATTTACCGCTAATTCTCATACTTGCCAACCCTCCCGGGAGACTCCCAAATTTCAGTGCCCCTCCCGGGGGCTACGGGGTTTGGTGGTAATGTTGTGTTACGGTGCGGATGTTCTCCCGAAATGTGTTTGTCATTCTTGTTTGGTGTGGATTCACAGTGTGGCGCATATTTGTAACAGTGTTAAAGTTGTTTATACGGGCACCCTCAGTGTGACCTGTATCGCTGTTGATCAAGTATGCGTTGCATTCACGTGTCTGTGCGTACAGAAGCCACACATATTTTGTGACTGGGCCGGCACGTTGTTAGAATGGATGAAAAGCGGACGTGACGACAGCTCGTAGAGGACGTTAAAGGCAGTGCATTGAAGGCACGCCCCCAAGACTGTGGTCCGGGTGGACTACGAGATATAATGACTGATGAACACCTTCGTTCGATAATGAAGGTTGCCTCAGCTCAAAGCCTGAGCCCCGACATTAATGAACTAGCATCCAAGAAAAGATGGCAGGTATCTGGCTTGGGCACATCAGATTAGATCAGTGTGTTGCAAACTGAGAAGTTTAAAGTCCTGAATGGTTGTTTTATTCATTGTTATTTTATTTTCAAATTTATTAGCCTGTGGAAAAAGTTAATGTTGATATTTACCTCAGATGGCTGCAAATAGAAAAGAGGCATTCAATTTTTATTTAAATTGTATTTGATATGCCATTGATATTTTTTAATTATTATTATTTGAAACTCGATTTTGCATGTCACTATAAAGTTATATAAGCCTTGCTTGTTCAATATTCAATGCAAAACTTGTTTGGGTCCCTATTAAAAGGTTAATTTGTTCAACCTTGGCCCGCGGCTTTGTTTAGTTTTAAATTTTGGCCCACTCTGTATTTGAGTTTGACACCCCTGTTTTAAACAGTCACTCTTTGCTGGTACAATACATATGGCTGCTGTGCAAATGTCTCACACTCAAAATAACCAGTAAAAATGTTTCATGGGCGAAAGCTTAAAAATCACTTAGGCATCTTCAGAATGGATCTGACTATCATTCAAAAAGGTTTCCCTTTAGGGGACCTGTTTTTTTGTCCCCATACCGTCAGAGGTCCCCTAAAGGTGACTGTGTAAACCAGGGGTGGGCAATTAATTTTTACCGGGGGGCGCATGAGCAACCCGAGCACTGCTGGAGGGCCACATCGACAATATTTCAATTAAATTTTGCTCAATATTATTTTTGATATATACCGTAAGATAAATAATAATAATAATAATAATAATAATTAATAATAATAGTAATACTTCAACATAGTGTGTGTAACAGCATTCAATGACTAATATAAATAAATTAACATTAATAATAAATGACAGTAAAATAAGCACACGTATGACTGAGGAGTCATAGTGTAACTTTGTGTGGTGTTTGAGTTGTCCGACTTTTTGTGTGGCCATAAACGCACCAGTGGTTTAGTGCTATGCGTGTTGGTGACAGATGACAAGTTGGTTTTGGCCTGGTTTGTACGGCAGAAAATGACTAGTTTTTCGAGATAGGATTGTTTTACTTATGTTTTTGGTGTGCTTATGTCCGAATATAAACAGTTTTGCTCAATAAAGTGATCGATATAATTCCTGTCCTCGAAGCATCTCGATAGACGTTACAATAATTGAACGGTGTTCAATTGAACGGTGTTGACGAACACCGTTAGGGCCGCTTGTTGTCACTGTCACTCAAAGTTGCATTGCAAAATTACACAGAATAAATGTGTTTATTTTGTTTAGAATTCAGATGGGATTTGATTTGATTTGATTTGATTTGGTGCGCGGCATATATTTGCTGCGCGCAGCGGACGCTTGAGCAGTGCGCAATTGCGCAGGCGCGCACCTTAGAGGGAACGTTGCTTGGCAGTCCATGTCTTGTTGAAAACACGCCATTCTTCATCAACTTTTCTCTTTTTAGCGTCTCGGGTGTAAACCGTGCATCACTTGTCGCTGCATGTGCACCTTCACTCGCAGGTTACACACGGACACACGCCCATAAATAATACTTTTCAAAATAAAAGCAGCACAGTTGTATTGCGTGCACGACACAGGTGTTTTTTCAACTTTATTTTGTAATTTGTGATTGCAACTGTTCACATTCACTCACAATCACACACACGCATACGTCCACACGGAAGTAATACGAATAACGATTTTCAAAACAAAAGCAGCACCGTTGTATTGCACACTCGACATTGATACTTTTTAAAAATTATTTTGTAATTTATAATTGGCCTCACGCGGGCCGGACAGGGCCGCACAAAGGGCCGGATGCGGCCCGCGGGCCGCAGAATGCCCAGGTCTGGTGTAAACAGAGCGATGCCCCCATTAAGTAAGCATTGCCAGAAAAAAAAAAAACACACACACACACACACACACACACACACACACACACACACACACACACACACACACACACACACACACACACACACACACACACACACACACACACACACACACACACACACACACACACACACACACACACACACACACACACACAGGTCTTCATCTCCTCTGCAAAGACCCTCGAAGCTTGTGATCTGACACATTCTTGTTAAGACGCAGCATCCTTGTGATGCTCTGTAGCAATGGCTGCCGGGGGAAAAAGTGCAAGGAAGAAAACAAAACAAAAACCTACGATATGTCCTTTCAACAAAATCACAACATACTAAAATATAGTTCCGAATTAGACAAAGTGCATGACGCAACTTAAGTTGGCTGATCCGCTGCTTGCAAACACTCCTTCCTTAGCCAGCAAACGGAGCTCAACCCAAATGTTTGCAATAGGTTTGTTTGTACGGTATACCGGTACTAGTATAGTATCGCGGTACTAATGAATCAAAAATGGTACTATACTCTGTTTGAAAAGCACCGGTTCACAATTTATTATTATTATTATTATTTTTAACGGGCATGACGGCGCGCCGTCACGTCATGTCATTGCTGGGTTTACGAGCAGACGAGCATGTTCGGCAGCGCACAATCACGGAGTACTTACAAGCAGACACAGTGTGTAGAGAGAAAAGGGAGAACGGACGCATTTTGGCCTAAAAACTAACGATAAAGGTGAAGTTATAACACTGAAACGCCCTCAGGAAGAGGTGCTTTAAGACATGGCTAGCTAGCTAGCAGCTAAAGTCCATCCGCCGTCGGCAGTGTTTTAGCTACTTCTAAATCACTAATCCTGGCTTCCATGGCGACAAATAAAGTAAGTTTCTTACATGTATCATCCCTGCAGGACGAGGAATAGCCAAACATGCTTCACTACGTTACCGCTAACAAAAGAATGCCATTGGTGGATCTACACCTGACATCCACTGTAATGATACCAAGAACAATAGCGTATCTAGTCGATACTACTATGATTACATCAATATTTTTTATCGTCACAAAATATTTTTTCCTTTATAAAAAATTCATAATATGTTTATAAACTCAGGAAATATGTCCCTGGACACATTAGGACTTTGAATATGACCAATGTATGATCTTGTAACTACTTGGTATCGGCTTGATACCTAAATTTGTGGTATCATCCAACACTAATGTAAAATATCCAAACAACAGAAGAATAAGTGATTATTCTGGTGTGCCGTGGGAGATTATCTAATTTCACCTATTTGGGTTAAAAATATTTTTTGCAAACCAGTAATTATTGTCTGCAAATTATGTGTTGTTGTTGAGTGTCTGTGCTGTCTAGAGCCCGGCAGAGTAACCGTGTAATACTCTTCCATATCAGTAGGTGGCAGCCGGAAGCTAATTGCTTTGTAGATGTCGGAAACAGCGGGAGGCAGTGTGCAGGTAAAAAGGTGTCTAATGCTTAAACCAAAAATGAACAAAAGGTGAGTGCCCCTAAGAAAAGGCATTGCAGCTTAGGGAAGACTATGCAGAACGAAACTAAAACTGAACTGGCTACATAGTAAACAAAAACAGAATGCTGGACGACAGCAAAGACTTACTGTGGAGCAAAGACGGCGTCCACAATGTACATCCGAACATGACACGACAATCAACAATTTCCCCACAAAGAAGGATAAAAAAAAAACTGAAATATTCTTGATTGCTAAAACAAAGTAGATGCGGGAAATATCGCTCAAAGGAAGACATGAAACTGCTGCAGGAAAGTACCAAAAAAAAGAGAAAAAAAACCCAAATAGGAGCGCAAGACAAGAACTAAAACACTACACACAGGAAAACAGCAAAAAAACTCAAAATAAGTCACAGCGTGATGTGACAGGTCGTGACAGTAGGGATGATACTCGAAACCGGTTTTCCCGGTTGTTTGATAAGAAAAGAACAGAGTCCTCGGACTCGAATCCCTTTTTGAGAACCGGTACCCGTTATCGAGACCACTATAGTAAAGGAAAAGAGTTGATTCTTTATTCGAATCCCGTCCCGACCAGAAATGCTCCGTGGGACATCACAATAAATGACGTCACGTAGCTCAGTCAATAGGCGCAGATAGCAAAAGCAGGAAAACAATGGACGGGAAAAAGCGCTCCAAGGTGTAATAAAGTTCAAAACAAAAGCTATAATCCATCGAATAACTTTACTGAGAGATTTTAGCAGGGTAAAACACATGACGAACACTTTTACGACCAACCGGAAACATAGCAACCAGGCTAGCAACGCACCTCCTTTACGGCAGCTGTCGCAACGTTCTTAAAACAACCGCAGCACATACATATATATACAACTTATCTCCCTTTTTTAACTTTTGTTTTTCTTTCCTTGTAAACAAAACAAAATCACACTGTTGATGTGTTGTCTGTCTAATTATAAATAATGCAGACGAGGCATGTTGGCTGAGTTCTTGACGGTTACTTTCACAGCGTGGCAACATGCAACACTTTTCGGGGCTACCGCGCATGCTCGTAACTCCCGTTGCATGCTGGGTAGTGTAGTTGTTATATTCTCTAGCTCATAACATTTTTCCCCCATAAAGAAATAATGTTAACTCAATAAAGTGTATTTCTTTTTTTAGCTTTAACTTTTCATTTATTAGCATTGTAACCACATTTGCAAAGAACTTTTCTCTTCATAGAATGTTCTTTCAATAAAGAAATAAAGTGCAAAAATGTCAAAGCATCATAACAAACAGTTATGTCAAATAGCAGCAGAAGTGCACTTTTTGGAGAGCTGTATTATTTTCAGTTTTGTGCCCAAGGGACTGATTTTATTTAACACTATATTATTATTTATACACCTATAGTGATCACAGAGACAGGTTGTTTTTGTGTTACTGTATATATTTGTTTCTCTGAAAAATCCCACTTAATATACTTTGGGTAACAACAGTCAATATTTATTTATTTTATTTAATTTTTTTAGGCGGGTAACAGTCAATATTTATTTATTTATTAGATTTTATTTTTTTATTATATAATAAAAGTGAGCTTTTGTTAAACCAAATATTGTGTGTTTTTTTCCATATACAACCACCTATCTGGACTCGATAAGAGAATCGATAAGGAATCGGTTCGATAAGAGGATTCGATAATAGGCTCGAACTCGATAATTCCTTATCAAACATCATCCCTATGATCAAACATCATCCCTACGTGACAGTACACCTACTTTGAGACAAGAGCTATAGTTATGCATGCTTGCTTATGGTTTAAAGTCATATCCAACAATTGCGACAACAACTTTTTACGGTCAACTGAGTTTCGTTTTTTAATGATTTCTGCTGGTGGTGTGCCTCCGGATTTTTTCAACGCAAAAAATGTGCCTTGGCTCAAAAAAGGTTGAAAAACACTGATCTAGAGCAGGGGTCGGCAATCCAAAATGTGGAAAGAGCCATATTGGACCAAAAATACAAAAACAAATCTGTCTGGAGCCGCAACAAATTAAAAGCCATATTACATACAGATAGTGTGTCATGAGATATAAATTGAATTAAGAGGACTTAAAGGAAACTAAATGAGCTCAAATATAGCTACAAATGAGGCATAATGATGCAATATGTACATATAGCTAGCCTAAATAGCATGTTAGCATCGATTAGCTTGCAGCCATGCAGTGACCAAATATGTCTGATTAGCACTCCACACGAGTCAATAACATCAACAAAACTCACCTTTGTGCATTCACGCACAATGTTAAAAGTGTGGTGGACAAAATGAGACGGAAAAAGAAGTGGCATAAAACACGTCCTAGGAAGTCGGAGAAAGTTATACATGTAAACACACTAAGGTGAGTTCAAGGACCGCCAAAAGTAGTAGGACAAAACGGCACTCGCCAAATACTCGAATCAGTGAAGCATGTTTAATATAAACAGTGTGCTTTATAACAATTAGGGAGGTTTGTGTCATGTTTGTCATACAGAAACCATATTAAAACAAAAAATATATTTTTTTCCCCTCATCTTTTTCCATTTTTGAAAAAGCTTCAGAGAGCCACTAGGGCGGCGCTAAAGAGCCGCATGCGGCTCTAGAGCCGCGGGTTGCCGACCCCTGATCTAGAGGGATACAACGACCAACAAACACACAAAAGGCTATAAATGGCAAATGTTGTCCGCATAAGAGGGACCGTTTAACTTCTTTTTACACTTGCTAAATGCTAAAAAACAAAAAAGGCTACTTGTGCATCGCTGCGTCAGTAAGGAAGTTAAGAATAAGTGTTTTTTAATTGTTATACATGTTAATATCAACAGAGGTTAACTTTATTTTACACTTGTAAGGCATTAAATGTATAATTGTCAAGTTGGGTGTAAAGTTAATTAAGGTTTATTATGGCAGGAGATTAACCCTGAAACAGATTATTTCTATATTTTCATGATCTCCTAAGGAAATAATGAAGAACAAATTGGAGAGGTTGTACTCTGTAGAACAAGATCCCTGACGCCACAAAGCACGAGGAAAGAGATAGAACGGTGACTCCTGAGGATGTAGAGGAAGCGTCCTATCACAGGAAGCAAAAGTCAGATCCTCCTAATCGCGGTTGGGTTTCCTGCTTGGCTCCCGAGAGGTGGCCATCATCATCACAAACACGCATATACTTAAAGCCACACGGGCGGGCGTCCCGCACAAACATCTCATTCTGTTGGGCACGGACATCAAAAGTGGATTACAGGGCGGACAGCCGCTAGCAGACGTGGCACTTACTGTATTATACGTTGACACCGCCGACCTTGGACGCGGACCACTGCTAAAAACTGGAATAAAAACTATAATTTAAAAGCCACATTTTTAATAGGTTTAATACAGTCTCTAATTAGAGAGCGTGTGTGTTGTCATGTTCCAGGTCAGAGGGGTGACCACACTAACTGGCCTGAAGTGTTGCTACGGGCTAGCGTTGCACAAAAAACACACTGCCTCTTTTTAAACGCACAAGCACGATGATAGTGTCGCATTAAACACGCAACTGACTAGGGTTGTACGGTATACCGGTATTAGTATAGTACCGCGATACTATTGAATCATTTTCGGTACGATATAGTCTCTGTAGATGTTAAAAGAGAAAGTAAGCAGATATTAACAGTAAATGAACAAGTAGATTAATAATTCATTTTCTACCACTTGTCCTTAATAATGTTGACAAAATAATAGGTACATAAATGACACAATATGTTACTGCATATGTCAGCAGACTAATTAGGAGCCTTTGTTTGTTTACTTACTACTAAAAGACAAGTTGTCTAGCATTTTCACTATTTTATTTAAGGACTTAACTGCAATAAGAAACATATGTTTAATGTACCTTAAGATTTTTTTGTTAAAATAAAGCCAATAATGCAATTTTTTTGTGGTCCCCTTTATTTACAAAAGTACCAAAATAATAGTATTAAAATAATATTTTAGTACCAGTACCAAAATATTGGTATCCTTACAACTAGAGATGTCCGATAATATCGGACTGCCGATATTATAGGCTGATAAATGCTTTAAAATGTGATATCGGAAATTATCGGTAACGGTTTCAAAAAGTAAAATTTCTGACTTTTTAAAACGCCGCTGTACGGATTGGTACACGGACGTAGGGAGAGGTACAGAGCGCCAATAAACCTTAAAGGCACGGCTTTTCACACACACAAGTGAATGCAAGGCATACTTGGTCGACAGCCAAACAGGTCACACTGAGGGTGGACGTATAAACAACTTTAACACTGTTACAAATATGCGCCACACTGTGAACCCACACCAAACAAGAATGACAAACACATTTCGGGAGAACATCCGCACCGTAACACAACAGAACAAATACCCAGAACCCCTTGCAGCACTAACTCTTCCAGGACGCTACAATATACACCCCCCGCTACCCCACAACCCCCCCTCCCACCTCAACCCCGCCCACATCAACCTCCTCATGCTCTCTCAGGGAGAGCATGTCCCAAATTCCAAGTTGCTGTTTTGAGGCATGTTAAAAAAAATAATGCACTTTGTGACTCCAATAATGAATATGACAGTGCCATGTTGGCATTTTTTTTCCCATAACTTGAGTTGATTTATTTTGGAAAACCTTGTTACATTGTTTAATGCATCCAGCGGGGCATCACAACAAAATTAGGCATAATAATGTGTTAATTCCACGACTGTATATATCGGTATTGGTTGATATCGGAATCGGTAATTAAGAGTTGGACATATCGGAATATCGGCAAAAAAGCCATTATCGGACATCTCTAGTTACAACACTACAACTGACCGTTCCTTAACCCAACCTTTGTACAACAGAATCTGAACAAGGTCTCAGTATGCTGCGGTGCAACGGTACACCACTGCAGACTACCCACTTTCATCAATTGCACCATGTTTGTCTGCATGTTTTTCATATGACTAATGTGCGCGGCGGGGCCCTTAAATTAAAGGTCAGCACGTTGGAAACGCTACGGCATTGAATCATTTATAAATATTTAAATATAGAGCTGACTAATGTGTTCTAATTTCAGATTGAGGACGGACGCTGGCAAAGAGTCTGTGTCATTGATGGACGGACAGTTTGAGTACGGTAGCAGAGTGTTCACGCTATGGACAAATGTATCTGGAAAGTTAAATTGTAGTTCATCCTAAGGTTTTCCAGGCAATGTGCAATGGGAAATCAAAATATCCTTCCCTTAAAGGGGAACTGCACTTTTTGGGGGAAATTTTGCCTCTTGTTCACAATCATTATGAAAGACAAGACTATGTATTTGTTTTTAATGCATTCTAAATAGTAAATAAATGCAATCATAAGTCTGCTTACAATGTCTATTCTGCTGATAAAGCCCTATAAAAAAAACATCCAGAAACATCCATTAAGGTTTTAATATACATGCTGTAATGTCGTAAGTAACGGGCACATTTATAATAACATTTAATATTTACAAAATTTGCTCATTGTAAGCATACACGGCACATTAATACATTATACTACATCACTGATTATTACTCACTGCAGACTTCATGAGAGCCAACAAACATAATAAAACATCCCTTACTGTAAAATGTCTGCTGTCATTAGGATGCCGACTGCTAGGATGTTCATATATTCCCATTTAGATAGAAAATGACGGACATTTAATCTTCGCTAAAAAAACAGGGGGGTGGAACTAAGCATCGTTTCTTGTCATTCTCACCATTTCAAGTCCTCAGGGCTGATGATTTTAGGTTGTCCGGAAGAATTTGGAGGTAATCCTCCTTTTTCATTGTCTGATTTACTCTATATAAAGCACCAGTTCCATTGGCAGCAGTCACATAATATCTACGGCTTTTCACACACACAAGTGAATGCCACGCATACTTGGTCAACAGCCATACAGGTCACACTGAGGGTGGCCGTATAAACAACTGCAACACTGTTACAAATATGCGCCACACTGTGAACCCACACCAAACAAGAATGACAAACACATTTCGGGAGAACATCCGCACCGTAACACAACATAAACACAACAGAACAAATACCCAGAACCCCTTGCAGCACTAACTCTTCCGGGACGCTACAATATACTCCCCGCCCTCCCCATCTCAAACCCCCCCGCCCCGCCCACCTCAACCTCCTCATGCTCTCTCAGGCAGAGCATGTCCCAAATTCCAAGCTGCTGTTTTGAGGCATGTTAAAAAAAATAATGCACTTTGTGCATGACTTCAATAATAAATATGGCAGTGCCATGTTGGCATTTTTTCCCATAACTTGAGTTGATTTATTTTGGAAAACCTTGTTACATTGTTTAATGCATCCAGCGGGGCATCACAACAAAATTAGGCATAATAATGTGTTAATTCCACGACTGTATATATCGGTATCGGTTGATATCGGAATCAGTAATCAAAACATCCATGTCCCTTTAGGGGCTCCGTAATTATCACATGTGGAATGTTATACAAGATTTAAGGGTATCTGATGACATGTGTGCTGGTATGTCTTACAAAGCTTTTTGACCAAATGTCTGTCTGAGTTTGGGAAAGAGTGGAGCAAGCACAAAAGCTATGTTGAACATTGTAATTGAAGCTTTAAAGTTACTGTTTCCATTGCAGAGACTTGAGTTTGTGTTGCGGGTCAAGGCCTACAGAGGTGGACGGGGTGCACAAGAGGGGCAGGCCTCGCCTCAGGGCCAATGGCTCCCAGTTGCAAGGGGAGATATGTGTGTGACTTCCAATTTGTTTGTTTTCTGGAGAGGGGGTTGCTGAGTTGACGCTAGCAGTCATTATCAAGGCACACGTAGCGCGCACACCCACACTGTGGCAAAGATAACAGCAGCGGTGGCTCTCGGTCCCCAAAATGGTTCCCACGCGGCGAAGGAGACCGCAGAGAGAACAGTGCTTCATTCATGTCTCCGTCTGCGCTCATCAGACAGAAACAAGTCCGGTCTGCTTTAGACCGGAGCTCGGCGTGATAGTGTCGTTCTCACAAAGAGCCAAACAGAGCTCATCAAAGAGCAATGTAGTCAAGTAGCCTGTACACATGTACCGCTTTTTTCTTGTACAAATGGGACTAATACGGAATGGCACCTGGAAATGTTCAGGATTCTGAGGTAGTATCAGAGCCCAGGGAGGAGATACAGAGGGGCTGTAAGGCAAATCTCGGAAGTTTTCTTTTCCCACACTGTTGTGCTGAAAGTAATGCTGTCAGATGATTACGTTTGAAAAATCAGATTACCGTCAGTGTTTCCCACACATTCATTTATTTGTGGCGGACGTAATTCTTTCGTGGCGGGCCGCCACAAATAAATAGATTTTTTTTTAAATTTTTATTTTTTTTTGGCCTGTCCAGCTTCTCAGGCAAATCATATAGTTGATGTAGATGCCCATATAGGCTGTTCAGATTTACTTTACAAAAGAGAAGTGTAGGATACTTCTCTTGTTGCCTTATTTGTATTTGACCACTACTGTTTTCGGTTTATTTGTTACTGACTGTGGCAGGACACCTCTGCCTCTGTTTCACTTTATGTTGCTGGTAAATAATATGGTTGTAGTAGTAGGCTAAAGTTAAATTATTTAGTGTGCACTAATTAAAGGGGCAGAGCTTTCAGAGACATTTTAGCTTTTATATTTTATAAGATACATTTTTTGTAAGAACCACAATTAATAAATATATTTCAGTGAATAACTTATTGTTCAAATCTGTATATAAATATGTACATGAAGTGTTGTAATTATATTGTAAAATGGATGGATGGATGGCTGGACGTTTAAAACAAAACTGTTATTAATTAGTACGTATACATTTTTTGAGCCTTTTTAGAGAAAATCATATCAGTGTAGTAAATTATGCAAATTACTCGACATGTCATGGTGACCACGCCCATAGCCATGCCCCCACCGCCACAGGTATCTTGGCAGTTTATGGGAAACACTGACCGTATTTTTCGGACTATAATTCGCAGTTTTTTTCATAGTTTGGCCGGGGGTGCGACTATACTCAAGAGCGACTTATGTGTGAAATTATTAACACATTACCGTAAAATATCAAATAATATTATTTAGCTCATTCACGTAAGAGACTAGACGTATAAGATTTCATGGGATTTAGCGATTAGGAGTGACAGATTGTTTGGTAAACGTATAGCATGTTCTATATGTTATAGTTATTTGAATGACTCTTACCATAATATGTTACGTTAACATACCAGGCACGTTCTCAGTTGCTTATTTATACGTCATATAACGTACACTTATTCAGCCTGTTGTTCACTATTCTTTATTTATTTTAAATTCCCTTTCAAATGTCTATTCTTGGTGTTGGGTTTTAGCAAATGAATTTCCCGAAAAAATGCGACTTATATATGTTTTTTTCCTTCTTTATTATGCATTTTCGGTAGGTGCGATTTATACTCCGATGCGATTTATACTCCGACAAATACGGTAATCACACAATTGAAATTGGATTAATTAGGATGAATGAATGTTGTCTGTCTATATGTGTCGGCCCTGCGATGAGGTGGCGACTTGTCCAGGGTGTACCCCGCGTTCCGCCCGACTGCAGCTGGGATATAGGCTCCAGCACCCCCCCGTGACCCCGAAAGGGACAAGCGGTAGAAAATGGCAGGAGTCTTGTGTCATCCTTTTGTGTTCCTGATGTTTCCCTCTTGTTTTCATGTGGGTTTTTTTGCCTTTTGGTTCGGGACCCTTTGGGACTGTGTGACAAGGGGTGGCACTTCTGTGGTGATTTTTTTTGTGAGCTTCTGGATCTGCCTACCGGCCGCCTTTTGGCCATGGAGACCAGCTGCTGGGTCTCTGCCACACCAGAGTCCATTTGGAGAGACTGGAGGAGATGCGGATGAAGAGACAGGGCTGCAGGACGGACAAGCTTCAGTGTCTTGGTTGAATTAGCAGGTATCGGACACCTCGGTCTCCTTAGACCAGGGCTGTCCAAAGTGCGGCCCGGGGGCCATTTGCGGCCCGCAGCTAATTGTTTACCGGCCCGCCACACATTCTGCAAAAATTGCAAAATTGATAATATTGCAAAAATTTAAAAAAAACATTTAAAAAAAGTGGAATGAGGTGAAATCTAACAAGAAAAAGTTGCAATGTTGACACAAAGCTGCCATGCAGGCTGTTTTTTTTCTTTTGTCTTTGTTTATTTTTCTTTTTTTTGCCATTGCTAAAAAAACAAAAAAAGACTAAAAATCTATGTTATAATGAATTATTACTTAAAAAATATCACTTTAAAATGTTTTATGTGGAAAAAATATTGCATATATTGTGTGGTTGCCATATAAAAACATCAAAGTTTTATTTGACAAAAGAGCATAAAACAAACAAAATAATAGTGCAAACGTAAAATCGACAGATATATCTGAAGTTGATCTCGTAATTTAAGTGTTAAAAGTAAAAAAAACCGAATAAAAATTTAGCACTTTATGAGTGGGGGACCTTTTGGATCCCAAATATATTTAGTAGGATTTTATTTAACATTTCACTGTGATTACTCAAAAATATTAAAGAATTAAAATCAATGGTGTCCTGCATTATTGATCTTTTAAGGCTCTAATACTAAATACGGCATATTTCAGTTTTACTATAAAAAACAAAGTTGTCTTTGACAGAAAAGGCATAAAACTTTTTTTTTTTTTTACTTTATATCAACCTGAAGTTGATATAGAGATTTACTGTAAGCGTTAAATAAAAAATAATAATAATTTGACTTATTTTTTAACATTTTAATGACTGAGACCCTCTATGGTCCCCGGTAGCCCTAAAGGTTAAAAAAAAAAAAAAAACCATATATTTTGTGAAGGTTTGAAAATGAAAAATATCAAAATGGCCCCCGCATGCTTAAATTTTTCCGTGTGCGGCCCTCAGTGGAAAAAGTTTGGACACCCCTGCCTTAGACGTATCCTCGCTCATCCATGCGGACTGGACACTGGCCGAGAGTTGGTGGGCGGCCGAGGGGGGAGTCGGCTATCTTGGTTGCTTTGTTGGGTCTGCTCCTGTCTCTGGCCATACTCCCCTCCCCCCAGCAGATGATGGTGTGGAACACCGCAGAGGCCACCACATATGTTTTTGTTTTTTTGTTGTTTTACTATTGTGGCTGTGTGTAGAAGTGACTGGTTGCACCAGCTCTGCTCTTTTAATGTATTTAATGTCCATTGTGTTCTTTGATGTTTCCCCTCTTACACACATGTTTATGTGTGCTATGGATATGAGGTTTTTTTTCCGTTGGCCTCAGTCTGGACCCCCTCTCCAGGACTTGGACTGAATTATTTTTTCTCACCTAGCGTTTACCTGTTTCTCACCTTTTTTGTAAGGGGCGTCAGCGATCCTGTTCTGTCTCCCTGTAATGTTTGTCTGCTGTTGAATGGGATTGTGCTAAAAATCTTAATTTCCCCTCTGGAAATTTCTGATTCTGATTCTGATTCCGATGCATGATTAATCACAGTTGCTCATCTTATCTGTGGTACTTTTCGTATACTCCACCAGCATTGTTTTTATGTCCACTGCTTGCTGTCAATGCACTAGTAGCGTTCTTGCTCGCGGCTGCCTCAAAAACGTGTTTTGCTTTTAGATGCTATTTTAAAGGTGTTGTACTGTGATAAGGGATTTCATTGCTGCAATATATACAAATGACCTTGGTTTTATCTAAAGTCCTGTCAGGGTATATTTTGAGGCAAAATTTGCAACCAGCCAGAGTCTCTTCACTCATCTTTGCACAGGTTGGTTAGCATGGAGGAGTGTGTGTGCTCAAGATTAATTCATACAATATTATTTTTTGTGATAAATCACATGCATTGGCTCGTTTAATTTGACATCCTGCGTTGGAAGCAAGTGTTGCTGAATATACCAGCATGTAAGAGGATAGACCTGGAGGTGCAATGGTACACACTGCTAACTTTTGTGTAAATGGCGCGGGTTTGATTCCTGCCCTTGGAGATGTCCAGTGCCAGGCCCACATTCAGATAAATACATCAGAAAGGGCAGGCGCCAAACAAACCATGCGTAAAATTACGTTTACACTGCAGGCCATAGTGGCCCAAATCTGTTTGTTTCCCACCTAGGCCTTCAGTGATGTCCGACTTTAATGATTGCCTCTCAAATTGCCATATTTTATGTCACCACATGACCATTGCTGGAGAAATACTATATAGAAACACATTTACTGTGCATTGAACCACAACAACAGTGTACAAAACAGGTTATTCTCTGGCGCATTTAAAAATCAATAAACCCGCAATTCATACATATCTCATGTGGTACTGTCAAAATTAAAATAGCAAAAAACATATTAAACGTGAAAAAATAAAGAAATTAAATATTTGAACTCACAATTTGTAGAACCCATTTGACGCCGTATAAGACAGTGGTGCCGCTCGTAGTGTGGCGGGCATTTCTCCATTTCATCGCCGGGACAGCTGAGCTAACTTTGGTCGACCTCGTCTTAAAAGATGTAGTTTCTCTTTAAAATATCCTTTTGAAAATGGCCCTGCAAATATATGTGTTGTCTTGTCTAATTATAAGAGATGCAGACGAGGCGTGTTGGCTGAGTTCTTAAAGTTTACTCCACAGCGTGCTCGTCAAAAACATCCAGCTGCCGGCATGTCTACATTGAACAACCTAAACGGGGCTACTGCGCATGCCCTTCACTACTGTGGCATGCTGGGTAATGGAGTTATTATGTTACCTAGCTCATAACATATATATATATATATATATATATATATATATATATATATATATATATATATATATATATATATATATATATATATATATATATATATATATATATATATATATATATATATATATATATATATATATATATATATATATATATATATACACATATGTATATATACATATCTATATCTATATATATATATATATACATATATATATACACACACTACCGTTCAAAAGTTTGGGGTCACATTGAAATGTCCTTATTTTTGAAGGAAAGGCACTGTACTTTTCAATGAAGATAACTTTAAACTAGTCTTAACTTTAAAGAAATACACTCTATACATTGCTAATGTGGTAAATGACTATTCTAGCTGCAAATGTCTGGTTTTTGGTGCAATATCTACATAGGTGTATAGAGGCCCATTTCCAGCAACTATCACTCCAGTGTTCTAATGGTACAATGTGTTTGCTCATTGGCTCAGAAGGCTAATTGATGATTAGAAAACCCTTGTGCAATCATGTTCACACATCTGAAAACAGTTTAGCTCGTTATAGAAGCTACAAAACTGACCTTCCTTTGAGCAGGTTGAGTTTCTGGAGCATCACATTTGTGGGGTCAATTAAACGCTCAAAATGGCCAGAAAAAGAGAACTTTCATCTGAAACTCGACAGTCTATTCTTGTTCTTAGAAATGAAGGCTATTCCACAAAATTGTTTGGGTGACCCCAAACTTTTGAACGGTAGTGTATATACATACAATGTATGCATGCATGCTTTGGAGCCCCTGCCTCGAAAGAAAATAATGTTTGCCTTGGTGCCCTCCCAACTTGCCGTGGTGCCCTAAAATATGAGCCCTCCTTTAAGGCAACACTTGCCTTGACCTTAAAAAGTTAAAATTCGAGGTCTGTTACTTTACTGGAAATGAACTGAAGCGTGAACTTGAAACCCTGATAATGGCATACTCGTACTGTTACTCGGCGGTAGTCCACATGCAGGGTTACGTCGGGATGTGTCAGCCCGAAACTACGACATGAGAAACATACAAAAGAGTCACGCTACATTGAAACTGAGCGTATTTCTTGAAGAACATCATGAGAACAATCAGGTCTAGTCCAAACATTTCCACTGCATCTGGAGCGTAAGAGGCGGGAAGATGGGGGTTGGGGTTTCGGGCCCCAAGTCTCCTGCTACAAAAAGTGACCAATGCGCAGATAGAGTGGAGATAGTACGTAATGAAGACTATCTTTTGGCTCAACCTGCATTCCTCTACGGGGACAGTTTGATAAGCCTCTCGCTTGATTAACGACCAGCTAAATCCTCTCGTGGTTCCAAGTACGAAACAGAAGAGGGACGTTGGACAGGAGACAAAAAGAAGGGAGAAACTAGAAGGGGGGAAAGTGTATTTCTTAGCTGATAGATGAGGGCGTGCGGGAGAAGGAGGTTGGGGAGAAGGGGGCCATAGGGGTGGCGTTCCTGCTGGCTCAGGCCTTGATTAACACCAGGCCTCCTGACAGGAAATGACCCGGCCAGCTCATAGCGCCAGGAGAGCTTCCATCTGGTGTCGAGGCCGTGGAAGAATTCTCCACCCAGGAGAAGTAAGAGAGCTCAACTTCAAGCTCAATGAACACGTTAAATAAGAGACGCGTCACACAAACCATGTTTGAGGGCATCCAAGATGGAGTAAGAAGTGAAAACAGAGACGAGGAGTCAGGAGTGGAGGACGTCGCTCGTGTTTTGGGTGGGGACGGGCGGACGACTGGGAGAAGGCGTGAGGCGACAGTTTTTGGGAGGAAAGCGGGTACATTAGGACAGGTCATCTTTCAGTGGAGACTGGAATTCTAAACAAGTCCGCCCGCAGATAAAAGACAGATACGACAACAAAAACAAGCCTCTCTGGCTTTACGAGAAAGATAAAAAAAAACAACCCGATTTGAACATTTCTTCTGTTCGCTTTTATGGCCACGGAGTGTGTGACAAAAGATTTCCATGGAGTCCATTAATAGTTTGTTTTCCTCTCAACTGAAAAACAGCTGCTTTGTGTAGCACTTTTCATCACGGCCACTACAGGACTAAAAAGTTGTCGTGTTAGAAAGAGGCTACATTTTCTACAAGCTCCCATTGCTCAAATGTATTTACACTGCAAAAACTGAAATCTAAGTAAGATTGAATATCTCAAATAAGGGTGATATTTGCTTATTTTCTGTATGATAAAATACTTCTTCGCACTAAGCAGATTTTATGTTAGAATACGTCATACTTGCCAACCTTGAGACCTCCAATATCGGGAGGTGGGGGGTAGGGGGTAGGGGGTTGGGGTTGGGGGGCGTGTTTGGGGGCGTGGTTATTTACAGCTAGAATTCACCAACTCGAGTATTTCATGTATATATATATATATATATATATATATATATATATATATATATATATATATATATATATATATATGTATGAAATACTTGACTTTCAGTGAATTCTAGCTATATATATATATATATATATATATATATATATATATATATATATATATATATATATATATATATATATATATATATATATATATATATATATATATATATATATATTTATTTTTATTTACATAAAAGAAATACTTGAATTTCAGTGTTCCGGTGGCTATCCATTAGATGGCAGTATTGTCCTGTTTAACTTCTCTGTTCATGATGAGTATATCATTTCGGCCACCGTGTTCAATGGAGAAGTCTGTTCTACATATTTACAGGCAACATACACCTTCCCCTTCGAACTGTCCTGGATGAACTGAAATTCTTGTTTCCATTCGTTTTGGAACTTGCAAGCGTATTTCTTCATCTTGCTCGTCGACGGCGTCGCCATGTCTGTAACTTCCTCGTTCTTCTGCTTCGTCTCCTTGTTGTGTGCGCAGTTGTCCACTCTACTCTCTAAAAGCCCTAGATGTTATGACGTCATTGGGCAGGCAAGCTGTTTATATTGTGGGAAAGCGGACGTGAGAACAGGCTGTCCCCACTCAGTCTCAGGTCCGCATTGAGCTGGAGGGGGCGTGGCCTCCAGCTCCGGCTAAATACCGGGAGTTTGTTGGGAGAAAATTTCTGCCGGGAGGTTGTCGGGAGAGGCGCTGAATACCGGGATTCTCCCGCTAAAAACGGGAGGGTTGGCAAGTATGGAATACGTACTCATGAAGTAGTACAGTTGGCACAGTACAGCAAACTGACAGTTAATATTTAAACATTTAACATGTGACATTTCAAACAATTTTGAACAGAAATCATGTTATCGATGGGAAAATGCAAGAAATGTAATGCCGAGCGCATATCATTATGTCAAGATAATGGCAATATCAGCACAAAACATACATTTTATTAATTTGTAGTGTGGAATTAATTATAATTAGAAAAGGTTTGACCAAGTCAATTTAGTCAAACAAATAATAATGCTTGGCATGAAAAACACTAATGTATTTATTATTAACCATCTGGAATGGGCGTATGCTGTCTTTAAGTTGAAGTGGAGTGGTATTTATTTTTTAAAATTTTTTTGTGACACCCACTGGCCACAATAATGAATTAAATAAAGCCTATGACGTAGTAAGTTGAACGACGCAAACACGTTTGTTACTGGATACCGTATTTTTCGGTCAATAAGGTCCACTTAAGAGCGTTTTCTGTTTGGGCTCCAGTACTATGGAATGCCCTCCCGGTAAAAGTTAGAGATGCTACCTCAGTAGAAGCATTTAAGTCCTATCTTAAAACTCATTTGTATACTCTATCCTTTAAATAGACCCCCCTTTTTTAGACCAGTTGATCTGCCGTTTTCTTTTCTCCTTTGCCCCCTCGCCGGATTATTCCGGTTCCGGTGACCATGGATGAAGTGCTGGCTGTCCAGAGTTGGGACCCGGGGTGGACCGCTCGCCTGTACATCGGTTGGGGACGTCTCTGCGCTACTGACCTGTCTCCGCTCGGGATGGTCTCCTGCTGGCCCCACTATGGACTGGACTCTCACTGTTATGTGGATCCACTAGGGACTGTACTTAGAGGGGGGGTTACCCACACATGCGGTCCCCTCCAAGGTTTCTCATAGTCATTCACATCGACGTCCCTTGTGTGGGCTCTGTGCCGAGGATGTCGTTGTGGCTTGTGCAGCCCTTTGAGACTTTTGTGATTTAGGGCTATATAAATAAACATTGATTGATTGATTGATTGATTGATTGACTTATACCCTTTCATTTTCTAAAAAAAACTGACAGTGCACCTTATAACCCGGTGTATTAGTTAAGGTTGTTGTACATGGTGTAATGATAAGTGTGACCAGTAGATGGCATATACACATAAGAGATACATGTGGACTGCTGATTGACGAAGATACTTCTTCTCACTAAGCAGATTTTATGTTAGAGTGTTTTATTTGTTTTAAGTGTTTTGGTCCTAAATGATCTCAGTAAGATATTACAGCTTGTTGCTGAGATTTGATGACCTATATTGAGTAAAACATGCTTGAAACTAGAATATCAAGTGTTGCAAAGCTGTGTCATCAACACTCACAAGTATAAAACTAATTTTTCGAAGTAAGAATTTCTTATTTCAAGCAGGAAATAAAAAATCATGACTTTGACACAATTGTGTCTCATAATTAAAACAGATGACAGCCAAATGGGCTTTGCTGTTTTATTTTCAATTAAACAATGGAACATACGTACTCATGAAGTAGTACAGTTGGCACAGTACAGCAAACTGACAGTTAATATTTAAACATTTAACATGTGACATCTCAAACAATTTTGAACAGAAATCATGTTATCGATGGGAAAATGCAAGAAATGTAATGCCGAGCGCATACAATTATGTCAATATAATGGCACCAGCATTTACTTAATATAAGAATATTTTTCAACATATTGAGTAAAAAGGTCTCACACTTGTTTTTTCTATCAAGAAAAGTGCACTTGTTATTAGTGTGAAAATACTTATTTTAAGGTATTTTTGGGTTCATTGAGGTTAGCTAATTTAATGTTTTGGAAAGTATTGACAAGCCAGATTTTCTTGTTCTATTGGCAGATAATTGTGCTTAGTGCAAGTAAAATACCCCTAATTTTTGTATTTTTTTTCTTTTTGTTTTTGAACACTGACTTTTTGCAGTGTAGGTGATATACTATTAAAGGCCTACTGAAATGAATTTTTTTTATTTAAACGGGGATAGCAGATCTATTCTATGTGTCATACTTGATCATTTCGCGATATTGCCATATTTTTGCTGAAAGGATTTAGTATAGAACAACGACGATAAAGATTGCAACTTTTGGTATCTGATAAAAAAAAGGCTTGCACCTACCGGAAGTAGCGTGACGTAGTCAGTTGAACATATACGCAAAGTTCCCTATTGTTTACAATGATGGCCGCATGAAGTGAGAGAGATTCGGACCGAGAAAGCGACAATTTCCCCATTAATTTGAGCGAGGATGAAAGATTTGTGGATGAGTAAAGTGCAAGTGAAGGACTAGTGGGGAGTTGAAGCTATTCAGATAGGGAAGATGCTGTGAGAGCCGGGGGTGACCTGATATTCAGCTGGGAATGACTACAACAGTAAATAAACACAAGACATATATATACTCTATTAGCCACAACACAACCAGGCTTATATTTAATATGCCACAAATTAATCCTGCATAAAAACACCTGCGTGTTTGTTATGCTAGCTCCTAGCTCCTCTGCTAGCTCCTAGCTCCATAGAACACGCCAATACAATTCAAACACCTGATCAACACACACAATCACTCAGCCCAAAAGACCGTTTACCTAACCCAAGGTTCATAAAGCTTATATATTTTTTAAAAGTTACGTACGTGACGCGCACATACGGTCAAGTTATCGAATGTTTAGCAGCCAAGGCTGCATACTCACGGTACCTGATATTCAGCTGGGAATGACTACAACAGTAAATAAACACAAGACATATATATACTCTATTAGCCACAACACAACCAGGCTTATATTTAATATGCCACAAATTAATCCTGCATAATAACACCTGCGTGTTTGTTATGCTAGCTCCTAGCTCCTCTGCTAGCTCCTAGCTCCATAGAACACGCCAATACAATTCAAACACCCGATCAACACACACAATCACTCAGCCCAAAAGACCGTTCACCTAACCCAAGGTTCATAAAGCTTATATATTTTAAAAAAGTTACGTACGTGACGCGCACGTACGGTACGGTACGTGTTATGCTAGCTCCTAGCTCCTCTGCTAGCTCCTAGCTCCATAGAACACGCCAATACAATTCAAAGACATGATCAACACACACAATCACTCAGCCCAAAAGACCGTTCACCTAACCCAAGGTTCATAAAGCTTATATATTTAAAAAAAGTTACGTACCAACGCAAAAAAAAGCCAAAGCTGCATACTCACAGTAGCACGTCTGCGTCTTTGTCATCCAAATCAAAGTAATCCTGGTAAGAGTCTGTGTTGTCCCAGTTCTCTACAGGCGTCTGTGTATCCAAATCAAAAGTCCTCCTGGTTAGAGTCTCTGTTATCCGAG
>NC_084757.1:15948899-15996399 GCF_033978785.1 Entelurus aequoreus | reverse complement strand
CCCGAAAATATTTTTGTTTTTTGGCAACACCTCCTGGCCACAATAATTAAGTTAAACTCATGATGCGGTAAATTGAACGGTGGGGACACGTTTGTTACTTGATACTTTCTACAAAACCCAAAACCAGTGAAGTTGGCACGTTGTGTAATTCGTAAATAAAAAGAGAATACAATGATTTGCAAATCCTTTTCAACTTTAAATCAATTGAATAGACTGTAAAGACAAGATATTTAATGTTCGAACTGAGAACCTTAATTTCTTTTTGCAAATAATCATTAACTTAAAAAAGTTGGCACAGGGGCATTTTTACCACTGTGTACATGGCCTTTCCTTTTAACAACACTCAGTAAACGTTTGGGAACTGAGGAGACCAATTTTTGAAGCATTTCAGGTGGAATTATTTCCAATTCATGTACAGCTTAAGTTGTTCAACAGTCCGGGGTCTCCATTGTGGTATTTTACGCTTCATATTGTGCCACACATTTTCAATGGGAGACAGGTCTGGACTACAGGCAGGCCAGTCTAGTACCCGCAATCCTCAACTTTCTCAGTCTTTTTTGCCACTTGTGCCAGCTTTTTTAAAACATGTTGCAGCCGTCAAATTCCAAATGAGCTAATATTTGCAAAAAGTAACAACGTTTTCTAGTTTGAACGTTAAGTATCTTGTCTTTGCAGTCTATTCAATTGAATATAAGTTGAAAAGGATTTGCAAATCATTGTATTCTGTTTTTATTTACAATTTACACAACGTGCCAACTTCACTGGTTTTGGAGTTTGTCTTACGCTTCTGCCTTGGAGACTGTAATTTGCAACTATAATCACACTGCAAAAAAGTCAGTGTTCAAAAGCAAGACAAAAAATACATAAATTAGGGGTATTTTATTTGAACTAAGCAAAATTATCTGCCAATAGAACAACAAAATTCGGCTTGTCAAGACTTTCCAAAACAAGTAAAATTAGCTAACCTCAATGAACCCAAAAATACCTTAAAATAAGTATATTCTCACTAATAACAGGTGCACTTTTCTTGGTAGAAAAAAAATAATGTGACCTTTTTGCTCAATATGTTGAAAAATATTCTTAAATTAAGTAAATGCTTGTGCCATTATCTTGACATAATGATATGCGCATCATGATTTTTTTTTCATGTTTGAAGTAAGAAATTATTACTTTAAAAAAGTAGTTTTATAATTGTGAGTGTTAATGACACAGCTTTGCATCAGTTGATATTCTAGTTTCAAGCATGTTTTACTCAGTATAGGTCATAAAATCTCAGCTACAAGATGTAATATCTTACTGAGATCATCTAGGACCAAAACTCTTAAAACAAGTAAAACACTCTAACATAAAATCTGCTTAGTGAGAAGAATTATCTTATCTGACAGAAAATAAGCAAATATCACCCTTATTTGAGATATTTAATCTTACTTAGATTTCAGTTTTTGCAGTGCATTTGTTGCTTGTCTATATTGATGAATGTGTTTTAGACTGCAATATTGTTCCATGAAAGTCACTTTATGTATGTATAGCTCATATGCTATTGTGTGTCTAGCTGTTGCGTAGCTGCTCACCTCTAGTAGCCTATAGACTCATATTTACCTTTTATAAATTACAAAATTACAAGAAAATACCATCTTAGTGTGTTTATTGGAGGACATTTAGACGTTAACTGGCTGTCCAGCTTTGCACATGTAGAAGCGCTGCAGGATTACTTGTATCGAAGCGCTTTTATAGGACAGGACACACTTGTATTTATCCGACAATGGGTAAATGATATGGTTACAGAGCACATTTTTACACACAGTGACAATACAAAAGTAAAACGTGATGAAAAAGTAAAAATTTGCAATAAATAGAACATATTGCGCACTAACAATTGCTCTATGTATAGACAAAGAATTATATTTTAAATATCGCACACCAAGAAAAATAAAAGCAGATGACAGTAACCACATAAGTGCGTTGTAAAGTCTTATGGCTGTGGGTAGTAAAGACATGCGGTAGCGCTCCTTTCTGCACTGTGGATGTAACAGTCTGTTGCTGAAGGAGCTACTTAGGGCCTCCACATTGTCATGCATGGGCTGAGAGGGATTGGACATTATGGCTGTCAACCTGTCAGTCGATTATCAGAGACTTTGAATGCAAGCTGATACCCTCCGATACTTTTTTGCTGATATCAATATTAGGTCATACTTTTCGATACTTTTCTAAATAAAGGGGACCACAAAAAATTGCATTATTGGCTTTATTTTAACAAAAAATCTTAGGGTACATTAAACATATGTTTCTTATTGCAAGTTTGTCTCTAAATAAATAGTGAACATACAAGACAACTTGACTTTTATTAGTAAGTAGGCAAAGAAAGGCTCCTAATTTATGAATTTTTGAAGTTTTTCAGGTGGAATTATTTCCCATTCTTGCTTGATGGACAGCTTAAGTTGTTCAACAGTCCGGGGTCTCCGTTGTGGTATTTCATAATATGTCACACATTTTCAATGGGAGACAGGTCTGGACTACAGGGAGGCCAGTCTAGTACCCGCACTCTTCTACTATGAAGCCACGTTGTTGTAACATGTGGCTTGGCATTGTCTTGCTGAAATAAGCAGGGGCGTCCATGATAACGTTGCTTGGATGGCAACATATGTTGTTCCAAAGCCTCTATGTACCTTTCAGCATTAATGGTGCCTTCAAAGATGTGTAAGTTACCCATGTCTTGGGCACTAATACACCCCCATACCATCACAGATGCTGGCTTTTGAACTTTGCGCATAGAACAATCCAGATGGTACTTTTCCTCTTTGTTCCGGAGGACACGGCGTCCACAGTTTCCCAAAACAATTTGAAATGTGGACTCGTCAGACTACAGAACACTTTTCCACTTTGTATCAGTCCATCTTAGATGAGCTCGGGCCCAGCGAAGCCTGCGGCGTTTCTGGGTGTTGTTGATAAATGGCTTTGGCTTTGAATAGTAGAGTTTTAACTTGCACTTACAGATGTAGCGACAAACTGTAGTTACTGACAGTGGTTTTCTGAAGTGTTCCTGAGTCCATGTGGTGATATCCTTTACACACCGATGTCGGTTTTTGATGCAGTACCGCCTGAGGGATCGAAAGTCACGGGCTTGTCGCTTACGTGCAGTGATTTCTCTAGATTCTCTGAAACTTTTGATGATATTACGGACCGTAGATGGTGAAATCCCTAAATTCCTTGCAATAGCTGGTTGAGAAATGTTGTTCTTAAACAATTTGCTCAGGCATTTGTTCACAAAGTGGTGACCCTCGCCCCATCCTTGTTTGTGAATGACTGAGCATTTCTTGGAAGCTGCTTTTATACCCAATCATGGCAATTTGACCCTGTAACAGATTATTTTTTATTACCATTACAGTATTACTGAACTTGGTAACATTAAAAGAGTCGTTATTGTTTCTTGTCTTATTGGAGTCGAGCAGGAAAGAAGGCAGCCGACATGAAAGAAGGCAACGAGCGTGCAGCGCGAGGAGACATTGTGGAGACCCGACCACAAACCCCAGCACTTGGGGGCAAAGAGGGCGGGTCTCTAACCACGACTCAATGTGTGGTCAGGCTCGTCTGGCTTCGGCAGCAAGGAGATGGAGATGGACCTCCCTATTTTTAATTAGGGCCTGAGCTCCGTGTCACTAGCTTATCTGATCAAGTCAACTAGGGGGAACAACGCTACCGGCTGCTTTCTTGCACAATATATATATCTGTGTGTGTGTGTGTCAGTGTTCTTGTATTTCTACCCTTCTTGAGACATCAACAAGGAAAAGTAGCTTCCATATGAGGAGGTGTGAACAAGTTAGGACATAAATCATGGTCCCAATACGGAAAACCATTGCATCTAATAGAGAATGTCTCATTTGCACCCCTGGTGGTGAAATCTATCGCAATTAGGGTGGTCCCAAAAAGGAGGGATTTTTCAAATTGTCTGTGCGTCGGTTTTAAAAGTGCTCCTCTTCTGGTCAACATATGAAATGACAAGTGTGTGTAAAAATTTTAAGTGCTCCCCATGTGGCCAACATATGTAATAACAAGTGTGTGTAAGAAATTGAAATGCCCCCCCTTTGGCCACAATTTATAAATGTACTGTGTATAATGACACATAATAGATAGATAAATAGATAGATAGATAGTACTTTATTGATTCCTTCAGGAGAGTTCCCTCAGGAAAATTTAAATTCCAGCAGCAGTGTACAAAATTGTAAAAAGTAAAAAGTAAATAATGGGGGTATAAATGAAGACAAAATAGAAAAATATTACAATAGAATAAAAATAAAAAGCAACGATGAGAATAAAAATATAACATTAAAATAAGAATATAACAAGAGAAACTAGGCAGTAGTGACCATGTTATGAAAAAGTATTGTACTGTTATTGTATATTATTGTAATGTAATAACTTGAAGTAAATAATGAAGATTAAAAACCAATTACAAACAAAAAATTCCCCCCAAAAAATTATGAACTAAAAGCAGTCTTTTTCTCACAATGTGTCGACTTTTTTCTCATAAGATTGGGAACAATATCTCATATTCTTTCTGTTTCTGTAATATTGCAAGATTTTCTCGTAAAATAATTACTTTTTCATGTAAAATTATTACTTTTTAATGCAAAACGGTGACATTTGTGATACAAAATTCCGACTTTTGTCACAATATTGCCAATGTTTTTGTTGTTCTTGTAAGATAGTGAAATTTTTTTAGTAAAATTCCGATTATTATTAATATATTGACAACATTTTACATTTTTCTTTAAAAAGTTTTCTTTAAAAAGTTGCGACTTTTGTCGTGTAAAATGTTTGTTAATTTGCAAACAGCTAAAATTATACACAAAGCAAACTATAATCTGCTACCCAAGAATGTACAACAATTCTTCTCAAAAAAAGAGGAGAAATATAATCTTAGAGAAAAATGTAATTTAAAACATTTGTACACACGTACAACACTTAAGACCTTCAGTATATCAGTATGTGGAATTAAATTATGGAATGGATTAAGCAAAACAATCAAACAATGTACTAATATGATCCATTTCAAGAAACTCTTCAAACTTAAAGTGTTTACAAAGTACAAAGAAGAAGAACCATTATTTCATCCATCCATCCGTTCATTTTCAAAATAATCTTACTCATCTCACCATATGAAATGTAACTTACTTCACCTAATATTATTTATTTATTTATTTATTTTTATTGTGATTACTTATGGAGTATATCGTGAATAAATTGAGAACAGGAAGTGAACAAAAGTTTTAGCAACTGTTATGTAAAAGAAACGGGGTAGGATTAAATAAGCTCTGCTTCTTCCTACTCCTTTTCGAACATGTTGAAAAGAGAAACTGGAAATTGTGATGTATCATGTTGTATGCATGCATGTTCCAAATAAACTCAAACTCAAATTACGACTCATTTCATAAAATTGCCAAAATGTTAAGCTTTTTCTTGTAAAATTGCGACTGTTATGAGTAAAATTCCAACTTTTATCATAACATTGCACACATGTTCAGTTTTTCTTGTAAAATTTTGACTTGCGTTGAGTAAAATGACGACTTTTATTATAATACTGCCAACATTCTGAGTTTTTCTTGTGAAAGTGTTACCTTTTTCTTGTGAAATTCCAACTCATTTTTCACAACAAGCTTTTTTATATTTGCATAGTATGTATATATTATTAATGTTGTAAATACAAATTTTTATATATCCAGAAAGGGTGGTCCTAAAGAGGTAGGAGTTTTTTGGAGGTCTCAAGAAGGTAAGAAATACATGAATGTGTGTGTGTGTGTATGAGACAGAAGAGGAAATGCAAGAAAGTACACCAATTAAAAATAATTGGGACTAATTTCATAAACACAGTGCAACAGGGAGAATATAATTAATCAGGCGCGATCATTAGACCAACTTATGCTCCACTTCCTCCAGCAACAAGCCTTTCGGGGCGAGGAGGATGCGGAGGGAACGGGGAGGGGAAATAAAAATAGACATGGAATAAGAAACGAGGAAAAATAAAGAAAAAGTTTGAGACGTCGGCAAAAAACTAGCGGCGACGAGCACCTCTCATGTCCCCCGACGTGGTAGCGGTGCCAAGGCAAACAACAGCACCGTTAGGGGAGGTCCGGCACTCCCATCGAGACACCCAACTTAACCCCCCCTCTAGCCCCCCTGCCTTCTTCCTCACCCGGGACAGGATGAATAACAAACCCAGGCTCCACATGGTATTACTGTAGCATTGCTAATTCACATTTTTATTATTTTTTTAACTTCACGTCTTCTGCCAACACCGCATTTAAATGCACCGCCGTCAAATTCAAAAAGAAGATTGAAGATTGCTGCGGGTAATTTTTCTGCATCCTCTTAATGCACAATCTATTTCCACCGAGGGCCACATACTGACAAATCCAAGGCTTTGGGGGCCTTTTATTTTTTTCTCTAAAAAAGCTCAAATTAACCTATGGATACATTTAATATATTTTAAAGGCCTACTGAAATGAATTTTTTTTATTTAAACGGGGATAGCAGATCCATTCTATGTGTCATACTTCATCATTTCGCGATATTGCCATATTTTTGCTGAAAGGATTTAGTAGAGAACAACGACGATAAAGTTCACAACTTTTGGTCGCTGATAAAAAAAAAGCCTTGCCCCTACCGGAAGTAGCGTGACGTCACAAGCTGGAGTGCTCCTCACATTTCCCCATTGTTTACACCAGCAGGGAGAGAGATTCGGACCGAGAAAGCGACGATTACCCCATTAATTTGAGCGAGGATTAAAGATTCGTGGATGAGGAAAGTGAGAGTGAAGGACTATAGTGCAGTGCAGGACGTATCTTTTTTCGCTCTGACCGTAACTTAGGTACAAGGGTTCATTGGATTCCACACTTTCTCCTTTTTCTATTGTGGATCACGGATTTGTATTTTAAACCACCTCGGATACTATATGCTCTTGAAAATGAGAGTCGAGAACGCGAAATGGACATTCACAGTGACTTTTATCTCCACGACAATACATCGGCGAAACACTTTAGCTACGGAGCTAACATGATAGCATCGAGCTCAAATGCAGATATAAACAAAAGAAATAAACCCCTGACTGGAAAAATAGACAAAAAATCAACAATACTATTAAACCCTGGACATGTAAATACACGGTTAATGCTTTCCAGCTTGGCGAAGATTAACAATGCTGTTGCTAACGACGCCATTGAAGCTAACTTAGCAACGGGACCTCACAGAGCTATGATAAAAACATTAGCTATCCACCTACGCCAGCCAGCCCTCATCTGCTCATCAACACCCGTGCTCAACTGCGTTCCAGCGATCGACGGAAGGACGAAGGACTTCACCCAATCATCCGTGCGGTCGGCGGCTAGCGTCGGCTAGCGCATCTGCTATCCAAGTCAAAGTCCTCCTGGTTGTGTTGCTACAGCCAGCCGCTAATACACCGATCCCACCTACAACTTTCTTCTTTGCAGTCTCCATTGTTCATTAAACAAATTGCAAAAGATTCACCAACACAGATGTCCAGAATACTGTGGAATTTTGAGATGAAAACAGAGCTTTTTTGTATTGGATTCAAAGGTGTACCAATTTCCGTTTAACTAGTGACGTCACGCGCATACGTCATCATACAAAGACGTTTTCAACCGGAAATTTAGCGTGAAATTTAAAATTGCACTTTATAAGTTAAACCGGCCGTATTGGCATGTATTGCAATGTTAAGATTTCATCATTGATATACAAACTATCAGACTGCGTGGTCGGTAGTAGTGGGTTTCAGTAGGCCTTTAAGAGAAAACAGCCTGCCTGTCAGATTACTATATTTACTTACTATATTATGTGTATATATATATATATATATATATATATATATATATATATATATATATATATATATATATATATATATATATATATATATATATATATATATATATATAAATGTTTTGGTTTTTTTGCGATAAAGATTATTTATGTATTTAATATTTGTTTACTTAACATGCTATATTATTTATTAATTATTTATTTGTTCACAGTTCTGTTACAGAGAACTAGGAAATGGGATAAAATTGCTGTGGTATGAAGAGGGGAAGGATCAAATAAGCTCAGCTTCTTCCTACTCCTTTTCGGACGTGCTGTAATGAAACAACTGGACATATATGATGCATTACATTGTATCGCATGTTTGAAATAAACTGAAACTGAATTGGTACACTTTCTTTGCCCCATTCCACTGACAAATCCTGGAATTCTCAAATTCTACTGAACAGAGGGCTTTGCTTAAGTCCCATTATAAAGCTGACAGTAGGTATGATTTAATAGTGTTAGTCTTAAAATGTCCACTCTTTCTCATTACATGGTTTTTTTTTATAACTTGTGCAATTTTTTGTTTAGTTTTCTTTGATGTCTTGCATGGAAAATATAAGAAAGCGAAGGGAAAAAAACTTGGTACTTATACTCCCTTTCGTTTGATTTGAACAGTACTAAAATATTGTTTTTGCACTTTTACATGCTTTTTTAATTGATTATTGTTTTTGCAGAAAATAATTTTATCACTACAACCTAATTCAATAGGTGATATAAACATAAGTAACTACTGACATCCCTTGTTTATCCCTGTTTAATGACAGCGATAAATTAATTTCTACAGAGTAGGAATCATCAATTATAAATCAAATATTTTTATAGTTAGAGCATAAACTGTTTACGACCACCTAAATACATCTTTCAACATTACGAGAGCCCTCTAAACACAAAATAAAACCATTTAGTCACATTTACACTCATTTAAACCAATAAAGTATTGCTGTCTGAGGCTGAGCCAATCAGTGGCCACGATACTGAACAGCCCACTCTGATTGGTTTGGTCTCCACTAGTGGCCAATATTACTGTATTATAGATATTTTTTGTTTATTTCGTCATTGTTATGCTTGAAAATGCTTAATTTAGGACCAAAAAATTGTATGATATACTTAAAAAATATATTTTTTAAAAATCTGCCATGTGGTTAAGCCCCAATACTTGAAGGGCCATGTGTAAATATAGATGGATAATTAGTATTTTATATTATTACATAAAGTATACACATGTATTAGGCTAAAATCACTGTTTGTTGGTTAGTCATTTAGCGAGGGAGCTAGCACATGTATTGCATGCTATTAAGTATATTTTAAATTTTATTATCTAATACTGCAACAAATATAATACTATCATGAATGTCAAACTTTTAAAAATTTAAACTAAATAAATATCTGCTTGAATTATATCAAAGCAAGTTATTCATCAAATTGTACACTGTGGAAATGACAAGAGATTTTACAGTAAAAAAACAACTATATTACCGTTTTTCCATTTATAACAATATGCTGTAAAAAACATCCTACATTTTACGGTGAAGTTGCTGCCAGGTTTTTTTTTGTGTTTTTTTTTTACTGAAAAATCTATTTATTTTTTTACAGTGTGTGTCATACAAATATAATAATCAAATGCACAGCAATTAATTTTATAATATCATGAGGTGATAACCAGGGATGCGTATCATTTGCATTTGTATCAATATTAGTCCGGAATCTGTACTTCTGAACTGGTGCCCGAACCTGTGCAAACACTAGAAAAACATACCCAGTTTGTTTAAAAACAACGCATTTTATTCATTTTTCCAAATAGAATTTGAACTGAATTGTAATTGAATTGTACTTTCAGTAATACATTGAACAATATGCAATACAAAACACAGCATATTGTCATAATAATCACGGCAGAACTAAAACCATTACAGAACACAGCGAATGTGCAAATAAAGACCCTTATTTTGTCAGACAGGATTTGGTGGGATTTTATTGTGAAGGCCGGAATTACAGTACGCTGTTGGTCTTTTGGGCTTTGGAGGGCTGCTGTGTTACGATAAAAAGTACCTGTCGAGTTCCTGCCTGCTGCCCTTTTTTTCCACATTGAGTCGGCACATCGTAGCGGTCATCTGAAAGACCTTCAGTCACAATTCTGTTGTATTGTTGAAGTTGAGAATTTCGAGGTTTGTAAATCAACTCGCTCGCCTTAACCGTGGTTGGTGCATGATATGTGTGCGGCGTTGGATTTGATGATTGCAATCCAGACTTTGTCTGGATCGCTGCACTAACATGTCATTGCAGTCATTAGGCACCAAAATTAGCCAATTAGGAACCGCGTTTCGTTACCCATCCCTACTTATAACTAGAGATGTCCGATAATGGCTTTTTTTCCGATATTCCGAAATTGTCCAACTCTTAATTACCGATTCCGATATCAACCGATACCGATATATACAGTCGTGGAATTAACACATTATTATGCCTAATTTTTTTGTGATGCCCCGCTGGATGCATTAAACAATGTAACAAGGTTTTCCAAAATAAATCAACTCAAGTTATGGAAAAAAATGCCAACATGGCACTGCCATATTTATTATTGAAGTCACAAAGTGCATTATTTTTTTTTAACATGCCTCAAAACAGCAGCTTGGAAATTGGGACATGCTCTCCCTAAGAGAGCATGAGGAGGTTGAGGTGGGCGGGGTTGAGGTGGTATATTGTAGCGTCCCGGAAGAGTTAGTGCTGCAAGGGGTTCTGGGTATTTGTCCTGTTGTGTTTATGTTGTGTTACGGTGCGGACGTTCTCCTGAAACGTGTTTGTCATTCTTGTTTGGTGTGGATTCACAGTGTGGCGCATATTTGTAACAGTGTTAAAGTTGTTTATACGCACACCCTCAGTGTGACCTGTATGGTTGTTGACCAAGTATGCGTTGCATTCACTTGTGTGTGATTGGGCTGGCACGCAAAGGCAGTGCCTTTAAGGTTTATTGCCGCTCTGTAGTGAAGTGAAATGAATTATATTTATATAGCACTTTTCTCTAGTGACTCAAAGCGCTTTACATAGTGAAACCCAATATCTAAGTTACATTTAAACCAATGTGGGTGGCACTGGGAGCAGGTGGGTAAAGTGTCTTGCCCAAGGACACAACGGCAGTGACTAGGATGGCAGAAGCTGGGATCGAACCTGGAACCCTCAAGTTGCTGGCACGGCCACCCTACCAACCGAGCTATACCGCCTGGTACTTCTCCCTACGTCCGTGTACCACTCCGTACAGCGGCGTTTTAAAAAGTCATAAATGTTACTTTTTGAAACCGATATCGATAATTTCCGATATTACATTTTAAAGCATTTATCGGCCGATAATATCGGCAGTCCGATATTATCGGACATCTCAACTAAATACTCATTAAAAACAAGGCAGAGGATTAATATTTTTGGCCACTGGAAAATGACACACAGTTTGAACAGTAAATCTGTGTTTGAATATTATAATAAGTTGGCATACCATTAGATGGAGCTCCCTTACAGGTATATCTAATATTTTTGGCCACTGTAACATTACACAGTTTGAATAGCAACACTGTTTGAATTAAGGTTGTATGGTATACCGGTACTAGTATAGTGCCGTGATACAAATTAATCATATTCGGTACTATACCGCCTCTAAAAAGTACCGGTCCCTCACACCCCGTCGTCTTCATTGCTGGTTTGACGAGCATGTTCGGCAGCGCACAATCACGGAGTACTTACAAGCAGACACAGTGTGTAGATAGAAAAGGGAGAACGGACGCATTTTGGCTTAAAAACTAACGATAAAGGTGAAGTTATAACACTGAAAAGCCCTCAGGAAGAGGTGCTTTGCGACATGGCTAGCGAGCTAGCGGCTAAAGTCCATCCGCAGTCTGCAGTGTTTTAGCTACTTCTAAATCACTAATCCTGGTCTCCATGGCGACAAATAAAGTATGTTTCTTACGAGTATCATCCCTGCAGGATGAGGAATAGCTAAACATGCTTCACTACACACCGTAGCTCACCGGGGTCAGAATGTAAACAAACGCCATTGGTGGATCTACACCTAACATCCACTGTAATGATACCAAGTACAGGAGCGTATCTTGTCTACTATGATTACATTGATATTTTTTAGCATCTTTGTCCGTTTTTTTTAAGTTTATGTTTACAAACTCAGAAAATATGTCCCTGGACACATGAGGACTTTGAATATGACCAATGTATGATCCTGTAACTACTTGGTATCGGATTGATACCCAAATTTGTGGTATGATCCAAAATTAATGTAAAGTATCAAACAACAGAAGAATAAGAGATTATTACATTTTAACAGAAGTGTATATAGAACATGTTAAAAGAGAAAGTAAGCAGATATTAACAGTAAATGAACAAGCAGATGAATAATTCATTTTCTACCGCTTGTCCTTAATAATGTTGACAAAATAATAAAAAGGAAAATGACACAATATGTTACTGCATGTCAGCAGCTAAATTAGGAGCCTTTGTTTGCTTACGTACTACTAAAAGACAACAAACTGGCAATAAGAAACATATGTTTAATGTACCCTAAGATTTTTTGTTAAAAAAAAGCCAATAATGCAATTTTTTTGTGGTCCCCTTTTTTAGAAAAGTATCGAAAAGTACCGAAAAGTATCAAAATACATTTCGGTACCTGTACCAAAAATATTGGTATCGCGACAACACTAGTTTGAATATTTAATTAGGTGATTCTTTGGCATACCACTAGATGGAGCCCGCGTACCAAAGTTTGAGAATCGTTGGGCTCGCAGATGGAACTGCTAGGAAAAAAATTGAGTTTTGAGACTTCACATTAGAAAAAAACTTTCATCGTTGAAAATAATTGGTGGAGGAAGAGTAAACAATGCAAATAATCCAACAAAATAAATGCTTCAAAATAGTACCTTACACAAGCATAATGTACTTAAAGGGGTCAAATGATGATTTTTTTTCTTCTTTTTTTGTGCCAGTTAGCCAATTACTGCCCCCTACAGAGCTGTAGTGGGACAGTATTGTAGCCTTGGCGGAGGTCTCTTCTCTATTGTGCCAATGTACTTGTTTTTTATGGCCATCTGGGGACTGAACATTGACATTCCCACCAGTGGCGCTGCACACAGTCAAGCTAACACCCCGTCCCGCTGAGATGCTGTCCCGGGGTGAGGAATTAGGAAGGTTTGGTTTGGCCCGCTCACGCTCTCTTGCTGAGAGGAGAGGAGAGGAGGATGTTTGAGTCTGCACCAAAAAAAACAAATCGCCACCGTGGCCGACAGGAGACACATCCGAGGGGGAGGATGCGAGCGCTCCTGCTCTCTTTCCAGCGTCACCAGTGTAGACGTTACCACAAGTAAAGCCAGGCATTAGTGCTAACGGCTTGGGAGCTATTTACAACCTGCACACATCACACAGCTGGGCTACGCCGCAAACTGTGTGACAGCAGCCAATCAGACTCCATGTTTCCAGGTCCTGTCGTCGGTTTTCCCACTGTGGCTGATCCGGCTTTTTCCCACAATTAGTGCTGGCTGTGCGGCATTTGTTTCAAAGAACTCTGCAATAATCATCACGCCAAGGTCTTTCCTATAGTGGTGTCACATGGTAAGATATACACTATATTGCCAAAAGTATTTGGCCACCAGGGCCGGCCCGTGGCATAGGCCGTATAGGCAAATGCTAAGGGCGCCGTCCATCAGGGGGTGCCACGCCAGTGCCACAAATGTTGGAGGAAAAAAAAAAAAAACTTGGTACTATTATTTCTAAATACATAAAATAATCCCACGTTAATTAAAATGCAAAGTAAAGCCTATTTAATAGAAATATTATTTGTTACAACATTACGCCCCCCCTCCCCCGGCACGGTGCGCCCCCTCCCTTCCCGTATCATGACTCTTTTTGGACGTCACCACATAAAAAAATCAACACAAGATGTCAAAACGGCCAAAACTGTCAGGTGCCCAGGGAAGAAAAAAGAGAAAAGAAGAGGAGAGACGAGAAAAAGACAGAGGTAGCTGGTAGGTAACGTTAGCCTACATGCAATTATTTGTCTGTTACAGAATGTGATAGTAACCCATACTTGCCAACCTTGAGACCTCCAATATCGGGAGGTGGGAGGTGGGGGGTGGGGTGGTTGGGGGCGGGGGGCGTGGTTGGGGGCGTGGTTATTTACAGCTAGAATACACCAACTCGAGTATTTCATATATATTTCATATATATATATATATATGTATGAAATACTTGACTTTCAGTGAATTCTAGCTATATATATATATATATATATATATATATATATATATATATATATATATATATATATATATATATATATATATATATATATATATATATATATATATATATATATATATATTTATTTATTTTATTTACATAAAAGAAATACTTGAATTTCAGTGTTCCGGTGGCTAACCATTAGGTGGCAGTATTGTCCTGTTTAACTTCTCCGTTCATGATGAGTATATCATTTCGACCACCGTGTTCAATGGAGAAGTCTGTTCTACATATTTACAGGCAACATACACCTTCCCCTTCGAACTGTCTTGGATGAACTGAAATTCTTGTTTCCATTCGTTTGAATTCGTTAGGCAAGCTGTTTATACTGTGGGAAAGCGGACGTGAGAACAGGCTGTCCCCACTCAGTCTCAGGTTCGCATTGAGCTGGAGGGGGCGTGGCCTCCAGCTCCGGCTGAATACCGGGAGTTTGTCGGGAGAAAATCTCTGCCGGGAGGTTGTCGGGAGAGGCGCTGAATACCGAGATTCTCCCGCTAAAAACGGGAGGGTTGGCAAGTATGTAGTAACCTGGCTTTTTAGCATTAAGCTAATGTTACATGATTCGGCAATTGCTAATCAATAAATAGCTAGTTCTGTTTTAACGTCGGGTTAATATTGTGGAGGGGGCTAAATTGTTATGGAAAATAATAATGTAACGTTAGGTAATTACAGTACTCACTGGTGTACAGTAATTTGTAAGTCATTCTAGTTAATGCAATATTAAAAAGCACAAATAGAGAACTGTAGGATCCCCTTTTTTTGTAATATAGTTGTTAAAGTCATACTGGTTTGATATCTTGTTTTCTGCAGTGCCTTATTTATATTGTATTTTTAATTTATTTTATGCAACTTGTTGACACGTTTTATTTTGTGTTTATGTATGTAAAAAATATTGCATTTCATATATTCATTTTTTATTTTTTGTATTAATTTATTTATCCATATTTTTTTTAGTCTTGTTAACTATTCTGATTGTTAATTTGCTTTCTTTAAGTAAAAAAAAAAGGTCAAAGACAAAGCTATTCGGTTTCTTGTGAGTATATACACTTCACTGCCGATGTGGGGGGGGCGCCACCTAAAATCTGGCCTAGGGCGCCAGATTGGTTAGGGCCGGGCCTGTTGGCCACCCATCCAAATGATCAGAATCAGGTGTCCTAATCACTTGGCCCGGCCACAGGTGTATAAAATCAAGCACTTAGGCATGAAGACTGTTTCTACAAACATTTGTGAAAGAATGGGCCGCTCTCAGTGATTTCCAGCGTGGAACTGTCATAGGATGCCACCTGTGCAACAAATCCAGTCCAGCTCCTAAATATTCCAAAGTCAACTGTCGGCTTTGTTATAAGAAAATGGAAGAGTTTGGGAACAACAGCAACTCAGCCACAAAGTGGTAGGCCACGTAAACTGACAGAGAGGGATGCTGAAGCGCATAGTGCAAGTCAGTTGCTACAGAGCTCCAAACTTCATGTGACCTTCCAATTAGCCCACGTACAGTACGCAGAGAGCTTCATTGAATGGGTTTCCATGGCCGAGCAGCTGTATCTAAGCCATACATCACCAAGTCCAATGCAAAGCGTGGGATGTGGTGGTGTAAAGCACGTCGCCACTGGACTCTAGAGCAGTGGAGACGCCTTCTCTGGAGTGACGAATCACGCTTTTCCATCTGGCAATCTGATGGACGAGTCTGGGTTTGGAGGTTGCCAGGAGAACGCTACATTTCAGACTGCATTGTGCCGAGTGTGAAAATTTGTGGAGGAGGAATTATGGCGTGGGGTTGTTTTTCAGGCCTCTTAGTTCCAGTGAAAAGAACTTTGAAGGCTCCAGGATACCAAAACATTTTGGACAATTCCATCCTCCCAACCTTGTGGGAACAGTTTGGAGCGGGCCCCTTCCTCTTCCAACATGACTGCGCAACCAGTGCACAAAGCCAGGTCCATAAACTACTACTATGATTACATCGATATTTTTTATCGTCATAAAATCTTTTATCCTTTTTAAAAAAATCATATTATGTTTATAAAGTCAGGAAATATGTCCCTGGACACATGAGGACTTTGAATATGACCAATGTATGATCCTGTAACTAATTGGTATCGGATCGATACCTAAATAGGTGGTATCATCTAAAACTACTGTAAAGTATCCAAACCAAAGAAGAATAAGTGATTATTATATTTTAACAGAAGTGTAGATAGAACATGTTAAAACGGAAAGTAAGCAGATATTAACAGTAAATGAACAAGTGGATTAATAATTAATTTTTTAGAGCTTGTCCCTTATAATTTTGACAAAATAGAATGAGAGATGACACAATATGTTACTGCATATGTCAGCAGACTAAATTAGGAGCCTTTGTTTGCTTACTTACTAATAAAAGACTAGTTGTCTTGTATGTTCACTATTTTATTTCAAGACAAAACTTTTCTTTGATTGCAATAAGAAACATATGTTTATTTATTTAGAAAAGTACCGAAAAGTATCAAAATACATTTTGGTACCGGTACTAAAATATTGGTATCGGGACAACCCTACTACAAAGACGTATTTCTAAGTGCAAATAATTGTGCAGGAACATCTAGTGTATCAAGCAAATATTTAAAAGAATAACTTACAGTTGATGTCTTTAAAGTCACAATGTAAACATCGTGTGTAACAAGTGTAAAATAAAATAAATAATATACAGTTCCAACTTTTATTTTATAAGAAACAGGGTCCTCTACAGTGATAATTTTTTTAATACATTGAGGATGTATTAAGTAGCTTTTTAGTTTACTCGTATTTTTACTCGTTGAACATTTTTTTGTTGATTTTCCGCCGCGCCGCGCGAGATGACCGGCTGGAAACGCTTGAAACAAGCTAAGTAAATTATATTTATATAGTGAAGTGAATCTTTTTATATACACTACCGTTCAAAAGTTTGGGGTCACCCAAACAATTTTGTGGAATAGCCTTCATTTCTAAGAACAAGAATAGACTGTCGAGTTTCAGATGAAAGTTCTCTTTTTCTGGCCATTTTGAGCGTTTAATTGACCCCACAGATGCGATGCTCCAGAAACTCAATCTGCTCAAAGGAAGGTCAGTTTTGTAGCTTCTGTAACGAGCTAAACTGTTTTCAGATGTGTGAACATGATTGCACAAGGGTTTTCTAATCATCAATTAGCCTTCTGAGCCAATGAGCAAACACATTGTACCTTTCGAACACTGGAGTGATAGTTGCTGGAAATGCTGCCTCTGTACACCTATGTAGATATTGCACCAAAAACCAGACATTTGCAGCTAGAATAGTCATTTACCACATTAGCAATGTATAGAGTGTATTTCTTTAAAGTTAAGACTAGTTTAAAGCTATCTTCATTGAAAAGTACAGTGCTTTTCCTTCAAAAATAAGGACATTTCAATGTGACCCCAAACTTTTGAACGGTAGTGTATAGCGCTTTTCTCTAGAGACTCAAAGCGCTTTACATAGTGAAAACCATTATCTACTGCTTTAAGCTCCATTTAAACCAGTGTGGGCGACACTGAGCAGGTGGGTAAAGCGTCTTGCCCAAGGATACAACGGCAATGACTAGGATGGTGGAAGCGGGGATTGAACCCGGGATCCTCAAGTTGCTGGCAAAACCGCTATTTCCACCTGAGCCACGCCGCAAACAAAAATGGCGAGCTTTGCAGAACGTAGACTTTTTTTTACCTCCGCCAATGAGGTTATGTTTTGGCCCATGTTTAATGTCCAATTCATTTCATTTACCACGAGTACAAACACACTTCACTTCCTGCCTACGGCGTTCCACTCCTCCACTTTGCCATTCCCGCGCTGCACTACTGGGAGATGTCGTTTATTTAAAGACCCGGCCAACACTAAAGCGCCAGAAAAAAACTACTTGCTACCATCACTGTATTATTTTGAAGACTTAGAAAAACCAAAATACCGCGGTATTTAGAATACCGTCACATCCCTATTTGTTGCAATGAAATTGCAGGAGAAAGTGAAAGTTGCAATAAATTATTGTGGTTTCCCCTCTGTAATTATACTAGGGACGTTTGCTGAAGAAAAAGTAATTCATGAAGAAATATACAGTAAAAAAAACAACTGAGAAAAGCATCCGACCAACATGGCACACAGAAATGTGCAAAACACGCTAAGTTCAGCCACAACAAAGTACATGTGTATTGCTGCAAGGAACATACTGAAAAAGGATATCTCAGCCTTCACATCAGAAAAAACTTTCATAGTTGAAAATAATTTGTGGAAGAAGAGTAAACAATACAAATCATCCAACAAAATAAAGGCTTCAAAAAAGTACCTTTACTCAAGCATAATGTACTTAAAGGGGTCAAATTATGATTATATTTTTCTACATTTAAAACACTTCCTTGTGTTGAATACATTTTGATTCATTACTATAGAAATTATTTGTATACCAGCTGTACACTGACTACTATAAAGTATATCCAATCTTCATTTCTGGTATTCTCCCTTGAAAAGATGCACTGTAATAAAAGACTGTACTCACTTTTGTAAGATACTGTATATGCATATGCAGTGTTTCCCACACATTCATTTATTTGTGGCGGCCCGCCACGAAAGAATTAAGGCCGCAACAAAAAAAAAAAATTGTAATTTTTTTTTGTAATTTTAATTTTAATTTTAATTTTTTTTAATTTTTTTGTTCTGTCCAGCTTCTCAGGCAAATCATATAGTTGATGTAGATGCGCATATCGGCTGTTCAGATTTACTTTACAAAAGAGAAGTGTAGGATCAAGATTTTTGGGGCTCTTTGTTCAGTGGATCAGATGTTTGATGAAGCTTTGTGTCTATCTACCACCACTACTGTTTTCTGTTTATTTGTTACTGACTGTGGCAGGACACCTCTGCCTCTGTTTCACTTTATGTTGCTGGTAAATAATATGGTTGTAGTAGTAGGCTAAAGTTAAATTATTTAGTATGCACTAATTAAAGGGGCAGAGCTTTAAGAGACATTTTAGCTTTTATATTTTTATAAGATATATTTTTTGTAAGAACCACAATTAATAAATATATTTCAGTGAATAACTTATTGTTCAAATCTGTATATAAATATGTACATAAAGTGTTGTAATTATATTGTATAATGGATGGATGGATGGATGGATGGACGTTTAAAACAAAACTGTTATTACTAATTAGTAAGTATACATTTTTTGAGCCTTTTTAGAGAAAATCATATCATTGTAGTAAATTATGCAAATTACTCGATGATCTCATGGTGACCACGCCCATGGACACGCCCATAGCCACGCCCCCGCCGCCACAGGTCTCTTGGCAGTTTATGGGAAACACTGATATGCCTACTACAGTTATTTTTAATACATTCTTTATTCATAGTGTGAACATTTTAGAGATGTCCGATAATATCGGCCTGCCGATATTATTGGCCGATAAATGCTTTAAAATGTAATATCGGAAATTATCCGTATCGGTTACAAAAAGTAAAATTAATGACTTTTTAAAACGCCGTTGTACGGAGCGGTACATATCCGGTAAAACATGGGTATAAACCCAGTCAGCAGCACCTCCCACACACAACACAGGAGTTGACGACTGCAGCATGAGAGGTTTACTGGCGACGCTTGATGACATTATCAAACCGCCGCAAGCGGAGCATAACAACAACAAGAGTGTATTGTTGCAGGTGCTGTAGCCGTGGCTAACAAGCGAGCTCGCTCGGTGACTGACTAACGACACTATGTCTATGGTTTGGGATTATTTTAAAGTGTTTCTTTGACGGATAAAAAACTGGCAATTTGCAATGACTGCAAAAAGTTGGTTATGGGAGGAGGAACCAAGACGTCTTCCTTTAATACGAGCAATTTGATCTCCCACATCTTCAAGAATCATAAGGAGATACACGATGAATACAAGCGGAAGAAGTAGTACCACACAGTTGTCGCTTAAAGACTCCGCCGAGAAAAAACTAAAATACAACAAAAACCACCCCGGGGCGAAAGTTCACGTTGTGGTCAGGGACAACGCACGCAGTATGGCAAAAGCTACGGTGGAGTTTGGTGTGGCTAGTGTGCCCTGCATGGCGCACACTTTGCAGCATGCAGTGAACGGAGGTACCCTGTCTCAACGCAGCATTTCAGAAGCTCTGGCTGCCTGGTAGGCCACTTCAAGCACTCACCACTAGCTTGCAGCACATTTGTGTTACTCATACAAATACGTTAGAGCAGGGCAGATTGAGCCCAGTTTATAATTTCCTGTTATACAGTATGCCAGGCAGTCTTGCACTAAATGAGGACTATGTTATTGTTTACTTTATTACTCTAGTATACTCTGGACTGAAGCTGTGTGCCTTTATTGTTTTTGTAGCTGTTGTTTTGAGGCATGTTTAAAAAAAAATAAAAAAATAATGCACTTACTTAAACTTAGACTTTGTGAAAGTCAAAGTATAATATTTCCCATAGTTGTAGTGGGTATCAGGATTATCTCAGGGAGAGCATGTCCCAAATTCCAAGCTGCTGTTTTGAGGCATGTTAAAAAAAATAATGCACTTTGTGACTTCAATAATAAATATGGCAGTGGCACTTTTTTCCATAATTTGAGTTGAAGTTGTTCTCTTATTTTGGAAAACCTTGTTACCTTGTTTAATGCATCCAGCAGGGCATCACAGAAAAATTAGGCATAATAATGTGTTAATTCCACGACCGTATATATCGGTATCGGTTGATATCGGAATCTGTAATTAAGAGTTGGACAATATCGGAATATCGGCAAAAACGCCATTATCGGACATCTCTAGTAAATTTAGGCTTAGTGGATTTATCCAGGGTGTACCCTGCCTTCCGCCCGAATACAGCTGGGATAGGCTAAAGTGTTGGAAGACTGAGTGTGTGCGTTGGGAGCAGCAGGGCTGAACTTTATGCATGGCGCAGGAGGGAGGAACGCACACAGAGTGATCGGTGACCATTCCACGTCAATCACTTGTCCATTTGGTTATGGATATGGTTTAAGTTTCTTTCAAACGTGCTAAACAGTTGGGCAAAAATGTATCTAGTTTAATCAAATTTGGATGGATTTATTTTAGGAGCAAAATGCTAATTAAAATAGTATGTGTGCTACTTTTTCTTTTTTTTCCCAATACTCGCACAACCCATTTTTAGACGCAAATGCGACTAAATTGATCGCAATGTACAGCCCTGCAGATGGATGGATACATTAATACATATCTTAACCAACCAGCCATCTGCGAGCATGTTTACACACAATTCACACACATGCATATAAAGTTTGTAAAACACACACCAGCAAAGCCTGTCTTATTACTGCATGTTATTATTATAATTTTGCCTTGTTATCTGCTTTGTCGTCCCCAAGATGCAGTGCAAGTTTGCAATAATCGGCGCAAACACGACATTGCAAAACCCCGGAGGGACTGGCTAACATGTGCTGATGATGGAAACAGAAATCGTATTTCAGAAATGAGACAGTCATTGCCTTTTACACAGAACCAAGTGAAGGAAGACTATTGCTAAATCTGAGTGTCTTGTACACAATGTACTGCAAAGTAGACCAGACCAGAGAAGAGAAGAATCAAACATTTCTCTCATGTTGACCAGCTTTCATTCAATGTCTGCTTCCCATTTGAGGGCTTTAATTGGGTAGGAGTGGGGGTGTATGTCACCATCAATGTTTTCTTGCAGGAGACCCTCTCCCGCCTCATGTTACTTCATCGGCCGCCGCCATTAAAGCGCTCACGTGCACTCTTGCGCGTACATACACACTGGTTGTGGCTTACAAAAAAAGAGAGGTCCACAACAGTCAGAATTCCTCTCCAGACACACTTCCAGATGCTGACTAAAACACACCTGGCACAATACGACAGGGTCATTTCCAATGAAGTGTTTATAACAGAGAGTCAGGGCCGAGTCGAGTCGCTTTTGGCGAAGTAGCACAGGAAGTCAGAAAAACTGTGAGAGCGAAAGAGGGATCAGCAATCTTAACTAGTGCTTGACATAGAAGTATGCGCTATATGTGCAATATGAGAAGTGTTATTTCATAGAGGGTGTGTGCTAAGGTACTAAAAGTAGCTCTAATTGTGAACTATGTGGTGTGTGTGCGGGCTCAGGGTTAAATATGCTGTTATTGCAGGAGGCTGTGTGTGTGTGCATTACCACCACATTGTGCAAAAGAAACAAAGCAGTCACTTTAAATACACACTATTTTTGCAAAAAAACAAGTGTGCAGGTAACTCTTACCATAGTGGCAAAATTATACATTGAAAGCTTCTTTTTTTTTTTTTACATAAAAAAATATCTTAAAGATGTTGAATTTGAACCATGTCGGCTCAACCGAACGGTTCAGATTATTTCAATAAACCGTACCACCCCTGGTACCCACTGATTTGACTTTTGCAATAAGATTCCTTAAAATAGGATTACTCACATAATTGGGGTGGACATCCATACATTTCTTGTGGGTTCACACTAAAAGGCCTACTGAAATGAAATGTTCTCATTTAAACGGGGATAGCAGATCCATTCTATGTGTCATACTTGATCATTTTGCGTAATGTTGTAACAAATAATATTTCTATTAAATAGGCTTTACTTTGCATTTTAATTAACGTGGGATTATTTTTTGTATTTAGAAATAATAGTACCAATTTTTTTTTTTTTTTTTTCTCCAACATTTGTGGCACTGGCGTGGCGCCCCCTGATGGACAGCACCCTTAGCATTTGCCTATACGGCCTATGCCACGGGCCGGCCCTGAATTTGAGCCAGGTTGAAAGATTCATGGATGAGGAACGCGAGAGTGAAGGACTAGAGTGCAGTGCAGGACGTATCTTTTTTCGCTCTGACCGTAACTTAGGTAAAAGGGCTCATTGGATTTAACACTCTGTCCTTTTTCTATTGTGGATCACGGATTTGTATTTTAAACCACCTCGGATACTATATCCTCTTGAAAATGAGAGTCGAGAACGCGAAATGGACATTCACAGTGACTTTTATCTCCAGGACAATACATCGGTGAAGCACTTTAGCTACGGAGCTAACGTGATAGCATCGGGCTTAACTGCAGATAGAAACAAAAGAAATAAACCCCTGACTGGAAGGATAGACAGAAAATCAACAATACTATTAAACCATGGACCTGTAACTACACGGTTAATGCTTTCCAGCCTGGCGAAGCTTAACAATGCTGTTGCTAACGACGCCATTGAAGCTAACTTAGCTACGGGACCTCACAGAGCTATGCTAAAAACATTAGCTCCATTAGATCCACCTACGCCAGCCAGCCCTCATCTGCTCATCAACACCCGTGCTCACCTGCGTTCCAGCGATCGACGGCGCGACGAAAGACTTCACCCGAACATCGATGCGGTCGGCGGCTAGCGCGTCTGCTATCCAAGTCAAAGTCCTCCTTGTTGTGTTGCAGCAGCTAGCCGCTAATACACCGATCCCACCTACAGCTTTCTTCTTTGCAGTCTTCATTGTTCATTAAACAAATTGCAAAAGATTCACCAACACAGATGTCCAGAATACTGTGGAATTTTGCGATGAAAACAGAGCTGTTTGTATTGGGATACAATGTGTCCGAATACTTCCGTTTCAACCATCGACGTCACGCGAAAATGTCATCATACATAGACGTTTTCAACCGGAAGTTTCGCGAGAAATTTAAAATTGCACTTTATAAGTTAACCCGGCCGTATTGGCATGTGTTGCAATGTTAAGATTTCATCATTGATATATAAACTATCATACTGCGTGGTCAGTAGTAGTGGGTTTCAGTAGGCTTTTAAAGATGTTGAATTTGAACCTTGTCGGCTCAACCGAACAGTTCAGATTATTTAAATAAACCGTCCCACCCCTGGTACCCACTGATTTGACTTTTGCAATAAGATTCCTTAAAATAGGATTACTCACATAATTGGGGTGGACATCCATACATTTCTTGTGGGTTCACACTTAAAAACCCAATAATGGATATCATATAAAACCTACAGGATTGTAACTTGACTATCCCTACAGCACAAGTTTGCACAATGCTGTAAATTATTCATAAGCGCATTAACTAAACAGGAAGTAGTTGTCTTACCTGTGACTTTTTGCAGTAGAGGGCTGAGCGCCGTCTCTTTGGTGATGGCCAGCGTGAGCGCTCCAATCAGCTGCCTCTCCAGCTTCTCCAGTTCCTCCTCCTGGACGTCCTGCCGGTCTGCCGGCTGCGCCTCGTCAGCCACGGAGTACAGGTAGACCAGTAGGAGGATCAGCTCGTCGGGCCCGCACTCGTCTTCCCCGAACCTTGAGTCGGAACCGCTGTCTTGGCCTCCTCCACGGGGCTTCATCAGGGGCAGCAGCTGCCTTAGCACAGCCGGAAAGTTAGCATCTCCAAGAGCCTGAGATGAGTACACACAAAGTGTGTATTAATGTAATATCTGGATGTACAGTACAATGCAAAAGCCACCATTAAATTGCTATAATGACCATATTTAAGTAGTGAAAACCTCCTCCAAGGCCAAACCGTGCCCTGGATATGCACCTTTATTCGTATATTCACCAAACTTTAATGGATTCTTCTTTGGCCAATAAACTAAAAGTTTAGTGGTCATAGTTTTTGTATTTGTTGAGGTAACATGCTTTATGTGTCCTCCTATTTCATGTACCACTAAGTGACTGCAAATGACAGTTTAGTGAGAACCTGTATAAAAGCTGCTTTAGGAACAGTCTCGTATAAAAATCCCCAGTAAAAAAACAAAAAAAACATGGCTTACACAAGTAGTGAGTGTTACGTCGTGGTAGGGCTGGGCGATATGGCCTTTTATTAATATCTCGATATTTTTAGGCCATGTCACGATACACAATATATATCTCCATATTTTGCCTAAGCCTAGAATGAACACTTGATGCATATAATCACAGCAGTATGATAATTCTATGTGTCTACATTAAAACATTCTTGTTTATACTGCATTAATATATGCTCATTTTTAACTTTCATGCAGAGAGGAAAATCACACCTAAGTCAATTTACCAAAACTGTATTTATTAAGCAGTGGCACAAACATTCATGTCATTTCAAAACAGAAAGTGCAAGATTGTCAGAGACATTTTAAAACAAGCTATGAGTGCACTTTTGTGCATAATGTCACTAAGATCAGTGGTACCGGTCCGTGGATCGATTGGTACCGGGCCGCACAAGAAATTTAAAAAAAAAAAAAAAACATAAAAAAAAAAATATATATATATATTTTTTAAATTAAATCAACATAAAAAAACACAACATACACTTACAATTAGTGCACCAACCCAAAAAATCTACCTCCCCCCTTTACACTAATTCGCACAAAAGGGTTGTTTCTTTCTGTTATTAATATTTCTGGTTATAGATCAATACAGGCTGCAGGGATACAGTCCGTGAGCACGAATTATTGTATTTTTTAATGACAACATTTTAAAAAAAAATTAAAAATACCATACCCCCCTTCGCCCCCCCGGTCCGTGGGACAAATTTTCAAGCGTTGACCGGTCCGCAGCTACAAAAAGGTTGGGGACCACTGACTAAGATGACATATCAAAGCAACACTAAATTAAAGTGCACTTTCTGTACAGAACGCCACTACTATAGTTTAAAACAAATAAGGTGCACTTTTGTGCATGATGTCACACAAGATATTTCATTAACTGTCAAATAAAAATTTGCTGCATAATAGGAAATCAAATAGTGTATGTCCTTCGCTATGTGGTAGGTTCCTGCGGACGTTATCGCCTTCTGTTGTTGACAATTTTTTTCATACGTTGTTGATGTGGAAATGGAAGACGCCAGGCTCAATTGGGTCAGTGCTGGTTGCTTCGGCCTTTTGTTGGGTGTGGCACCGGCCGGAGATGTTGACATGCAGAGTTTCAAGCACTCCTTATTCTCTAGCGCTTGGGTGTCAAACTCTGGCCCGCGGGCCAAATTTGGCCCGCCGTGTAATTTCATTTGGCCCTTGAGGCAATATCAAATTAACATTAGAGCTGGCCCGCCGGTATTATACAGCGGCGGTGCTGCTGTAACACCGCATTCACCGCTAATACTCATACTTGCCAACCCTCCCGATTTTCAGTGCCCCTCTCGAAAGTCTCCCGGGGCAACCATTCTCCCGAATTTCTCCCGATTTCCACCCGGACAACAATATTGGGGGCGTGCCTTAAAGGCACTGCCTTTAGCATCCTCTACAACCTGTCGTCACGTCTGCTTTTCCTCCATACAGACAGCGTGCCGGCCCCTGTCACATCATATATGCGGCTTTTACACACACATAAGTGAATGCAAGCCATACTTGATCAACAGCCATACAGGTCACACTGAGGGTGTCCGCATAAACAACTTTAACACTGTTACAAATATGAGCCACACTGTGAACCCACACCAAACAAGAATGACAAACACATTTCGGGAGAACATCTGCACCGTAACACAACATGAACACAACAGAACAAATACCCGGAACCCCTTGCAGCACTAACTCTTCCGGGACGCTACATTATACACCCTTGCCCCCCCAACCCCGCCCACCTGAGCCCCGACATTAATGAACTAGCATCCCAGAAAAGATGCCAGGTATCTGGCTTGGGCACATCAGGTTAGATCAGTGTGTTGCAAACTGAGCAGTAAAAAGTCCTGAATGGTTGATTTATTCATTGCTATTTTATTTTCAAATTTATTAGCCTGTGGAAAAAGTTAATGTTGATATTTACCTCAGAAGGCTGCAAATTGAAAAGAGGCATTCAATGTTTTATTTAAATTTTATTTAATATACCATTGATGTATTTCGTTTGTTTTTTAGAAAGTTGATTTTGCACTATTAAGTTGTATAAGCGTTGCTTGTTCCATATTCAGTCTTAAAGCAAATCAGTGTAGCAAACTGAGCAATAATTAACGTTTTATTCATGCACTTTCTCTTGCTACTTCAAGGCTTGAATGTTTGATTCATTTATTATTGTTATTTTATTTTCAAATGTATTATTAGCCTGTGGAAAAAGTTAATGTTGATATTTAGCTCAGAAGGCTGCAAATAGAAAAGAGGCATTCAATTTGTATTTAAATTTTATTTGATATGTCATTGAATATTTTTTAATTATTATTATTATTATTTGAAACTGGATTTTGCATGTCACTATAAAATTATATAAGCCTTGCTTGTTCAATATTCAATGCAAAACTTGTTTGGGTCCCTATTAAAAGGTTAATTTGTTCAACCTTGGCCCACGGCTTTGTTCAGTTTTAAATTTTGGCCCACTCTGTATTTGAGTTTGACACCCCTGCTCCAGCGGGTGATTTTTCAAATGATGCTACAAATTAGTAATGCCGTTACTTTTTGTAGCAACGCTTTTGCCGCATACTTGACATATTACAGTTGTCTGTTCAACATCTTCCCGCTTGAAGCCAAACCACCGCCAGACTATGGACCCCCTGCTGTTTTTCTTGGGAATTAATTCTTCTTCCTCCATTTGTTACCAGATTTGCACCTTCTCTCACTCGTATTACCACTCGCACCGCTCCGCTTACACCACCTGCCACAGCTAACGTTATCCATGCCGCTACCTCTCTGCTCTGCGAGGGCTTATGACGTTGCACGCGCGACAGTATGTGACGTATGTAAGAAGGTGCGCTTGATTTATCTCTCTGTGAGAAGGAGAGACAAGAAAGAGTGAGAAAAGCCTGTTGTGTAATGCCCGCAGCTAAAAGCAACTGTGTGAGAACGTATACTCGAATACTCACTGTATAGTAATTTTCTACATCGCACAGACACAAAGCCTTACGTCGTGGTTGCATTTTACTGCGTGGATCGTTCTCCCAAGATGCAGACGGAAACTCCGGAGGCAAAGTGCAGGTAAGACGGTGAATAATTGTCCATAAATCAGTCAGGGTACAAACAACAGGAAAAAATGTGGAGATAGCACAGGAAGCAAAGCTAAATCTTAGGAAAAGATAAACAAGCATATGAACAAGAAGCAAGGTATACAAATATAACTTGTTGCATAGCGCAAACAAGACAGCCACACTGAGTGTGGTGAAAAACAGGAATAAGTAGCTCTCTGATTAGTGCCCGGCAGCTGGTGAGCGTCCTGAACTAATCTGCACCCATGGCAACTAAAACACAAACCCAGGGGTGCTCCAAACAGAACTAAGGGAGTCAAACTAAAACACAACATGATCCAGGCAACGGATCATGACAGTGAGTTTGTAAAGATATGCAAATATCAGGCATTTTTATTATTTATACTTATTTTGTATTAATCATTTCCATCACTGATGTATAATTAACAATAATGTAATAATATTTTAATAAATAATTTTTTTCCATTTATTATTTTAATATTATTTTCATTAAAAGTAAATTCACTGCATTTTGATATGTTTTGAAATGGTTAGAGCAGTGTTTTACAACCACTGTGCCGCGGCACACTACTGTGCCGTGAGATACAGTCTGGTGTGCCGTGGGAGATTATCTAGTTTCACCTATTTGGGTTAAATATATTTTTTGCAAACCAGTAATTATAGACTGCAAATGATGTGTTGTTGTTGAGTGTCTAGAGCTCGGCAGAGTAACCATGTAATACTCTTCCATATCAGTAGGTGGCAGCAGGTAGCTAATTGCTTTGTAGATGTCGGAAACAGCAGGAGGCAGCGTGCAGGTAAAAAGATGTCTAATGCTTAAACCAAAAATAAACAAAAGGTGAGTGCCACTAAGAAAATGCATTAAAGCTTAGGGAAGGCTATGCAGAACGGAACTAAAACTGAACTGGCTACAAAGTAAACAAAAATAGAATGCTGGACGACAGCAAAGACTTACTGTGGAGCAAAGACGGCGTCCACAAATGTACATCCCAACATGACATAACAATCAACAATGTCCCCACAAAGAAGGATAAAAACAACTGAAATATTCTTGATTACTAAAACAAAGTACATGTGGGAAATGTCGCTCAAAGGAAGACATGAAACTTCTACAGGAAAATACCAAAAAAAACAGGAAAAACCACCAAAATAGGAGTGCAAGACAAGAACTAAAACACTACACACAGGAAAACAGCAAAAAACTCCAAATAAGTCACAGCGTGATGTGACAGGTGGTGACAGTACACCTACTTTGAGACAAGAGATATAGTGATGCATGCTTGGTTATGCTTTAAAGTCATATCCAATAATTGTGACAACGACTTTTTACTGTCAACTGAGTTTCGTTTTTTTAACGATTTCTGCTGGTGGTGTGCCTCTGGATTTTTTCAACGCAAAAAATGTGCCTCGGCTCAAAAAAGGTTGAAAAACACTGGGTTAGAGTATTAGGTCCAACAGTGCTTATTTAAAGGGGTCATATCATGATTTTTTTCCTTCATGTAAAACACTTTCTTGTGGTCTACATAATGTAATGGTGGTGTTTTGGTCAAAATTTTGCATAGATTTTGTTTTACAGCTTTCTGACTGTCTTTTCAGAGTGCACCGTTTTGTGGGCAGTCTTATTTAAGTGCCGGAGCCCTCCTCCAGGCCAAGCCCTCTTCGACTGCGTCTTTTACGCCGTCAGCCATGTTGTAGTTTTTAGCGCTTCCAAAGGGAGTCTACCGGCAGATATAAGTGAGAACTATATGGTACTTTATATTAGTAAGGGCCACAGTGGTGGATTATGTGATTAATGTGATGTTTTTTTTTCGTGGTGTGCAATACGTATGTTAGTGTTTTTTTGTTGTATTTCATCTTCTGTCTGTACATAAACTATATCGAGATATACTTTTTGGTCCATATCGCCCAGCCCTACTACTTGTTTATATTGAAATAATTAATTCAAGCAGCATTGTGGTAAATTATACTACAGTGAATGCTCAAGTTTACAAAAGTAAATAACCGCCAAGGTCTTTAATTAGTCAAAAAACATTTGTGGTAACATCTGTGGCTTTAAAGGCATACTGAAATGATTTTTTTAAATTTAAACGGGGATAGCAGATCCATTATATGTGTCATACTTGATCATTTCGCGATATTGCCATATTTTTGCTGAAAGGATTTAGTAGAGAACATCGACGATAAAGTTTGCAACTTTTGGTCGCTGATAAAAAAAGCCTTGCCTGTACCGGAAGTAGCGTGACGTCACAGGTTGAAGAGCTCCTCACATTTCCCCATTGTTTACAATGCAGCGAGAGCAATTCGGACCGAGAAAGCGACGATTACCCCATTAATTTGACCCAGGATGAAAGATTCGTAGATGAGGAACGTGAGAGTGAAGGACTAGAGTGCAGTGCAGGACGCATCTTTTTTCGCTTTGACCATAATTTAGGTACAAGCTGGCTCATTGGATTCCACACTTTCTCCTTTTTCTATTGTGGATCACGGATTTGTATTTTAAACCACCTCGGATACTATATCCTCTTGAAAATGAGAGTCGAGAACGCTGAAATGGACATTCACAGTGACTTTTATCTCCACGACAATACATCGGTGAAACACTTTAGCTACGGAGCTAACGTGATAGCATCGGGCTCAAATGCAGATAGACACAAAAGAAATAAGCCCCTGACTGGAAGGATAGACAGAAGATCAACAATACTATTAAACCATGGACATGTAAATACACGGTTAATGCTTTCCAGCCTGTCGAAGCTTAACAATGCTGTTGCTAACGACGCCATTGAAGCTAACTTAGCAACGGGACCTCACAGAGCTATGCTAAAAACATTAACTCTCCACCTACGCCAGCCAGCCCTCATCTGCTCATCAACACCCGTGCTCAGCTGCGTTCCAGCGATCGACGGAGCGACAAAGGACTTCACCCGATCACCGATGCGGTCGGCGGCCCGGAGACGGAGGAAGTCAAGGTGAGGTCGCCGGCTAGCGCGTCTGCTATCCATCTCAAAGTCCTCCTGGTTGTGTTGCTGTAGTCCGTCGCTAATACACCGATCACACCTACAGCTTTCTTCTTTGCAGTCTCCATTGTTCATTAAACAAATTGCAAAAGATTCACCAACACAGATGTCCAGAATATTGTGGAATTTTGGGATGAAAACAGAGCTTTTTTGTATTGGATCCAATGGGGTCCGAATACTTCCGTTCTCTCCGTGACGTCACGCGCATACGTCATCATATCTAGACGTTTTCAACCGGAAGTGTTGCGGGAAATTTAAAATTGCACTTTATAAGTTAACCCGGCCGTATTGGCATGTGTTGCAATGTTAAGATTTCATCATCGATATGTAAACTATCAGACTGCGTGGTCGGTAGTAGTGGCTTTCAGTAGGCCTTTAAGTTTTGTTTTATATTCCACATTAGCTGCTTTTGAAGTATGTTGAGTGGCCACCATTCAAAATCTTTATCTGCCTCTGCATGACCTTTAAAACGTTGGTAGCGCTACTCAACCAGTTTATGGTTCCTCACCAACACAAAAGCAAAAACTTGTATAATTTTGCGAATGGATACATTATTGTGATATATGAGCAGCTCCACAATTAGCTGTGCAAGCGACAGAGGTAAACACATCATTCATTTTCATTCTTGCGGTGGCTCTACAGGGTCACATTCTGCCAACGTTTTAGGGAAGTGGTAAAGGAGCAGCGACCAGCTTTTTGGTGAGACGGAGGAAAAGAACCGACTTCAAAAGTACCACATGTGGGACTGAGCCGGAGTCCATGACGCTGTAGATCACCAGACTGTTCAAAAAGGAGGCTGAGCGCTCTCACAACAAGGATGAGCTCATTGAAATGTTGCACAAAGGGTGTGGTTCTACTCCGTCTGATGAACAGCTTGAATGTCACGGGACTGAGAGAAAGAAGCGAAGCACAGAAGAAAAACACTTTGAGAAGATGCTAAAATAAAGCTTTTAGATGTTAGGATGACGGAGTATCTCACAAAAGCTAGTACAACCTATACTTTTACCTTTTTTTTTTTAAGTCATTTCATAATTTTAACTTAACAGGTTTTAGTTGTCGTCTGCAGTCTTCCTCAGAAGAGTCACCTGATCTATCATCTGTACATAAATGCATGGCCAATCAAGTAGACCTGGTACATGGTACCTTTCACGTTTGAAACGATACAATACCAGTTCCCGGTACCTGGGAATAGAGACCAGTACTCATCGGTAACAATTTTCGGTACTTTTGTGTGTGTTTATCAGTGACGTGCGGTGAGGTTCATGACTGGTGAGGCACTGACTTCATCATAGTCAGATTTACAAACATATGAACCCTAAAGAGTATCTTATTCACCATTTGATTGGCAGCAGTTAACGGGTTATGTTTAAAAGCATTCTTCCCTGCTTGGCACTCAGCATCAAGGGTTGGAATTGGGGGTTAAATCACCAAAAATGATTCCCGGGCGCGGCGCCGCTGCTGCCCACTTCTCCCCACTGCTCCCCTCACCTCCCAGGGGGTGATCAAGGGATGGGTCAAATGCAGAGGACAAATTTCACCACACCTAGTGTGTGTGACAATCATTGGTACTTTAACTTAACTTTAACTTTACACATACAAACTGTAGCACACAAAAAAGCACATTTAATAAAAAAAACGTTATTATGGTCTTACCTTTACTTATAAATGAAGTCCATGCGCAGCTCCTTTTGAACAAAAGCGTCGATAACTTGTTTATAGAAGTCTTCCTTATCTTTCTTCAGTTTTAAAAGTCTCTCTGTCTCGATGGGGATCTTCCTTTAAGTATTACGTCCTGCTTCGATTGAAAGTCCAGTTTAGAAAACTGTTTTATTTTAGATATGTAATCCTCCATGTTAATAATCCAGGCGAGAGGAAAAAATAAACGATCGCTGCTAACTGTTGTTGCTTGTTGTCACTTCTTCTGCCGCCCGAGTAGTCACAAGAATGATCTCTGGGATCACTACAGCCCTCTACCACCAGGAGGCGGGATTACTGCGAGCCTCACACAGTGCGTCTTTTGCAGGCGTTTTATGATTGCTCAACACAAGAAATACGTTACACACATACAGTTGTTGACAAAATACACTGGACATTATATACCTCAGCTAACTAAACTATGGAAATGTATAATATAATTTATATAGCAATACGGTCTCACTGCACAGCAGGCCAGCAGTTAGCAGAGTCATTGCGCAATCCATGGTGAGGCTCAACTCAGTGACGTGCCTCAACTGGCTGCTGATCACCGCAAGTCTCTTCTCAGTATTTGAACAGCAAATGTGAAAATTCAGCGATTTTGAATAAAAATAATCTAAAACTGGTGAAGTTAAATGGAAAATAACTTTATAGTATAATCACTGGATACATACAACAATTTAATTATTTTTTTTTCTTTTTACATTTTTTTTCTTTCCATGATGGCACGTGAGGCCCCGCCTCACCTGCCTCCCCTGACTGCACGTCACTGGTGTTTATAAATGGTAATTGTTTATTAATAAAACCTTGTAATATTTAAACATGAGTTGATTAAGATAAATATGCTGTCCATGTTGTATATTGCTCTCTTTGCAAGTATTAAATAGAAGATGTTCCATGCATTTGCAATTCCTAGACGTTAGATTGCAGTAGGGTTGTGTGGTATACCGGTATTAATATAGTACCGCGATACTAATGAATCATATTCGGTACTATACCGCCCCTGAAAAGTACCGGCCTGCCTAATAAAAGACAAGTTGTTCACTATTTTATTTCACAAAACTTGCAATAAAAAACATATGTTTAATGTACCATAAGATTTTTTGTTAAAATAAAGCCAATAATGCAATTTTTTGTGGTCCCCGTTATTTAGAAAAGTACCGAAAAGTATCAAAATAATTTTGGTACCGGTACCAAAATATTGGTATCGGGACAACACTAGATTGCAGTAGTGTATACACTTTGGTGTGTTGCCTAGTTAGGAAGTAGTCTTTGCCATACAGCTAAATGTGCCACTCTAGTCTTATGTTGCACCCTACAAAGTGCTTATACTGTAAGTATTCTACTTACTACACACCAGCTGTTTGATTGTAACGTGCATCTTAGTTGTAGATATTACCAAATTTAGGGATGTTTAAATCGGCATGTAAAATCACTAATGTTATTAAGTTGCAAATCATGGGTCCCTGTCCATAAACTGTGTGCTAATAGGGATTACTTTTTTGCAGAACGGACTCTGATTTTAACAAAGAAAACAATTATGTAATACAAAATTATGTCTGTCTGTAAATATATTGTCAAATAAATAAATCTAATGTAAATTTGCATCAAGCTAGTGAATTTTTGGATAAGTGGAGCATTACTTTTGAGCGTTTTCTATAAGGCATGCTTGCGTTGTTGGCATGGAAAATTTTAAAACTACCAAGAGTCCGCTCTCAGTGAAGTGAATGTAAGTGAATCGTATTTATATAGTGCTTTTCTCTGGTGACTCAAGACGCTTTACACAGTGAAACCCATTATCCACTTCTTTAAGCTACATTTAAACCAGAGCGGGTGTCACTGGGAACAGCTGTGACTAGGATGGCGGAAGAGGGAATCGAACCTGGAAGCCTCAAGTTGCTGGCACAGCCACTCTACCAACCGAGCCACGCCTCCACAGTGCTGCTAGAGTGCTTGTTTCCTCACCAAGTGTTTGAGTTGGTCTTTAGTCTGCAACTGGATGAGACATCCGGGCAACAAATGTATGAAAATATGGCACCGTTTTATTTTACGTGAATCGATACCTGGTAGTACCAATGAAATTCGGTCGGTGCCTATACAAGTACCGAATTTGGTACCCATCCCTATGGAGTCTTAGGTATGAGAGAGCATGAATGCTTTCTCGTCACAATGGGCCTCTTCTTTGTTTCCATCAACTCCTTAATACATCATTTGAATTTGTTAGTTCCTGTCTCAATGATTTTGGTCTAGTCCAAATCCATGATGTGTTCATTTACTTGGCAATGGCTGATTTTAACGTTTCCTGTTCTGATATTTGTTTCGGGCTTCTTTTCATTCTTTCAGTTGTCTCTTTTACATTATTTCCGATGTTGGACAAGGGCGCATACCTGGGAATCCCTCCTCCATGATGAACCATCAAGCGGCGAGGGGTACATAAGAACAGCTGATAGGCGACACCATACAGTGGTCAAGTGAGGTGACTGTTCTGATGGAGACTGCAGACAACAGTTATACCATGTTGAGGTAGAATATTATATCTATTATACTGACATCTTAAATAAACTAGAAGTATATCAACAAGAAGACATAATGAACCCTTCACAATACAACATTGTAGGGTTGTACGGTATACCGGTATTAGTATAGTATCGCGATACTAATGAATCATTTTCGGTACTATACCGCCTCTGAAACTTACCGCTCCCGCACACCCCCGCACCCGCGTCGAAGTCACGTCGTGACATTGCTGGTTTTACGAGCAGACAAGCATGTTCGGCGGCACACAATCACGGAGTACTTACAAGCAGACACAGTGTGTAGACAGAAAAGGGAGAACGGACGCATTTTGGCTTAAAAACTAACGATAAAAGTGAAGCAATAACACTGAAACGCCCTCAGGAAGAGGTGCTTTAAGACATGGCTAGCTAGCTAGCGGCTAACGTCCATCCGCCGTCTGCAGTTTTTAGCCACTTCTAAATCACTAATCCTGGTCTCCATGGCGACAAATAAAGCATGTTTCTTACAAGTATCATCCCTGCAGGACGAGGAATAGCTAAACATGCTTCACTACACACCGTAGCTCACCGGCATCAAAATGTAAACAAACGCCATTGGTGGATCTACACCTGACATCCACTGTAATGATATCAAGTACAAGCACGTATCTAGTCGATACTACTATGATCACATCAATATTTTTTAGCATCACAACATCTTCTTTCATTTAAAAAAAAAAAGTATATTATGTTTATAAAGTCAGGAAATATGTCCCTGGACACATGAGGACTTTGAATATGACCAATGTATGATCCTGTAACTACTTGGTATCGGATCGATACCTAAATGTGTGGTATCATCCAAAACTAATGTGAAGTATCAAACAACAGAAGAATAAGTGATTATTACATTTTAACAGAAGTGTAGACAGAACATGTTAAAAGAGAAAGTAAGCAGATATTAACAGTAAATAAACAAGTAGATTAATAATTCATTTTCTACCACTTGTCCTTAATAATGTTGACAAAATAATAGAACGATAAATGACACAATATGTTACTGCATATGTCAGCAGATTAATTAGGAGCCTTTGTTTGTTTACTTACTACTAAAAGACAAGTTGTCTAGTATGTTTACTATTTTATTTAAGGATTTAACTGCAATAAGAAACGTATGTTTTATGTACCCTAAGATTTTTTGTTAAAATAAAGCCAATAATGCAATTTTTTGTGGTCCCCTTTATTTAGAAAAGTACCGAAAAGTATCAAAATAATTTTAGTACCAGTACCAAATTATTGGTATCGTTACAACACTACAACATTGTTATCATAGTATACCCTACTTTATAGTAGCATAGCAGCTGTAGTGAATGTCATGCCCAAGAGGATTAAGGCAGTGGTAGATAACAATTAGATATTCATACTATGGACACTTGCCTTAACAGATATTTACACACAAAAAAAGCTGTGTTGACTCAATTTCAACAACAAGGATGAGCTCATTGAAATGTTGCACAAAGGGTGTGGTTCTACACTGACTACTCTAAAAAAAAAAAAAAGCATATTTACGATTTATTTTTATAATATTGCCCCTTGAGAAGATGCAACATTATTGTGAAGAACTTTGTGTTCCTCTTATCAAAAAGACTCTGTGTCCTTCTAGAATTCGGACGTGGTGGTCGGCCCGCTGGGGGAGGGGGGGATCGTGTGTCTAACCCAGAAGAAATGTGCACTGAGCCAAAGACGCAGTACAGTCAGAACTCAGGGATGAAGGCCAAAAGCCAAACAGCACCTCATGAAGAGGTGCTTGTGGAGCGTAGGACTACATGAAGGCTCGTACTGTACGTTGACAACATACTGTATGAGGTGTCACAAGAACACTCAAAGCGAGGCCTCAAGCCAAAGCGTCGCTTCCAAGGAGCCTTGAAATCTAATCTTAGTATTTTGCCAAATTAAGTAGTTTACCCAAAACGTGAACCTGCGCTAATGGACAAACAATGTTTAGGGGAATTTCCACAAAGCAAAAAAGGAGGCTGCCATTCGAAGTTGATGACATGAAAATGTCTCGCTTGGTAATGGCTACTCTTTCTCTGGAAAAATATGCTTTGAAAAATGCATGACGTCACACGAGATTCCAGCAAAAGGATTAATAATCTTTTTTTTTTTTGTGGATTTTTCTGTGATGCAACATTAAATCATAGGTTTTATTACAGGAACACACCCACATATAACTCTGTCATGGGCGCTTAGTACAAAATACTCACATCAGTACTAAAATTAGAATACCGTAGATCGCAAAGTGATCTTCAGAGTTCATGGTTAGTACATTTTATTTAATTTAAAATACATTTATAGAAAGCCTCATCTTGCTTTGTATTTTTTTTTTTTTTTAATTTTTAAAAATAAAATGTAGTACATTTGTTATAAACAGGATTTATTAATAAATCTTTTTTTTTAAGTAATCAATTATCAATTAAAATGTTATTAACCTAAATAAAAAAAATAAAATATATATATATATATATAATACTGAATGATAAAAATAAGCAGGAATAAATCTAAATATTAAAAAAAACAATTAAAATAAATGTATATAAATAATAGAATACACTATAACATACTGCACAATATTATTTATTTAAATTACACGTCCATAATTGTAAATGTTCAATGCAACACTTTCAATAACATCCCTTAAAACTAATATACTGTAATATCATAAAAAAAACATAGAAAGATATATAATAACATACTGAAAATGTATGAATATAAATAAATCACAAAATGTACAAAACCTATTCTACAATGTGATACAATTGTGCTCTTCATGTCAGCAAATATCTAAAAGACTTAACAATTAAAGAATAATAATGAAATTACATTGCAGCACACTATAACTAATATGTGCAATGTTTTCATTTCTATGCATCGATTCCTTGAGGCATTGTGATGCGGCACATGAGGATGGTAAATGGATTACAGTATATTTGCATAACGCTTTTCTGCCTTCAAGGTACGCTTTGACACTATTACCACATTCACTTACTGATGACAGAGCATCAGGAGCATCAGTATCTTTAGCAAATGTTCAAAAATAGATTACTTTCAATGATATAGAGCTGGACGATTAATCGCCATCGAATCAACATCAAGGTTTAATTAGTGTGATGAATAACCACAAGAGGCTGAGGTTTTTCTCCACCGTCACCACCATTTGAGTGATAAACATGTTCGCCAGTCAGAATTGTCAAGCCTGGCGTTTGTTCGTCTCTCGCTTCAAACAGTGGGCAAGGGATCTCACTCTGTGCATCGCTCTCAGCACCAGAGCACATGTATTTAACAGTAGAATTAACTGGATGCAGTGAGCCCTCTTGTCTTTCATGCACAATCTTTGTCTAAATGAGCGGAGAGCAGGGCGTCAGCTTTACACACATACAAGCATGTGCAGATAGAAAGCCGCGATCAAGTCCTCTCAACAAAAGAGGCGAAATATAATCTTAGAGAAAAATGTAATTTACAACATTTGTACGCACGTACAACACTTAAGACCTTCAGTATATCAGTATGTGGAATTAAATTATGGAATGGGTTAACCAAAGAAATCAAACAATGTACTAATATGATCCACTTCAAGAAACTCTTCCAAATTAAAGTGTTTACAAAGTACAAAGAAGAAGAACCACGATAAACATTCTGAATTTATTCCATCCATTCATTCATTTTCTAGATAATCTTATTTATCTCACCATATGAAATATAACTTACTTCAATAATTATTATTTATTTATTTTAATTTTATTAGTTATGGCGTATATTGTGAATAAATTGAGAGCAGGAAGTGAACAAAAGTTTTAGCAACTGCTACGTAAAGGAAAAGGGGTAGGATTAAATAAGCTCTGCTTCTTCCTACTCCTTTTCGAACATGTTGAATAGAGAAACTGGAAATTGTGATGTATCATGTTGTATGCATGCATGTTCCAAATAAACTGAAACTCAACTCAACTCAACTCATGTGATGGCAATAAGCAAAAAGACATCATCCAACCTAGTTTTTCCAAACAGGAAAATAATGCACTTCAAGATGTTCAATATTTAGTCCAATTAGGGGCATTAGGTCTTCTAATAATCAGGGGCAACAGTTTTAGTCGAAACCGTAAACAATTCTGCAGTAATGAGAAATAACTTTATATCTTTTTAAATTGGTTATTCACATTATTATTATAGAATTTAATTACATTACATCAACTGTATAGTTTTCATAGATTATTTATTCAGATTAAGAGCCTAATGTAGACAAAAGCCCTGAGTCTGTTTGCATAAAGCCAAATATTTTGATAGGAAATTACTGCATATTGTTTTAATGTGGCACCTTGCGACAAGAATATGTTAATTGATAGTCTAAAAGTAACATGGCTTCCTTAATTCGTTGTTTTTGCAGTTTTATGCATTTTTATGTATAAAATATCAAATCCAATCGCAATTTTTGCGGAATTTATCGCAATTAGGTTTTTTCTCAAAATAGTGCAGCCTTAAAATGATAGTGAAATCACATGAACACAACCGCAATACCCAGAATTGTCCGGAACAACAAAAAAAAAGCAAACTGAACAGTTTTAAGGGACGGAATGTATAGTAGCGACTAGTCGACTGTCATGATCGGGTCGCAGCTTGCTGCGCGGTTGTTCTCCCAAGATGCAAATGACGGCTCCGGACGAAGGCGTAAAGGTAGGATTCGATTTATTGAACATAAATCACCGAAATACCAAAAAGCAGGCAAACAACAAAAAAGGCAAGCGTGCCTAAAACACATGAAGTTAAACTTAGCATAGACCAGGACAGGGGTCACCAACGCGGTGACCCCGCGTCCTTACGGGTAGCCCGTAAGGACCAGATGAGTAGCCCGCCGGCCTGTTCTAAAAATACCTCAAACAGCAGCACTTACCAGTGAGCTGCCTCTATTTTTTAAATTGTATTTATTTACTAGCAAGCTGGTCTCGCTTTGCCCGACATTTTTAATTCTAAGAGAGACAAAACTCAAATAGAATTTGAAAATCCAAGAAAATATTTTAAAGACTTGGTCTTCACTTGTTTAAATAAATTCATTATTTTTTTTACTTTGCTTCTCATAACTTTCAGAAAGACAATTTTAGAGAAAAAATACAACCTTAAAAATTATTTTAGGATTTTTAAACACATATACCTTTTTACCTTTTGAATTCCTTCCTGTTCTTTCCTGACAATTTAAATCAATGTTCAAGTAAATGTATTTTTTTTATTGTAAAGAATAACAAATACATTTTAATTTAATTCTTAATTTTAGCTTCTGTTTTTTCGACGAAGAATATTTGTGAAATATTTCTTCAAACTTATTATGATTAAAATTCAAAAAAAATATTCTAGCAAATCTTGAAAATCTGTAGAATCAAATTTAAATCCTATTTCAAGGTCTTTTGAATTTCTTTAAAAATTTTTGTTCTGGAAAATCTAGAAGAAATAATGATTTGTCTTTGTTAGAAATATAGCTTGGTCCAATTTGTTATATATTCTAACAAAGTGTAGATTGGATTTTAACCTGTTTAAAACATGTCATCAAATTTCTAAAATTAATCTTAATCAGGAAAAATTACTAATGATGTTCCATAAATTCTTTTTTTAAGTTTTTCTCTTCTTTTTTTCGGTTGAATTTTGAATTTTAAAGAGTCGAAATTGAAGATAAACTATGTTTCAAAATTTAATTGGCATTTTTTTCATGTTTTCTTCTCTTTTAAACCGTTCAATTAAGTGTAAATATCATTAATTATTAATAATAACATAGAGTTAAAGGTAAATTGAGCAAATTGGCTATTTCTGGCAATTTATTTAAGTGTGTATTAAACTGGTAGCCCTTCGCATTAATCAGTACCCAAGAAGTAGCTCTTGGTTTCAAAAAGGTTGGTGACCCCTGGACTAGGACATGGAATCAACAAAACTTATGTGGCATAGGTGTGACGCAAACAATGAAGCCAGGCCGACTGACTAGCAAAGACTAGCTTAAATAATGCCTCTGATTAGTGCTCGGGAAGCAGGTGAGCGGGCGAGCACTAAGCAGAGACAGGTGAACACAATGAGTCTCCATGGTGACAAAACAAACAAGGAATCGCAAACGGGAACTAAAGAAGTCCAAAACTGACAGAACATAACTAAACAAAACATGATCCGGACAACGGATCATGACATCGACTACCATGACATTAAGAATGATAAAGACAATAAGACATCACACATTACAGAAATTATTGAAGTTGAATTACTAGGATTTTGTTTGAAAGTCTTTATTTTTCCTAAATACTTTGTTTTGTAATTAAAAAAAGTCAAATTTCTAGCACTTTATGTGTTGGATTGTTCTGTCTGACAAGCTGACAAATATACTTTCAGAATAAATCCTGTATGGGGAAAGAGATTAATCAAAAATCATAATCAAATCAAATCGTTAGGCGCCTAAGACGGCACGTCCCTCATTTTCACGTGTGACAAATATGTCAATGGTTATTTTCAAGAGATCGAAAAAAGCTGCTGTGAGTGGCCTGTTGCGGATACGGAGGTCTTGAGGTCAGGAAGCAAGGTAGGTTGAACGCTATAGAAGCTGAGTGGGGAGAAAAAAGCTCTTTCCAGCAGTGGTGCTTAAAGATCAACAATGTTCGAGTCAAAGCACTGACACACACACACTAACTTTTTTGAACTCATTTTGAAGGTGTACACTGGGTTACATTACGCATTAATATTTATTTAGTTTGTTAGTGTTTATTGTTTAGACAAGGGGTGTCAAAGGAACGGCCCGCGGAGCCGGATCAGGCCCGTGAACAGGTTTTATCCGGCCCGCGGGATGAGTTTGCTAAGTATAAAAATGAACCTGAAATTTTTGAATGAAATAAACTGCTGTTCTAAATGTGTCCACTAGATGTCGCAATAGCAATTCTTTGTATCTAGCAGATGTTACATTTGTACAAAATAAACCACATGATGTTAGTGCATCAGTCGAGGAAAATGAGCAAACTACATAAATAACACTCTGTAATTTGATTTTTATTTTTTTTATTTTCATAGATTGAAAATTAACACCAATGAGTTGACTGATGAACATTATCACATCATTTATTCAGAAAATATACAAATTAAGTATATATATGTTTAACCACAACAGTAAACGAAAACAACAACAACATGATTTGTACCAGGGGTGTCAAACTCATTTTAGATCGGGGGCCACATGGAGAAAAATCTACTCCCAAGTGGGCAGGACTGGAAAAATCATGGCGCGATAACTTAAAAATAAAGACAACTTCAGATAGTTTTCTTTGTTTGAAAATAGAACAAGCACATTTTGAAATTGTACAAATCATAATGTTGTTTTTTTGTTTTTTTTTTACAATTACCTGTTGCGGTTAATAGTACCGTATTTTTCGGAGTATAAGTCGCACCGGAGTATAAGTCGCACCTGCCGAAAATGCATAATAAAGAAGGAAAAAAACATATATAAGTCGCACTGGAGCCCGGCCAAACTATGAAAAAAACTGCGACTTATAGTCCGAAAAATACAGTATATATACTTTATTTGTCGTTATTTATATTTTCTGAATAAATTATGTGATAATGTTAATCAGTCAATTTTTAAATCTATCAAGGTAAAAAAAAATATCAAAATCAAATTGCAGTATGTTATTCATGTAGTTTGATCATTTTCCTCGACTGATTGCGACATCCAGTGGACACATTTAGAACAGCTGTCTTTCATTCAAACATTTCAGGTTAACTTTTATACTTGGCAAACTCATCCCGCGGGCCGGATAAAACCTGTTCGCGGGCCTGATCCAACCCTCGGGCCGTACGTTTGACACCCCATGATTTGTACAATTTCAGAATGTGCTTGTTCTATTTTTAAACAAAGAAAACAATCTGAAGTTGTCTTTATTTTTAAGTTATTGTGCCGTGCCGGCCCACTTGGGAGTAGATTATTCTCCATGTGGCCCTCGATTTAAAATTTGTTTGACTTTCTACTTGTATTATTGGAGAATTACCTGTCAGCGGTTCACTTTTAAAAACATTTATTTAAAAAATCCTTTAGTTAACACACGAGCTAGGCAGTTTTATTTTTCGCATTTTGTTTCCTGACTGTACCAAAAATTAACTGAACCGTGACCTTATAACCGATCACACTGAACAGTTTTTAGCTAGTGCATTACTCCAGTAATAACAGGAAGTATCATTACATACAATTATGGAATACACTGTTCCTGCCGCCATGGTCTAATTAGACCATTTAGGCACAATTATAGAGTAACAATGGCATTATCTGACAAATCAATGCTAAACAAGCAGCTCACAATTAAGCAAATATAAACACTGCTTTTAACTGAGTTTTTTCAAACTGGGGATGGCTGTAAATAGAGAACTTTCATGCTTTGTTTTGCTTGGTAAATTTATGTCTGCAGCCTAAAAGAGCATCATTGGCTACTCGCTCAAGTATTTGCACCAATCACAAGCTTCTGTGTATGTTAGCTTCTGGTTTAAATCTGCATCCCAGTGATTGACAGATGGCTGTTTGACAATTTTTTTACCATCCTGGGGTCCATCTGGGCTCAAATCCCAGCCAATCACAGAGCTTTTCCCAAACTCCTCCCCAACCTTGCTCAGCAAAGCCCCGACAGGAAACCAACTCCAGATGCAGCCCCTGGAGGAAGGTAAGTGTTTCAGATGCAGAGCTGCACGCTAAGCAGAACCAGGCCGCACTCGTTCCCGCCATGCCTGCACAATGAACCTTTTTCTGGGTCTGACAGCTGGGGGAGGGGGCATCTTGGATGTCGGAGCATCAACAACGTTGGGTAGCTGCTACAAGTGCAGTCGCCTTGGTCAACACCAAAAGTGCATTCTCTAAAAAACCACACATGCACTTCCTCTGCAGATATGTAATGATATCCTTTTTAGATTCACACAAACCTCAAGAAACAGGCAGTAAATATAACTTCTTCATGTGACAAACAAACAAAATTCCTTACAAAGACAATCTTGGACACAAAGCAGTCGTTACCTGCAGCGATGGCAGTGATCAATCTTAAACACTCGGAAGCCGCTGTTTAATAAAAAAAAAAAAGGACGGCGGATTTTCCGACAGTTGAGAAGGAACGGAAACATTAAAGTTTACTTTACCGCTATAGAAATCCTGTGTGAAATGAATAGGCGACATCCCGACAGACGCAGCGGAAATGTGAGTTTAAACAAAAAGAAGGCAACGTTGTAAATTTAAACACAATCCTGAATACTCGACAACAGTAGAAGAGTAGAGATTAAAACCCTTTGGCGTGAGAGTGCTTCAAAACACATTACATTTTACACCTTCACTTCCCCATCAACACAATGACAAAAAGTTCATGTCAAGGGTGTCCAAAGTGCGGCCATTTGCGGCCCGCAGGTAATTTTTTAACGGCCCCACGGCACATTCTAAAAATACGATGAAAAAAAAATAAAAGAGCAAACAGGTGAAATGTAACAAGAAAATGTTGCATTATTTACTCTAATAACACAAAGCTGCCATGCAGGCTGTTTCTTCCTTTAAAAAATAATAATGAATCAAATTCAATGTCATTATGAATTATTGACCTATTCAAGGCTCCATTTACTTCACATTAAATATTCCACTTTGAGATTGTAGTGGATTGTCCGAAGCTTAAACAGCAACAAAAGTGAATTTAGTACAAAAATTGTATTTACCCATTATCAAGTCAGATTGAGCTGTCCATGCAGACACACAAAGGTCCTCCGGAGGACTCACAAAAAGCAATCTCTCTCGAGTCCCGGTCTCCTGCCATTTTTATCTGTCTCTTGTGCGTCACTGTTTTTTTCTCGTGCGTCATGTTTGTTTTTGCAACATCCTTGGATTCCTTAATCATACTTAAACAATCAAAACATTCTGTAGACAGGTTGGCACGATTTAATATTCACTTTTGTCCCACACCCGGTTCATTCAATGGCACAGAATAGAAGAGAAATTAAATGAGCGTACATTCTTGACAGACATGAAATATAGGTCAAAGGTCAGAAATTCTACTACAAGATATTTTGGTGGGAAAATGTTGCATATTTTTTGGTTGCCATTTAAAAAACAAAGTTTTTTAAAGAAGGGCCTAAAACGAACAAACAAAAAACATAAACAACAATAAAACATATAATTGACCGATAGATCTGAAGTTGATCTTGAGACTATTGTGGTAAAAGTTTAAAAAAATGTTGGATTTATTTTTTTTTACTTTACTGAGCAGTACCATTTTGGATCCCCAATAATTTTAGTTGGACTTTTTTTTTTTTTTTTTAAGTGTCATTGCTCAAAAAAATAATTAATTAAAATCAATGTTGTTACGAGTTATTGACCTTTTTAAGACTCCAAATATTCCACTTTAAAATTTTATTGGGGGAAAATATTGCATATTTTGTGTTTTTTTCCATAAAAAAACACGATTTTCCTTGACAAAAATGGCATACAACTTAAATCTTAAAAAGCGTTTTATTGACAGATAGACCTAATGTTGATCTAGAGATTTAAACCTTGAATAATAATAATAATACTAAATAATGACACATTTGTAATATTTTTTTTGACCAAAACCTTTTGGGGTCCCCGGGATCAAGTCTGAGTGGAGGCCTAAATGTATCTTTTTTATACATATATTGTATTGGTTTTTAAAATAAAAAATATCAAAATGGCCCCCGCTTGCTTTGATTTTTCAGTGTGCGGCCCTCAGTGGAAAAAGTTTGGACACCACTGATGTACATGGTTAAAAAACTAGATTGTGCATCTGTTTGATAACCAGCCACTTCCAGGTTCACACGGGATGACCACCATAGGGGTTGTGCTCAAAATGCTTTGTGATACATGCATGTAATACATGCTTTAAACACAAAAAAGGCAACGTTGTAAATTTGAATACATAATTAAATATTCGACAAAAGCAGAAGAGTAGAGAGTAAACACTCTTGGCATGAGAGTGCTTTCAAACACGTTACATTTTACATGTTCACTTCCCCATCAACACAACGACAAAAAGTTACATGATTAAGGCTATGTCTACACTAAACCAGATAACCCCTTAAACAAATTATTATTTAGCCTAAGCCCTGTTTCAGCCACAGTAATCCATCGTTTAAGGTTCCCCTACTCGGACAATTTTTTACACGGGTAAGTGCGCCGTGTATTTCTTGAATCTATTGTATGGACTCATTGATCGTTTACAAACTGAGTTTGGAGAGGAAGTGACGTCAGAAAGAACAGACATGCCCGTGTTTCTCATTCTTCTAAATGTACAGACGCTTGTGGAAATCACACATGACTACCTTAAGTGAAGGAAACGCGCGATTGCAGCTATTTAGGATACTACACATTTCAGACGGCAAGAGAACTTTCGAATGTCCGAGTCAGCTGTGATTCTACTCACTGAAAAACTTCGTCCATTTGTCGAAGGGGAGAAAACGAGAATGCGGGCTAACGTGGATGTGATAAAAAAGGTAGCATGTGCTTTGTATCACCTGGCCGCCGAGTGAAGACTACGGAAAACGCTGAATGCTTTTGGACTGGCAAAGCAGACTGTATCAGTTATTGTCCGCCATGTATGTCATGGACTCAACGTCTAGGTCCAGAGTATACAAACACCACTATGTTTTTTTTTATTATTAGTTTTTTTTTAGATATGTGCATACTAGCTATAACTATTTGGCTGTTCTAGTTTTTATTTGTATTTATTTATTTATTATCTTTTATTATTTATTTAATTTTTTTGTTAATACACTGTAGCACTTTGAGATTGTTTACTCAATATAAAGTACTTTATAGAAATAAAATCTATTATTATTATTATTATTATTATTTGCCAGAAACATAATAGCACAGGCAACACAGTAAGGATGCAGTGTTTCCCACACATTCATTTATTTGTGGCGGCCCGACTCGAAAGAATTACGTCCGCCACAAATTTAAAAAAAAATTAAAAACATTTTTTTTTGTTGTCCTGTCCAGCTTCTCAGGCAAATCATATAGTTGATGTAGATGCCCATATAGGCTGTTCAGATTTACTTTACAAAAGAGAAGTGTAGGATACTTCTCTTGTTGCCTTATTTGTATTTGACCACTACTGTTTTCTGTTTGTTACTGACTGTGGCAGGACACCTCTGCCTCTGTTTCACTTTATGTTGCTGGTAAATAATGGTTGTAGTAGTGGCTAAAGTTAAATTATTTAGTATG
>NC_084757.1:15938899-15943899 GCF_033978785.1 Entelurus aequoreus | reverse complement strand
ACTATGAGCTACATCGCAAACGTAATAACTTATTATATAATTTACTCGTCCATTGCCAAACACAGTAGACACTGATCGAATTACAAGTAGTTTTTTAGCAAAATCATTCAACATTTTTCCGGAGGATGGTAATGTTATTTTGATACAGTAGAAGGCTAAACAAGCTACACAACAACGCCAGCTAACATCAATCACACATTTCTAACCTACTGTTATTATTTACAGTTTCATTGTCTCCTACATTGCCATAGACAGTAGTCACTGCGCCCGTTATTAAAAGAAAGTTATTGGACAAACGAAGAGAGATTTCTCCCGGGTTGAAGGTGCATTGTCACAAATCATAAAAGGTAAAAGTAAGGCACTTTCTTATTTCAGATGAGGCTGTAAGTTTGTGTAGTGACTTGTGTTGGTTAAAACAAACAAACAACAGAGCATCTTCTTTCATTGGGTTTCATCGTCGACATGATGTTGTAGCACAGCCAGTTCTACATACATTTGAATTGACTCATGGAAGGACATTTGGGTAAATGTTTACCAATATATGGACGACACCTATGGCAAAAACGTCACAAAAGGAGCAAACTCCAAACGGACCGTAGGAAACAAGGAAAGATTGTTTTATAAATATCTCTGCTATGCCTTCACGGTTTGATTTCAAATGTTCAGGACTTATGCAGATCCCAAATACACATAAGCAGGCACCATGAAGTAAGAAAAAAAGTTGGATTTGCATAATAAGACCCCTTTACCTGCTCAGTGGCCTAGTGGTTAGAGTGTCCGCCCTGAGATCGGTAGGTTGTGAGTTCAAACCCCGGCCGAGTCATACCAAAGACTATAACAATGGGACCCATTACCTCCTTGCTTGGCACTCAGCATCAAGGGTTGGAATTGGGGGTTAAATCACCAAAAATTATTCCCGGGCGCGGCCACTGCTTCTGCCCACTGCTTCTGCCCACTGCTCCCCTCACCTCCCAGGGGGTGATCAAGGGGATGGGTCAAATGCAGAGGACACATTTCACCACACCTAGTTGTGTTTGTGACAATCATTGGTACTTTAACTTTAAGGTTGTGTAGTAGAATTTCTGACCTTTGACCTATATTGCATGTCTAATGGGAATGTACGCTCATTTGATTTCTTTCCTATTCTGTGCCAGTGGGACAAAAGTGAATGTTAAGTCGTGCCAACCTGTCTACAGAATGTGTTGACTGTCTAAAGGATTCGAGTTGTTATGGAACAGATAGGGAAAAGATAAAAGACATTGACGCACTCGATAAGGAACGATGACGCACAAAAGACATAAAAAAAATTGCAGAAGACCGGAACTCGACAGTGATTTTGGCTTGTGTGTGTCTTGTTTGCTCCGGAGTGACATGTGGTCTGTCTGCACGGCCAACTCAATTCAACCTGCACTTCTGATAATGGGTAAATAAATTTGTTGTACTAAACTTCTTTTGTTGCCTGTTTAAGCTTCGGACAATCCACTACAGTTGCAAAAGGGTTAAAATTAGGGATGTCCGATAATGGCTTTTTGCCGATATCCGATATTCTGATATTGACCAAACCCTTAATGACCGATACCGATATCAACCGATACCAATATATACAGTCGTGGAATTAACACATTATTATGCCTAATTTGGACAACCAGGTATGGACTGTATCCCTTGCAGACTGTATTGATATATATTGATATATAATTAGGGATGATACTCGAAACCGGTTTTCCCGGTTGTTCGATAAGAAAAGAACCGAGTCCTCGGACTCGAATCCCTTTTTGAGAACCGGTACCCGTTATCGAGACCACTATAGTAAAGAAAAAGAGTTGGTTCTTTATTCGAATCCCTCGGAACGAATCCCGTCCCGACCAGAATGCCCCTTGAGACATCACAAGAATTTACGTCACATAGCTCAGTCATTAGGCGCAGATAGGGAAAGCAGGAAAAACAATGGACCGCGCTCCAAGGTGTAATAAAGTTCAAAACAAAAGGTATAATCCAATGAATAACTTTACTGAGAGATTTGAGCAGGGTACACTACAAACACATGACGAACACTTTTACGACCAACCGGAAACATAGCAACCAGGCTAGCAACGTACCTCCTTTACGGCAGCTGTCGCAACGTTCCTAAAGCAACCGCAGCACATACATATATGACATCTCCCTTTTAACTTTTGTTTTTCTTTCCTTGTAAACAAAACAAAATCACACTGTGTATATGTGTTGTCTGTCTAATTATAAATAATGCAGACGAGACGTGTTGGCTGAGTCCTTGACGTTTACTTTCACATAAACTCATTCTTAGTTGCCGGTGGCGACATGCAACAACACTTTTCGAGGCTACCGCGCATGCTCGTCACTCCCATCGCATGCTGGGTAGTGTAGTTGTTATATTCCTAGCTCATAAAATCACACCTTTACCCCTATAAAGAAATAATGTTAACTCAATAAAGTGTATTTATTTTTTTAGCTTTAAATTTTCATTTTTTAGCATTGTAACCACATTTGCAAACAACTTTTCTCTTCATAGAATTTTCTTTCAATAAAGAAATAAAGTGCAAAAATGTCAAAGCATCATAACAAACAGTTATGTCAAATAGCAGCAGAAGTGCACTTTTTGGAGAGCTGTATTATTTTCAGTTTTGTGCCCAAGGGACTGATTTTATTTAACACTATATTAATATTTATACACCTATAGTGATCACAGAGACAGGTTGTTTTTGTGATACTGTATATATTTGTTTTTCTGAAAAATCCCACTTAATATACTTTAGGTAACAACAGTCAATATTTATTTATTTTATTTTATTTTTTTAGGGGGGTAACAGTCAATATTTATTCATTTATTAGATTTTATTTTTTTCTTATATAATAAAAGTGAGCTTTTGTTAAACCAAATATTGCGTGTTTTTTTCCATATACAACAACCTATCTGGACTCGATAAGAGAATCGATGAGGAATCGGTTCGATAAGAGGATTCGATAATAGGCTCGAACTCGATAATTTCTTATCAAACATCATCCCTATATATAATGTAGGAACCAGAATATTAATAACAGAAAGAAACAACCCTTTTGTGTGAATGAGTGTGAATGAGGTAGGGAGGTTTTTTGGGTTGGTGTACTAATTGTAAGTGTATCTTGTGTTTTTTATGTAGATTTAATTAAAAAAAACAAAAAAAAAAAAACAATACCGATAATTTCCGATATTACATTCTAAAGCATTTATCGGCCGATATTATCGGACATCTCTAGTTAAAAGGATTGAAAGTTAAATCAATGACAAATACGGCCATCCTTGATATTGTTGGAGTGCCAGCCAGACGTTGCGGGTACCCAGCCAAAAAGTAATACATCACTGATGAGCTTATGAAACCTGAAAAACCGCCAAACTGAGCCAGACCATACTAGCGTGGCGTAAACACATGGCTGACACCCGGAGCCTTCTCTCTTTTGCGAGGCTCCAGCGCAGCATGAGTTTGGGACGACTGTGGGAATTAATGAGGCTATATATCCACATAGGCTGCAAGCAGATTATTGCGCAACCCAGCAATATTACAGCTGATCTGCAGCCGCAAAAAGCCACTCATTTGCTTGCCTCGCAATCATTCATCAGTAAACAAACACACTAAGTATCAACGAGGACAGTTACATTACATCCTCTAATTGACACAGCAGGGGGCTGCGGCCGGGACAAAACATCCTGAGGTAAACAGGCGCCTGATTGCGCCAAACGCTGGTTAGCACACTGCAGGGAAGAGCTACAACTGTTGCTCCTCAAACATGAAAAGTATGATGAAAAAGATGAGTGGAGTTCGTTTCATGCGAGCTCATTAGGAACCATGTATTGTAAAAGATTAAAGGAGTTCTGTGTCACACATGTAGAGCAGTGTTTTTCAACCACTGTGCCGTGAGATACAGTCTGGTGTGTCGTGGGATATTATCTAATTTAACCTATTTGGGTAAAAAAATATTATTTGCAAACCAGTAATTCCATCCATACATCCATTTTCTACCGCTTGTCACGTTCTGTAGTCTGCAAATGATGTGTTGTGGTTGAGTGGTTGGTGCTGTCTAGAGCTCGGCAGAGTAACCGTGTAATACTCTTCCATATCAGTAGGTGGCAGCCGGTAGCTAATTGCTTTGTAGATTTCGGAAACAGCGGGAGGCAGAGTCCAGGTAAAAAGGTGTCTAATGCTTAAACCAAAAATGAACAAAAGGTGAGTGCACCTAAGAAAAGACATTGAAGCTTAGGGAAGGCTATGCAGAACGAAACTAAAACTGAACTGGCTACAAAGTAAACAAAAACAGAATGCTGGACGACAGCAAAGACTTACTGTGGAGCAAAGACGGCGTCCACAATGTACACCCGAACTTGACATGACAATCAAAAATGTCCCCATAAAGAAGGATAAAAAAAACTGAAATATTCTTGATAGCTAAAAGAAAGTAGATGCGGGAAATATCGCTCAAAGGAAGACATGAAACTACTACAGGAAAATACCAAAAAAAGAGAAAAAAACACCAAAATAGGAGCGCAAGACAAGAACTAAAACACTACATACAGGAAAACAGCAAAAAAACTCAAAATAAGTCACGGCGTGATGTGACAGGTGGTGACAGTACACCTACTTTGAGACAAGAGCTATAGTGATGCATGCTTGGTTTGTAGATTTCGGAAACAGCGGGAGGCAGTGTCCAGGTAAAAAGGTGTCTAATGCTTAAACCAAAAATGAACAAAAGGTGAGTGCCACTAAGAAAAGACATTGAAGCTTAAGGAAGGCTATACAGAACAAAACTAAAACTGAACTGGCTACAAAGTAAACAAAAACAGAATGCTGGACGACAGCAAAGACTTACTGTGGAGCAAAGACGCCGTCCACAATGTACATCCGAACATGACTTGACAATCAACAATGTCCCCACAAAGAAGGATAAAAACAACTTAAATAGTCTTGATTGCTAAAACAAAGTAGAAATATCGCTCAAAGGAAGACATG
>NC_084757.1:15786399-15933899 GCF_033978785.1 Entelurus aequoreus | reverse complement strand
TGGTAAAAATGCCCCTGTTACAACTTTTTTGCAACGTGTTGCTGCCATTAAATTCTAAGTTAATGATTATTTGCCAAAAAAAATTATGTTTCTCAGTTCGAACATTAAATATCTACAACACCATATACCTGGAATTGCTTCTTAATACGTAAAAATGAATTTACACAATGCTTAATAACTGTAAAAAGCATCAACATCAGTTATAGTAGGGCTGTCTTTTGAGGGCCAAAGCACCGTATTTGTTTACGGAGTAGAAGCGTGACTGAAGCAGTTACACTTCCTCAATATGTTCCATATGGGAATTCGGTACGCCTCTGTACCGCGCTAAAAAAAATCTGATTACTATACGGGTAACATGTATCACTACACATCACGCCAAGTGTTTAGCTTTTATTTATATGACTGTTTTTCCATGTTGTTTTTGCGGCGTGTACATGGCCTATATCATTATCCCGTAACTGTCCTGCCAGCCTGGATTTCTGACACTTGGCCACTGACAAACACGCCTACACACAGCTGATCCTCACCAAACATTTAGAAAACACACACACCCACACACATAGCGAACGACTCAAGTACACACCTGGGGAAAATTAATGCAAACACAACCATGGTCCGTCCTCTTTCTCAGAGCCAAAACCACAAAAATGTTATAAAACATACAGAGGGAGGAGGGAGAAGTCATCAAGTTTGGAATGATGGGAAAAAGAATTAAGATGTAATCTCTGCAGTGACGCTGATGTGTGTCACGATGCGCCGGCTGTTCCTGTGACTCGGAGCGATGTTCTATTAACAGTCAATTAGTCAATTAAGATTATTTGCTGTCTGAGCCCCGGGCTTACAAGCAAGGTCTCCATGTTACAAGAGAGATTTCGGAATTTGATTGTAATATTTGTGAAAAAGTCAGAAGTTTGAACTCCCGTCTGCAAGTGGCGTGAGAACACTGGTAATCTCGCTAGACTCAGCGAACATCAAAGCATTGATTAGTTCTATGTCTTTTTGTGGCTTTTTTGTGACAATCTCTCTCAAAGTTGAGGTATTGAATGTTTTAAAGGCCTACTGAAATGCGATTTTCTTATTTAAAGGGGGATAGCAGGTCCATTCTATGTGTCATACTTGATCCTTTTGCGATATTGCCATATTTTTGCGGAAAGGATTTAGTAGAGAACATCGACGATAAAGTTCGCAACTTTTGGTCGCTGATAAAAAAGCCTTGCCTGTACCGGAAGTAGCAGACGATATGTGCGGGATGTCACAGGTTGTGGAGCTCCTCACATCTGCACATTGTTTACAATCATGGCCACCAGCAGCGAGAGCGATTTGGACCGAGAAAGCGACGATTTCCCCATTAATTTGAGCGAGGATGAAAGATTCGTGGATGAGGAACGTGAGAGTGAAGGACTAGAGGGCAGTGGAAGCGATTCAGATAGGGAAGATGCTGTGAGAGGCGGGTGGGACCTGATATTCAGCTGGGAATGACAAACAGTAAATAAACCATACTTGGGAGGGGGGGGGGGGGGGGTGGTTATTTACAGCTAGAATTCACCAACTCGAGTATTTCATATATATTTCATATATATATGTATGAAATACTTGACTTTCAGTGAATTCTAGCTATATATATATATATATATATATATATATATATATATTTTTTTTTTAAAATTGTATTTACATAGAAAAAAAAAAAAAAAATACTTGAATTTCAGTGTTCCAGTGGCTATCCATTAGATGGCAGCATTGTCCTGTTTAACTTCTCCGTTCATGATGAGTATATCATTTCGACCGCCATGTCTGTAATTTCCTCGTTCTTCTGCTTCGTCTCCTTGTTGTGTGCGCAGTTGTGCACTCTATAAAAGCCCTAGATGTTATGACGTCTTTGGGCAGGCAAGCTGTTTATTTTGTGGGAAAGCGGAAGTGAGAACAGGCTGTCCCCACTCAGTCTCAGGTCCGCATTGAGCTGGAGGGGGCGTGGCCTCCAGCTCTGGCTGAATACCGGGAGTTTGTCGGGAGAAAATCTCTGCCGGGGGGTTGTCGGGAGAGGCGCTGAATATCGGGATTCTCCCGCTAAAAACGGGAGGGTTGGCAAGTATGAAATAAACACAAGACACATATATACTCTATTAGCCACAACACAACCAGGCTTATATTTAATATGCCACAAATGAATCCCGCATAACAAACACCTCCCCCCTCCCGTCCATATAACCCGCCAATACAAATCAAACACCCGCACAACACACTCAATCCCACAGCCCAAAGTACCGTTCACCTCCCCAAAGTTCAAACAGCACATATATTACCCCAAAGTCCCCAAAGTTACGTACGTGACATGCACATAGCGGCACGCACGTACGGGCAAGCGATCAAATGTTTGGAAGCCGCAGCTGCGTACTCACGGTACCGCGTCTGCGTATCCAACTCAAAGTCCTCCTGGTAAAAGTCTCTGTTGTCCCAGTTCTCCACAGGCCAATGGTAAAGCTTGACTGTCATCTTTCGGGAATGTAAACAATGAAACATCGGCTGTGTTTGTGTTGCTGCAGCCTGCCGAAATACACCGCTTCCCACCTACAGCTTTCTTCTTTGCTGTCTCCATTGTTCATTGAACAAATTGCAAAAGATTCACCAACACAGTTGTCCAGAATACTGTGGAATTTTGCGATGAAAACAGAATACTTAATAGCTGGCCACAATGCTGTCCCAAAATGTCCTCTACAATCCGTGACGTCACGCGCAGGCGTCATCATACCGAGACGTTTTCAGCAGGATATTTCGCGCAAAATTTAAAATTGCACTTTAGTAATCTAACCATGTGTTGCAATGTTAAGATTTCATCATTGATATATAAACTATCAGACTGCGTGGTCGGTAGTAGTGGGTTTCAGTAGGCCTTTAATTAGTGTGACTCTTAAACTTGTTACATTACACTACCAACCAAAAAAAAACATAGACCAGTCTTTCAACTGTTTGTAAACTATTTGGCTGTATGACAGCGAGGGATGTCTTCGACTAAAGATTTTAATAGGAGAATCTGACTCAATACTATCAGTCGAATCCATGGCGGTTTTTTAAGAGAAATAAACAGATGGTGATATGTAGTATTGTATCCCGACTAGGGTTGTACGGTATACCAGTGTTAGTATAGTACCGCGATACTAATGAATAATATTCGGTACTATACCCCCTCTAAAAAGTACCGCTCAACCATCACCCCCGCCCCACTGTCGTCACGTCCTGACATTGCTGGTTTACGAGCAGAGGAGCATGATCGACAGTGCACACACACGGACTACTTACAAGCAGACACAGTGTGTAGACAGAAAAGGGAGAACGTACGCATTTTGGCTTAAAAACTAATGATAAAGGTGAAGCTATAGCACTGAAACGCCCTCAGTCGGCAGTGTTTTAGCTACTTCTAAATCACTAATCCTCGCCTCCATGGCGACAAATAAAGTAAGTTTCTTACAAGTATCATCCTTGCAGGACAAGGAATAGCTAAACATGCTTCACTACACACTGTAGCTCACCGGCGTCAAAATGTAAACAAATGCCATGGGTGGATCTACACCTAACATCCACTTTAATGATACCAAGTACAGGAGCGTATCTAGTCGATACTACTATGATTACATAGATATTTTTTAGCATCACAAAATCTTCCCTCGTTTAAAAAAAATTCATATTATGTTTATAAAGTCAGGAAATATGTCCCTGGACACATGAAGACTTTGAATATGACCAATGTATGATCCTGTAACTACTTGGTATCGGATTGATACCCAAATTTGTGGTATCATCCAAAACTAATGTAAAGTATCAAACAACAGAAGAATAAGTGATTATTACATTTTAACAGAAGTGTAGATAGAACATTTTACAAGAGAAAGTAAGCAGATATTAACAGTAAATGAGCAAGTAGATTATTTATTAATTTTCTACCACTTGTCCTTAATAATGTTGACAAAATAATAGAATGGAAAATGAAACAATATGTTACTGCATATGTCAGCAGACTAAATTAGGAGCCTTTGTTTGCTTACTTACTACTAAAAGACAAGTTGTCTTGTATGTTCACTATTTTATTTAAGGACAAAAATGCAATAAGAAACATATGTTTAATGTACCCTAAGATTTTTTGTTAAAATAAAGCCAATAATGCAATTTTTTGCAGTCCCCTTTATTTATAAAAAAGTACAGAAAAGTATCGAAATACATTCTGGTACCGGTACCAAAATATTGGTATCGGGACAACACTAATCTTGACTGGTCACTAGGTTTTAGTAACGTAACGTCACATGGATGTGCTCTAGCACAGGGCCATGGTTGAGGGCCAGTCAAAATATATCTGTTTCTCAGCTGTGGTCCGTATGGGCCGCAGCGGTACTCAGTTGTGATACACTTTTCCACCATTTGTGACAGTAACGACAATATCAACAAACAGAAGAAGTCTGGGGCGAAGCTGAAGTCATAGAGAAGTTTCTTAAGTGCAAAAAGTATGACTAAAATTGTGAAGCTGTACTGTATTCTCATTTGCCCTTTAATTTTATTGACAGTTTTTTCAAGAAATATATTTATTATTATGTATTATGATTTTGGTTGGAATGTATTTATTTTACCTCTGCGTAATTGAGTTGAGTTGAGTTTGTGTTTATTTCGAACATGATACATCACAATTTCCAGTTTCTCTATTCAACATGCTCGAAAAGGAGTAGGAAGAAGCAAAGCTTATTTAATCCTACCCCTTTTCCTTTACATAGCTGTTGCTAATACTTTTGTTCACTTCCTGTTCTCAATTAATTCACAATATACTCCATAACTAATAACATTTAAAAAAAAACAAAAAAAAACATAAATAATACTTAGTGAAGTAAGTTATATTTCAAATGGTGAGATAAATAAGATTATCTAGAAAATGAATGAATGGATGAAATAAATTCAGAATGTTTATCATGGTTCTTATTCTTTGTACTTTGTAAACACTTTAAGTTTGAAGAGTTTCTTGAAGTGGATCATATTAGTACATTGTTTGATTTCTTTGGCTAATCCATTCCATAATTTAATTCCACATACTGATATAATAAAGGTCTTAAGTGCTGTGCGTGCATACAAATGTTTAAAATTAAATTTTTCAACTTTAGCTATTTTCATTTTGTTTGGGAATTGAAATGACAGGTTACTAATATACATTGATGGTCCTGAGATCTCTTCAATAACCTTTTTTATCGTTTCCGTATCAATTCCATTACAATCAATTGATTTGCATTTTTTCACAATTTTAACTATTTCCTCCTGTGTCATATTAATGAGGAACATTGAGTTGGGATTTCTATCAATGGTGTCATTATTGTCCTCAGTTGAAAATGGGTCTGGAACCCTGTCCTCCAATTTTGGTCCAATATTTACAAAGTAATTATTGAAGCTTTCAACTACTTCCCTCATTATGTCATTATTAATGTTTCCGTCTGAGAAGTATTCCTCTTAGTGCCATTTTTAATAATGCAATTAAGGATGCCTCATGTTGCTCTCATATTATTTTTGTTAATGTCTAATAATTGACTGTAATATTATTTTCTACATGTTAGTTAGCTTGTTTTTATACTTTGTGTACTTTTTTTCTGCCTTTGTACTTATTTTCTGTATGTACATTTATTTTTCATCATTTTTAATGAGTCGCTTCGTTTGCAGTATGTTTGGTTTATTTATTTTTGGGTCTGACCAAGCCTTGATAATAATCTTTGTGATTAACACGTTTTCATATATTTGATAAGGTTCATCCTGTTAAACTGTAAGTAGGTTAGATATAATTATTGAATACGATTAAAATCAAGAGTAAGATTACTAAGGCCCTGTCTACACTAAGCTGGATAACCCCTAAACCCCGTTTCAGCCACACTAAACCAGTGTTTAAGGTTCCCCTCCTCGGACAAGTTTTTACAAGGGTAAGTGCGCCGTGTATTTCTTGAATCTCCGGCTTTTAGCTTTGTATGGACTCATTGATCGTTTACAATACCTTAAGAGAAAGCGATTGCAGCTATTTGGGATACAACACTTCCCAGACGGCAAGAAAACTTTCTAATGTCCAGGTCAGCTGTGATTCTACTTACCGAAAAACTTTGTTCATTTGTCGAAGGAGAGTCAACAAGAATGCAGGATCCCGTGGATGTGATAAAAAAAGTAGCGTGTGCTTTGTATTACCTGGCCGTCGAGGGAAGACTACGGAAAATGGCGAATGCTTTTGGACTGGCAAAGCAGACTGTAATACTTATTGTCCGCCATGTATGTCGCAGACTCAACATATAGGTCCAGAGTATATACACTACCGTTCAAAAGTTTGGGGTCACATTGAAATGTCCTTATTTTTGAAGGAAAAGCGCTGTACTTTTCAATGAAGATAACTTTAAACTAGTCTTAACTTTAAAGAAATACACTCTATACATTGCTAATGTGGTAAATGACTATTCTAGCTGCAAATGTCTGGTTTTTGGTGCAATATCTACATAGGTGTATAGAGGCCCATTTCCAGCAACTATCACTCCAGTGTTCTAATGGTACAATGTGTTTGCTCATTAGCTCAGAAGGCTAATTGATGATTAGAAAACCCTTGTGCAATCATGTTCACACATCTGAAAACAGTTTAGCTCGTTATAGCTACAAAACTGACCTTCCTTTGAGCAGATTGAGTTTCTGGAGCATCACATTTGTGGGGTTAATTAAACGCTCAAAATGGCCAGAAAAAGAGAACTTTCATCTGAAACTCAACAGTCTATTGTTGTTCTTAGAAATGAAGGCTATTCCACAAAACTCTTTGGGTGACCCCAAACTTTTGAACGGTAGTGTAAAGTCACCAAAAAGGAATGGACAATGAAGGTGTCCTGACCAGATATCTAGATCCCTAGATTGATTGATGTAAAATGTTCTTTATCACATTGTTTACTTTCACGTGTTTATTAAATATTTGATTAATTTATGACGGCTCAGGTGTGATTCACTACAATAGGGTCTCACAGCACACTGGATGCCAGTTAATTGAAATATCACAACACTGGATATTGTTCAGATAAGTTACATTTAAGAACTTGCACACAAAGCTACACTGGAGGTGACTATGACGTGCGCATTTTCCGCGCATGCGTATTAGATTGTGTTGCGCCGGCGGATGGAGGGTGGGAGGGGGTTAAACGACCTTTGTGTGTGTGTACAAGGATTGTCATGATCCCTGGTCCGGATGTTGTGTTGTGTTCACCTGTCTCTGATTAGTGCTCGTCCGCTCACCTGCTTCCCGAGCACTAATCAGAGGCATTATTTAAGCTTCCCTTTGCCAGTCAGTCGGCCTGGCGTCATTGTTTGCTTCATACAACCTGTCTACGTGAGTTTTGCCTTGTCTCTAGTTTATGCTAAGTGTTTGCTTCATGCCATGCTACGTAAGTCTTGTTTGTTTTATGCCACAGTTACCTGAGTATTGTTTGTCCCTAGTCCATGCTAAGAAGTAGCATTAGCTCAAGTGTGATCAACAAGTTGTGCCTTCGCCTTGTGTTCCGTTTTGTTTGTACTACTTTGGTATTTTGAGAATGAAATCATGTTTTTACCTGCACGCCATTCGTCTGCATTTCGAGAGAACAAACCCCGCTGTGACAAGGATAAGGTTAGGTGGGATTTAGTTGGTTTAGTGTAGAAGGGGCCTAATTCAGTGGTAATAATTGAGTGGGCCCCGGGCCCCATAAAAAAATCAAGTTGAGGAGCGAAAACAGCCCCCTCGCCACACTTTACACACGCCTGTCTGTTCTCCAGTATTGTTTCATGTGAAGCATTTGTCCTGTGCCTCATGTTCCTGTCCCAAGTTGACTGCTTGAGCCTGTTCCAACTCACAGCAATGTGATCTGTGGCGGAAAGCAAATAATGACAATAAGCCAGTAAAAACACAATAGGCCTCTTCCCCCGCAGGACTCAAAGTAGAGCCTTTAGCGAGCTCCCATCCACTAATATACATACAAACACAATTAAATAAAGCATTAATGGCGACCGGCTCCATAATAAACAGTTAGGGGCTTATTTTCCCCTGCTGGTTGCACAACAAGTCGGCCAGCACTGAGGGCTAAAAGATAGCAAGCGGCGGGAACTATCAAACAAGTTAATTTACAATTTGTTTCTTCTACTATTTCCATAATTCAATTTGCCAGGGGAGAGCGCTGACCTTTTTAGAAAATCATTTCCACAGATGAATTGCCGGCGTGTGATGAAGTGTGTGTATCAACCCAGCCACGCCTCCCTCAGTGTATCAGAGAGCGCTCTTTCTGTGAGTAATCTCTGACTTAATTTCCTCAACATGGTGGCATTCTGGGAGCACAGCGGGGCTCTGTCACAAAATGCTGCACGGAGGCCCACCAAAACACTCGGTCCGGCGTGCGCAACGTGCACACGCACAAACACACACACACACACACACACACACACACACACACACACACACACACACGTACACACAACACAAAGATAGATGTGTTACACTTATGTTTGCTGAAGTGTCACAGGCTGAGTGGACACAACAAGCAATGAAAGAGAGCACAGAGCTGCACTAACCCTTCTGCAGCCCGCATGTCTGCACTCCAACACTTCACTAGTGCACTTCATAGACTACACTTAACATTTCAAATAGTACATGTCTCTATGATAATGCTAGGCATGCACAAAACCCAAAACCAGTGAAGTTGGCACGTTGTGTAAATGGTAAATAAAAACAGAACACAATAATTTGCAAATCCTTTCAACCTATATTCAATTGAATAGACTGCAAAGACAAGATACTTAACATTCAAACTGGAAACTTTGTTATTTTTTGCAAATATTAGCTCATTTGGAATTTGATGCCTGCAACATGTTTCAAAAAAGCTGGCACAAGTGGCAAAAAAGACTGAGAAAGTTGAGGAACGCTCATCAAACACTTATTTGGGACTTCCCACAGGTGAACAGGCTCATTGGGAACAGGCGGGTGCCAGGATTGGGTGTAAAAACAGCTGCCATGAAATGCTCAGTCATTCACAAACAAGGATGGGGCGAGGGTCACCACTTTGTGAACAAATGCGTGAGCAAATTGTCCAACAGTTTAAGAATAAAATTTCTCAACGAGCTATTGCAAGGATATTTAGGGATTTCACCATATAAGGTTCGTAATATATTCAAAGGGTTCTGTAGAAATCACTGCACGTAAGCGATGATATTATGGACCTTCAATCCCTCAGGCGGTAGCATCAAACACAGACATCAGTGTGTAAAGGATATCACCACATGGGCTCAGGAACACTTCAGAAAACCACTGTCAGTAACTACAGTTTGTCGCTACATCTGTAAGTGCAAGTTAAAACTCTACTATGCAAAGCGAAAGCCATTTATCAACAACACCCAGAAACGCAGACGGCTTCGCTGGGCCCGAACTCATCTAAGATGGACTGATGCAAAGTGGAAAAGTGTTCTGTGGTCTGACGAGTCCACATTTAAAATAGTTTTTGGAAACTGCGGACGTCGTGTCCTCTGGAACAAAGAGAAAAAGAACCATCCGGATTGTTATAGGCGCAAAGTTCAAAAGCCAGCATCTGTGATGGTATGGGGGTGTATTATGTGTTGCTGCCATTTAATTCTAAGTTAATGATTATTTGCAAGAAAAAAAAAGAAGATTCTAGTTTTGAACATTAAATATCTTGTTTTTGCAGTCTATTCAATTGAATATAGGTTGAAAAGGATTTGCAAATCATCGTATTCTCTTTCTATTTACGAATTACACAACGTGCCAACTTCACTGGTTTTGGGGTTTGTAACAGTAGCAAGATCTCACGGTACGATATCATCACGGTATTAAGGCCACGGTACGTTACTATTGTGGTATATGCCCCCCACCCAAAAAAAGATGCCGTAGTATGTAAAATGAAGTGGCATAAATGACACGTGGTAGAAAATAGATGGATGGATTGAGGATTTATCAAGTAACTTTTCAGTTTATCCGCATTTCCCGTGATGATTTTTTTGAGGTGATTTCCCTCCGTGCGCTCTGCCGTGACCAGCTGGCTCTCTCTCACCTTGGAAACGTTCGAAACTAAAGTGCTGCGCTTTGCATTGCAAAACGCTGCACTTTCTTACCTCCGCCAAATATGTTTTGTTTTCGGCAGGGCTTATTTGTGTGTTTGTTGGCAACATATCTCAAACAGTCATTGGCGGACTTTGATGACATTTTTAGGAAATGCCCATGTGGAGGGGGGCGTGGCCTGCGGGCCTGCCGCGGAACGGGGTGTGCAAGGACCGGCCTCGAAGACAGCGACAGGTGAGTGGATGGCACAGGTGGGCTTGTTATCTAATCACCTGTCGCCTTTATTAGCAGCAGCCGGAACGAGACACGCAGTTGTAGCTGGAGTGGGAGCCAGAGAGACAGAGAGAGGCACGAACGCAGAAAAGACAGCTTGCTGGAAAGCAAAACCCTTGCACCATTTTTATGAAAATAAAACCGTGTTGTATCCCTGATCCGAGCTCTCGTGGCAGTGTTTGGTGGTCCGAGGAACCCACTGGAGGGCAATCTCCACAGCCCTCAAAAAAAAACAATTCCTCTACGACATTTCACTTCCTGCTTATGACGTTCAACGGATGTTCGGCGGGGCGCAAAGGATTTAGTTTAGTTTCAGACCCAGTTTTTGTTTGATACCATACCATCAAACTTCACAACATTATTGGGAAGGCTTTGAAACTGTATCTACCATTTTGTTACAACCCCAAAATATGCCAAAAAAATCTAGCGTGCTATATTTGGATATTTAACAAAATATAGTCTTCTATGACTTCTTAGTAATAATTTTCGAAAACAAAACCACAAATAAAGCATTTTCAATCAGTAAACTTGTGAATATTTTCAAAAGTAAGAGATGATTATGGTTCACTTGTGGGGTTTTGGTTTACTAAACTGAAGAAATACCAGGTATTTATTAGGCTGATTATATTAATAATTGACTAAAAATATAAAATCTTTGTTTTTATTCAAATTTACATTTGAAAGATTTTAAAATATTAACTATATTGACTTTTTAGTGCACTATTTATTATTTTTAACAGAAGGTTTATTTAGATTGTTGTTAATTTTTTTTTTTTTTTTGTTCATTAAAAAAACAAACTATTTGAATAAACAGTACATGCCAAATGTTTGGACACACCTTCTCATTCAATGCGTTTTCTTTATTTTCATGACTATTTACATTGTAGATTGTCACTGAAGGCATCACAACTATGAATGAACACATGTGGAGTTATGTACTTAACAAAAAAAAGGTGAAATACAAACATGTTTTATATTCTAGTTTCTTCAAAATAGCCACCCTTTGCTCTGATTACTGCTTTGCACACTCTTGGCATTCTCTCGATGAGCTTCAAGAGGTAGTCAATGATTTTCACTTCACAGGTGTCATAGTTTTGATGCCTTCAGTGACAATCTACAATGTAAATAGTCTTGAAAATAAAGAAAATGCATTGAAATGAGAAGGTGTGTCCAAACTTTTGGCCTGTACTGTGTATTTTTCAAATACTACCATTTTTGTACCAATACATAGTTACAAGCAATTAAAACATATACAGAATCTTATCACATGCCACATTACCATACAAAATAAGCTTTTAATATAGTTTAAAAATTGTTTTACTATTATTAGAAAAAAATCAAAAACCCCCATTTTATTTTGTAGCTTTTATAAAATATTTTATTAAAATGTTAATGTTTTTAATAAATAAAATAATCATTTATTTGTGATAAAATATACATAATTATATTTTATACTATGTAAAACATAAAATAACTTTTTTTTTTTTTTTTCGTAACGACAATAATATTTGTATTTGAATTTTATTTTTACTTTTTGATATCACCGTATTTTAAATATCACCATATAATGGTGAAAATCCAATAAACACTGAAGAGTGATTAAAACATACAGTCTACAGATGTATAACATATGCCATTTAAAGGCCTACTGAAACCCACTACTACCAACCACGCAGTCTGATAGTTTATATATCAATGATGAAATCTTAACATTGCAACACATGCCAATACGGCCGGGTTAACTTATAAAGTGCAATTTTAAAATTCCCGCCACACTTCCGGTTGAAAAACTCATTTGGATATGATTTATGCGCGTGACGTCACAAAAGCAACGGAAGTGGTTGGACCGCGTCGGACCCGATAGAAAAGCCTCTTGTTTTCTTCGACAAAATTCCACAGTATTCTGGACATCTGTGTTGGTGAATCTTTTGCAATTTGTTTAATGGACAATGGAGACTGCAAATAAGAAAGTTGTAGGTGCGATCGGTGGAGCGGCGGACTACAGCAACACCAACACCAGGAGGTTGTGTTGTGTTTTGAGCAGGATAACAGATGCACTACGGTGAGTCTAGCTTTGGCTTCCAAACATTTGATCGCTTGCCCGTACGTGCGTGTCGATATGTGCATGTGACGTACGTAACTTTGGGGAAATATATGTTTCTTGCCGACTCTGATGGCGGCCGGGATGTCGTCAAAAGCGTACAACGCCCGCCGCCGCATCTAAGTTAGCTTCTGGTTTTTTAGCTTCGCCAAGCGGAATATTATTAATCGTGTATTTACATGTTCATGGTTTAATAGTATTATTGATCTTCTGTCTGTCCATCCAGTCAGGGTTTTTTTTAAATTTAGTTTCTATCTGCATTTGAGACTGACGCTATCACGTTGGCTACGCAGCTAGGTTAGCTTCTGTTTTTTTAGCTTCGCCAAGCGGAATATTATTAATCGTGTATTTACATGTTCATGGTTTAATAGTATTATTGATCTTCTGTCTATCCATCCAGTCAGGTTTTTTTTTAATTTAGTTTCTATCTGCATTTGAGACTGACGCTATCACGTTGGCTACGCAGCTAGGTTAGCTTCTGTTTTTTTAGCTTCGCCAAGCGGAATATTATTAATCGTGTATTTACATGTTCATGGTTTAATAGTATTATTGATCTTCTGTCTATCCACCCAGTCAGGGTTTTTTTTTATTTAGTTTCTATCTGCATTTGAGACTGACGCTATCACGTTGGCTACGCAGCTAGGTTAGCTTCTGTTTTTTTAGCTTCGCCAAGCGGAATATTATTAATCGTGTATTTACATGTTCATGGTTTAATAGTATTATTGATCTTCTGTCTATCCATCCAGTCAGGGTTTTTTTTAATTTAGTTTTTATCTGCATTTGAGACTGACGCTATCACGTTGGCTACGCAGCTAGGTTAGCTTCTGTTTTTTTAGCTTCGCCAAGCGGAATATTATTAATCGTGTATTTACATGTTCATGGTTTAATAGTATTATTGATCTTCTGTCCATCCATCTAGTCAGGGTTTTTTTTAATTTAGTTTCTATCTGCATTTGAGACTGACGCTATCACGTTGGCTACGCAGATAGGTTAGCTTCTGTTTTTTTTAGCTTCGCCAAGCGGAATATTATTAATCGTGTATTTACATGTTCATGGTTTAATAGTATTATTGATCTTATGTCTATCCATCCAGTCAGGTTTTTTTTTAATTTAGTTTCTATCTGCATTTGAGACTGATGCTATCACGTTGGCTACGTAGCTAGGTTAGCTTCTATTTTTTTAGCTTCGCAAAGCTGAATTATTAATCGTGTATTTACATGTTCAGTCACTGTGAATGTCCATTTCGCGTTCTCGACTCTCATTTTCAAGAGGATATAGTATCTGAGATGGTTTAAAATACAAATCTGTGATACACAATAGAAAAAGGAGAGAGTGTGGAATCCAATGAGCCAGCTTGTACCTAAGTTACGGTCAGAGCGAAAAAAGATACGTCCATCACTGCCTCTCAAGTCCTTCACTGTAACGTTCCTCATCTACGAATCTTTCATCCTCGCTCAAATTAATGGGGTAATCGTCACTTTCTCGGTCCGAATCTCTCTCGCTCCATTGTAAACAACGGGGAATTGTGAGCAGCACTACCGCTTGTGACGTCACACTACTTCCGGTACAGGCAAGGCTTTTTTTATCAGCGAGCAAAAGTTGCGAACTTTATCGTCGATTTTCTCTACTAAATGCTTTCAGCAAAAATATGGCAATATCGCGAAATGATCAAGTATGACACATAGATTGGATCTGCTATTCCCGTTTAAATAAAAAAAAATCATTTCAGTAGGCCTTTAAAAACTTGTAGGTCAAAACAACTTACAAAGAAAAGAGAAGTCAGGCCATCTGGACACATTATACAACATACCAGAATGGACACAACACTGTGGACCATTCTAAAAAAACAGAGACCGATTCAACAGCACTCGTTGCAGCCAAGTAATGTTCTTTTTTTCAGTACTTTCAGATGGTAATAGTTGCACCTAAGAGAGCCTTCAAATAACAAAACTCTCCACTTTTGTCTAGATCTGCAGTGTTGCTTGTCACAGTCATGTCAATTGAACCAATAGTTTGACAAGTAGGGACAAAGAGGATGTGGTCAGGATGGAGACAAGCCGACTGATGAGCGCATGGCTGATTTCCTTTATTTTTATTTAATATGTGTGAAAGGAAAACACACTTCTGCTCTGTGGATGATGGCTAAGCCCACAATGAAGTTGAACAATACAAACAACATCAAGCGGGGCTTGGACTGCACAAACATTCCCAGAGTCTTAAGTCCACCGGCTCAGCTAAAACTCACCAACAGGAGGGAAGAACAGGGAACCTCCTAATGCCCCTAATGCCACATTTTCACAGATTTTCTTTTTTTAAACGTTCTTTCCGGTCTGTCACGGTTGGAGTGCGTGAACGTTGACTTAAAACTGAAGGAAATTTGAGATTTCAAATGAATTAGCGAGTCAGCTACTTATGCAAAGAGACATAATAGAACATGTCAAGTCAATTTGATTTATGGTTATAGAGCAGGTTTCAAACCACACTTGTCAAGGAAAACCAACTAAACCGCACGTCAGCACAGACTTTGGCAACTTTGTATAAAACTCGCGCTAAGAGAAGTTACCATATTTTCCGCACTTAAAGTATATATTTTTTCTCAAAACTCGACAGTGCGCCTTAAAACCCGGTGCGCCTAATGTAAGGAATAATTCTGGTTTTGCTTACCGACCTCGAAGCTATTTTATTTGGTAAATGGTGAAATATAAAGTGTGACCACTAGATGGCAGTCAAACATAACATATATGTGTAGACTGCAATATGACTCAAGTAAACACCAAAATGTTATATGTTCCACTGAAAATATAGAACATTACACACGGCGCTCAAAAATCTATCAAAATGTTTTAGTACGACTTTGGTAAGCTATGAAGCCGCACCGCTGGATGGATTGTACTGTGCTTCAACATACGAGTATTATTATGGCGTGTGTTTAAGGTAAGACATTATCTGGTGTTTTGTTTTGCAATATTATGCAAAAGCAACTTTTCTTACCTTCTGGTACCCGCTGATCTGTATTTGGGATCTGCATAAGTCCTGAAAAATTGCGTGTGTCCGCCTTTGTAGTCCGTGCCGACACTGCAGTCGATAAGCTTCTTCTTTTTCTCTATCTTCTTGTTATGGGACATTCATCCTCCGCTGTTGCCATTTCTAATATAAAGTAGTGTAAAGTTCTTACTTATATCTGTCAGTAAACTCGCCATGAAAGCGCTAAAACATACCGGTGTAGTGAGTTTACATTATTCACCCAAGGAACTTTAGTTATTAGAGAGTTCCGGTCGACACATTTCCGGCGTTGTTGTTGTTTCCGGATGAGGAGATGCTGCTCTGTTATTGATTTAAGTGAAGTCTGAATGTAATTAAAACAGTTAGCTCCATTTTTTGACACTTCTTCCACTCCCGTCCTTGCACGCTACACCGCTACAACAAAGATGACGGGGAGAAGACGCTGCCGAAGGTGAGCCACGTAAATAAGACCGCCCACAAAACGGCGCATCCTGAAGCGACTGTCAGAAAGCGGCTTCAAGACGGTCTGTAAAACATAATCTATGCAACATTTTGAGCAAAGAACCGCCATTACATGTTATGTAGACCACAAGGAAGTGTTTTACATTTAGAAAAAATAATAATATGACTCCTTTAATGCGCCCAATAATCCGGTGCGCCTTATATAAGAAAAAAGATCGAAAATAGACCATTGGCAGCTTTACAAGGCTTGTAAGATACCTGCTGATGCCTTGTTGGACTTACGGCAAAAATGGATTGCAACCTCAAAGATTCTGGGCAAGGAAAAGCTCATTCCTCCTGTCTTAAAACCTTGTAGTCCCTGGAGTCTAATGGATCACCTTCACTTCCTCAACCTTTCCAGGATCCGTGTGCAGATCCAGCAGAAGAAAAGGTCTTGGCAAAGGTAGCTAACATGTTCTGATGGACCTCTATGAGGGAGGACAAAGAGGATCATCTCTTTCAAAGTGATTCCGTCCCTCTGCCTTTGGGAGGATTCATGTCCCAGGTGGGCGCTATCATGCAACAAGTCAGCGTCACTGACAGCCTATGGCCTGTATTCTAAATTAAGAATGTCAGAGTGCCATAGAGGCAACAACACACTCCAGGAAGTGATGGATGACATCTAGCAATAAATCCTCACAACGTCTCCTCTGGTCCTCACCCTCAACGCTCCTGAGCAGATGGCAAACGCATCGCTAATGCCTCGCCTTGTCTGTTTGTCTAGACCCTGATACGGCGAACAAGGTGCAGGGAGCCCCGCTTCTTCAAACAACGCCAGCAGCTGAAGAATGACACTGTCACTCTGTGTGCTTGAAACGCTAAGTGCCAGAGTGCACCACTTAGCTTACTAATATCACCTTGACCGCCGCTTGTTGAAGAAGACATTTTCACACTCCCACTGTTTACACTACACAGCTGTCCAGTTAGGTATTAATTAGAGCTGTCAAGGGTAATCGATCCCAAAAATAATTGCATTAATCATGTCTAAAGGCAGAATAATCTGGGTTCAAAGAACTCCGGCTTTTTGTGATTCCCAGAGCCAAAAAAAAGTCTGCGGGCTATAGAGCGTTTTCTATTCGGGCTCCAGTACACTGGAATGCCCTCCCGGTAACAGTTAGAGATGCTACCTCAGTAGAAGCATTTAAGTCCCATCTTAAAACTCATTTGTATACTGTAGCCTTTAAATAGACCCCCTTTTTAGACCAGTTGATCTGCTGTCTCTTTTCTGCTCTGCCCGCCTCTTCTTTGTGGAGAGGAGGGGCTCATATTAGGTGACCACATATGACGCGCTAGCTGTTCAAAGTCGGGGGCCAAGGTGGACCACTCATCTGTGCATCAGTTGAGGACGTCTCTGCGCTGCTGACTTGTCTCCACCCAAGATGATCTCCGGCTGGCCCCACTATGGACTGGACTCTCACACTATGATCTAGATCCACTCGACGTCCATTGCACCGGTCGCCCGGTGGGGTAGTTTTAATGTACTACAGCAGTGGTTCTTAACCTGGGTTCGATCGAACCCTAGGGGTTCGGTGAGTCGGCCTCAGGGGTTCGGCGGAGGTCAAAACACACCCGACTCATCGTGTAAATAAAAACTTCTCCCTATCGGCGTATTACGGATACGACAACAGCAGAAGTCACACTGATTTGCAGGTGTGTAATTTGTTGTGAGTTTATGCACTGTGTTGGTTTTGTTCTTTGAACAAGGTGATGTTCATGCACGGTTCATTTTATGCACCAGTAAAAAAACATGTTAACACTTTAGTATGGGGAACATATTCACCATTAATTAGTTGCTTATTAACATGCAAATTAGTAACATATTGGCTCTTAACTAATCATTATTAAGTACTTATAAATGCCTTATTCGGCATGGCCTTATTATAACCCTAACCCTCTAACCCTGACTCTAACCCTAACCAAATAACTCTAAATTAAGTCTTTGTTACTTAGAATATGTTCCCCTAATGTCCAAAAAACTCTAAATTAAGTATTTGTTACTTAGAATATATTCCCCATACTAAAGTGTTACCAAAAACATACAACTGTCTTGAATTTGAAAAAAAAAAAAAAAAATATTTTTCCCCTAAGAAGGGTTCGGTGAATGCGCATATGCAACTGGTGGGGTTCGGTACCTCCAACAAGGTTAAGAACCACTGTACTACAGTCATGAATTTAATTACATTTATTGCGTCCCTTAAGGGTTGTGGTTAAAATGCTTTGGAAAAAATGTTAGCTTACAAAAACCAATAGTAATGTAAAAAAATACTATATATACGTTGTATACTATATAGTCATACTATATAAAAATAAATAAAACATTTGCATTTCAAGTTATTTTCTAAATATTGTTTTACGGATGTTACGTAGCAGAAAATACGAAAGAATGTGTTCCTACAGATAGTTATCGTTTTCTTTTAACAAGCAAAAAAATGCTACGGCATGATGTTCTTTATACAGGTTGCGGCTGAATACACTGGGCTTCAACTGATTGCATCCACGTAGTGCACTCCATTTGCCTCATATTGCTCGATGACACGACTTATCGACAAACAATTTGACACAATATACTAGGGCTGTACGGTATTTCAGTGCTAATAAAGTACCACAGAACTATAAAACAGTACTATACTGCCCATAATGAAGCTGGTAAACAGGCCGCGGCCCATGTTAGTTAATACACACACACACAGCACTTGCAAGAAGAATCAGTGTGAAGACATAAAAAAGGATGGTGGACTTATATTAGCTTTAAACCTAACAATAAAGGTGAAACTATAAACACTGAAGCACTGCTCAGCAAGTGGTGCTTTAAAACACAGATAGGTAATTTATTTTGGAAAACCTTGTTACATTGTTTAATGCATCCAGCGGGGCATCACAGCAAAATCAGGCATGATAATGTGTTAATTCCACGACTGTATATATCGGAATCGGTAATTAAGAGTTGGACAATATCGGAATTTCGGATATCGGCAAAAAAGCCATTATCGGACATCTCTACTTACAACTAAAAGTGAAGTTGTCTAGTATGTTAACTATGTTATTTATTGCCAAAATTAATCTTTGATTGCAATAAGAAAAGTATGCTCATAACATTTTTTTGTGAAAATAAAGCCAATATTGCCATTTTTGTGGTCCCTTTATTTACAAAAGTATCAAAATACATTTTATTGTTATCAGGACAGCCCTACAATGGACTAATTATAATTAATCCACTAACCGATTATTAACCCTACCATAACTGTGCTCTTGTCTATTTAAAAAAATAAAATAAAATAAAATAAAAAGTTGCAGATTTCCAACTATTCTGAGTTATCATTTCTTTTCTCCGCTTTAAATTGTAAATTATTTGTTTTAAAGGTAAATAGACACTAGTTTTAATAGCGCGGCCTGTGAATACTGCAGAAGGCGCTGTCTCACTATTCAAGTCCCTTAATATTTTACAACAAAAAATTATTCGGGTGTTACCATTTAGTGGTCAATTGTACGGAATATGTGCTGTACTATCTACTAATAAAAGTTTCAATCAAAACACAATTTTTTATAAGTACAATACAGTGGATCCTAAACTTAGCAGCCCTTCATTGTACGAAGTTTTCGATTTACGAGCCAGAGGACGGATAAAAATATGCTTTGGTGTACGAACCTTGTGTCGGTGTACTAATGATTCATCCACTCATTGTGTGCATGCCGGAACTCTGTCAGCACAGCAGTTCAGAGGAGTGTTGCTGTTAGCTACTGTGCTAATTGCTGCTTTGTGTGCTTTTTAGGTGGGGTTTTTTTTTTAATCCTATTTACAGCATTTACCTACTTTTGCTAGCTCAATGAGTACAGATAAAGCAATGAACAACAACACATTTCCAAATGATGGGATTATGAGGAAAGTATGGGCCTCTTTGGTCAAACTGACTCGAGCTTAACGGGACGGACCAATCAAGAGGAGTGTTTTTTGCAGCGATTACTTTGAAGAAGAAAGGTTTTGGTCGTAGTTGCGATGGACAAAATTTAAAAGACTCAAGCCAATTGCAATCCAGAAAGTTAGGAGCACTTTTGAGGGGAGAAATAGTGAGTCAGGAAAAATGAGAACCGGTGCTCAAAAACCAGCCAAAAAGAAGGTAAGCTGCTGGTATTCTAATTTGCGTCCTCTTCTCCTGATGTTTTTCTTAACATGTTTGAAAAGAGGAAAAACAGACAATGCTGTCTATAGAAAAGGAGATGGAAGAGCATGGAAGTACTGAAATAGTATTTTATATTTCTTTTTGTCTAATAATGTCAACCATATGGATTTCGTTTTGTTTATTCCTAACCATTTTAGCGACTTGGCTGTTACAGAGTTTTGTGGTTTCAAACTGTATGTGCAGAAAAGGCCTTGTGACAGTGTGCATGCATAGGAAGCGGGACAGTTCCGCTAGTTGTTACATCATTTAGTACTGTATAGCGCTTCATATTGTGTTCAAAGTGTACACACTTTTACTAAAATATGGACTTTTTTTTTAAGCTGGAACCCATTATTCCTGTTAACAATGTTTCTAATGGAGAATGTTGCTTCAGTATACAAACTTTTTGATTTACAAACCCTGTTCAAGAACCAATTAATAATAATAATAATAATAATGGATTAGAATTAAAGGCCTACTGAAATTTTTTTTTTTTATTTAAACGGGGATAGCAGATCCATTCTATGTGTCATACTTGATCATTTCGCGATATTGCCATATTTTTGCTGAAAGGATTTAGTAGAGAACAACGACGATAAAGTTTGCAACTTTTGGTCGCTGATAAAAAAAAGCCTTGCCTATACCGGAAGTAGCGTGACGTCACAGGAGGGAGGGCTGCTCACATTTTCCTATTGTTTACAATGCAGCGAGAGAGATTCGGACAGAGAAAGCGACGATTACCCCATTAATTTGAGCCAGGATGAAAGATTCGTGGATGAGGAACGTGAGAGTGAAGGACTAGCATGCAGTGCAGGACGTATCTTTTTTCGCTCTGACCGTAACTTAGGTACAAGGGCTCATTGGATTCCATACTTTCTCCTTTTTCTATTGTGGATCACGGATTTGTATTTTAAACCACCTCGGATACTATATCCTCTTGAAAATGAGAGTCGAGAACGCGAAATGGACATTCACAGTGACTTTTATCTCCACAACAATACATCGGCGAAGCTCTTTAGCTACGGAGCTAACGTGATAGCATCGTGCTTAAATGCAGATAGAAACAAAAGAAATAAACCCCTGAATGGAAGGATAGACAGAAGATCAACAATACTATTAAACCGTGGACATGTAAATACACGGTTAATGCTTTCCAGCCTGTCGAAGCTTAACAATGCTGTTGCTAACGACGCCATTGAAGCTAACTTAGCAACGGGACCTCACAGAGCTATGCTAAAAACATTAGCTCTCCACCTACACCAGCCAGCCCTCATCTGCTCATCAACACCCGTGCTCACCTGCGTTCCAGGTATCGACGGAGCGACAAAGGACTTCACCCGATCACCGATGCGGTCGGCGGCCCGGAGACGGAGGAAGTCAAGGTGAGGTCGGCGGCTAGCGCGTCTGCTATCCATCTCAAAGTCCTCCTGGTTGTGTTGCTGTAGTCCGCCGCTAATAAACCGATCACACCTACAGCTTTCTTCTTTGCAGTCTCCATTTTTTATTAAACAAATTGCAAAAGATTCCCCAACACAGATGTCCAGAATACTGTGGAATTTTGGGATGAAAACAGAGCTTTTTGTATTGGATACAATGGGGTCCGAATATTTCCGTTCTCTCCGTGACGTCACGCGCATACGTCATCATATCTAGACGTTTTCAACCGGAAGTGTCGCGGGAAATTTAAAATTGCACTTTATAAGTTAACCCGGCCGTATTGGCATGTGTTGCAATGTTAAGATTTCATCATTGATATATAAACTATCAGACTGCGTGGTCGGTAGTAGTGGGTTTCAGTAGGCCTTTAAGTTTGTGAATTAAGGTTCCACTGTACTGTATATAAGCAATTGTTTGCTAATGTGCAAAACTCAATTTAGTAGGTTTAATCCTTATATATTTAGTTATTTTTTTTATGGGTGTGTCTATAATTTGCGATTTTTCGCCTTTGGCTGAGGGGTCTTGGAATGTAACCTCTACAAACAGTGAAGATTGTTATCAATATCCAACTTGTCTTGGATCTTGTAGATATCACTGTTAGAATCATGAACAATCTTAGATATGTTTTATTGATTTGCCAACTTTATTGTTGCATTCAATAATTCCTTCCATCTATAATGGGTCTTTATCCCCTTCTGGAACAAAAAGATAAGAAGAGCCAATGCTTGCTGCGAACAAAAGCCATTTTCACTCTTGTTCTTTTTTGTTTCAGAATGGGTGAATCTGACACGCAGATGAATGTGACATTAAAGTCAGCCGTTCATTTTCTCTTCAATTAAAAGCTTCTGGTGACTTCAGCGACCACCCGAATTGAACAAGAGCGTATCGAGTAATTAATTGCGTCTCTAAAGCAAACAACAGAGAGCGTATAGAAGGCCCAAGTCTGAGCTGCTGCAGGACTGCAAACAATAAAAGCGTGGGCGAATCACTCAGAAAGGAAAACAATGAAGATGGAGAGTTAAGAAGCTGGAAAGGGTAACGTATGGTTGGTTTATATATACACTACAAAATATACATATATACAGTAGCGATCAAAAGTTTACATAAACTTGTAAAGAACATAATGTCATGGCTGTCTTGAGTTTCCAATAACTTCTACAACTCTTATGTTTTTGTGATAGAGTGATTGGAGCACATACTTGTTTGTCACAAAGAACATTCATGAAGTTTGGTTCTTTTATGAATTTATTATGGGTCTACTGAAAATGTGACCAAATCTGCTGGGTCAAAAGTATACATACAGCAATGTTAATATTCGGTTACATGTCCCTTGGCAAGTTTCACTGCAATAAGGCGCTTTTGGTAGCCATCCACAAGCTTCTGATTGAATTGTTGACCATTTCTCTTGACAAAATTGGTGCAGTTCAGCTAAATTTGTTGGTTTAGTGATATGGACTTGTTTCTTCAGCATTGTCCACACGTTTAAGTCAGGACTTTGGGAAGGCCATTCTTAAACCTTCATTCAACCCTGAATTAGCCATTCCTTTATCACTTTTGACGTGTGTTTGGGGTCATTGTCCTGTTCTGCGCCCAAGACCCAACCTCCGGGATGATGATTTTAGGTTGTCCTGAAGAATTTGGAGGTAATTCTCCTTTTTCATTGTCCCATTTAAAGCACCAGTTCCATTGGCAGCAAAACAGGCCCAGAGCATAATACTACCACCACCATGCTTGACGGTACGAATGGTGTTCCTGGGATTAAAGGCCTCACCTTTTCTCCTCTAAACATATTGCTGGGTATTGTGGCCAAACAGCTCAATCAATCAATCAAAATTATGGCTAGTTGAGCAACAATCATGTTCCCATGTTTAGTTTTTACTCATTTTTACTAATTGGTTTTTATCTAGTCTGGACTTTGTCTGTGTTATTATTATTATCGGCTTTTATCTAGTTTGCACTTTGTCTGTATTATTACTATTATCATTATTATCGACTCATTCTATTTTTTATTTTCCTATTTTAATGATGTTGGATCTGTGTTGTTGTTGTTGGGGACAAGTGTTGTAAATTAGCTTTGGCTACAAACACTATGATGCATACATTGGATAACTGTTTTAGATGTTTTTGTATCTGTCCCTATTTCAAATAAACCTCTATAATAATAATAATTTTAGTTTCATCTGACCACAGAACTTTCCTCCAGCAGGTCTTATCTTTGTCCATGTGAACCAAACTTCATGAATGTTTTTTTTGTGACCAACAAGTAGGTGCTCCAATCATCCATCCATCCATCACAAAAAAATAAGAGTTGTAGAAATGATTGGAAACTCAAGACAGCCATGACATTATGTTCTTTACAAGTGTATGTAAACTTTTGATCACGACTGTATGTACATAACCCCCCTCCAGCTCCTCCATCCCTCCTCCTGTTCATAATTAGCTTTCAATGTCGGGGCTTGTTTTGGGTTACTTTCATTCCTTTCCTTGCGTCCATGAAAAGCGCAGAGGGACAAACGGACCCACATGTGTCTCCAAGAAAAACAATAGAAGACGAGAAGCGAGACATATGAGTTCACTTCACGTGAAAGCTGAGGCGGGTATAGTTTTTTTTTTTTTTAATACACTACATATTTGCAAATCGAGTTTTCCTGTCGGACAGAAAGTAACGTCGAGAGCTGCAACGGCTTAGTTTTGCCTCCAACACCGTGACCGTGAAAAGTTATCAGGAAACCTCTGTGGGCCAATCAGAGCTTGGCCTTCTTTTTGGTGCATTACATCCGAGTGCTTGTTTTGTTTGAATGCTCTGCTCTCCTTGATGTTCCCCGCATAAGATGTGAGCATTTGGTCTCTATTTGTCATAATTGCACTAAACAAACCCAGCATTCTGGCAAGCACTTATGGGCCGCTCTAGCAAACTTGTTTATAAATATGTTTTTGACGCCTGCAGGTTCAGCGCAACGAAATTGGTTTGAAAGCTACAAGATACTTCACCCCATAGTATCCACTTTAATATCATAAAGGCAGGAAGAATAGCACTACACATGCTGTGTGCTAGCATTGCAAGGTGTGCTGGTTAAGACTGGCAGTGAAAGGTTGATTTCTTTAACATCAGGGTTGATTTTGAAGTAGAAATGTGCAACATCCATGTTACTTCGATATGTTGCAGAAATAGGCTTATTTTGATATGCTGTTTGCTACATAGCCTTGCTAAAGATACAACAAGGACAGGGACGGCGTGGCGAAGTTGGTAGAGTGGCCGTGTCAGCAATCGGAGTGTTGCTGGTTACTGGGGTTCAATTCCCACCTTCAACCATCCTAGTCACGTCCGTTGTGTCCTTGGGCAAGACACTTCACCCTTGCTCCTGATGGCTGCTGGTTAGCGCCTTGCATGGCAGCTCCCGCCATCAGTGTGTGAATGTGTGTGTGAGTGGGTGAATGTGGAAATACTGTCAAAGCGTTTTGAGTACCTTGAAGGTAGAAAAGCGCTATACAAGTATAACCCATTTATCATTTATTTATTTATAACAATATACAACAATTCGGTAACACCTTAGTATGGGGAACACATATTCACCATTAATTAGTTGCTTGTTAACATGCAAATTAGTAACATATTGACTCTTAATTAATCATTATTAAGTACTCATTAACGCAGGGGTGTCAAACTCATTTTAGATGGGGGGCCACATGGAGAAAAATCTACTCCCAAGTGGGCCGGACTGGTAAAATCACGGCACGATAACTTAAAAATAAAGACAACTTCAGATTGTTTTATTTGTTTAAAAATAGAACAAGCACATTCTGAAATTGTACAAATCATAAAGTTGTTGTTTTTTTTACAATTACCTGTTGCGGTTAATAGTATATATACTTTTTTTGTCGTTATTTATATTTTCTGAATAAATTATGTGATAATGTTCATCAGTCAACTCATTGGTGTTCATTTTCAATCTATCAAGATAAAACAATTATATCAAAATCAAATTACAAGATGTTATTTATGCAGTTTGATCATTTTCCTCGACTGATGTACTAACATCATGAGGTTTATTTTGTACATATGTAGCATCATCTACAAAGATACAAAGAATTGCTATTGTGCCATCTAGTGGACACATTTAGAACAGCTGTTTCTTTCATTCAAAAATTTCAGGTTCATTTTTTTACTTAGCAAACTCATCCCGCGGGCCGGATAAAACCTGTTCGCGGGCCTGATCCGGCCCTCGGGCCGTACGTTTGACACCCCTGCATTAACGCCTTATTCTGCATGGCCTTATTATACAACCAGTAAGCGTTTAACTAAGAGTCTTCCCTCAATAACCTCAGAATTATTGCTTATTAGTAACCCTAACTCTAACCCTTATATGTTCCCCTAGTGTCCAAATAACTGTAAATTAAGTCTTTGTTATTTTAATTGGCAACTAATTAATGGTGAATATTTTCCCCATACTAAAGTGTTACCAACAATGCTTCTCAACAAAATAGGAGAAATATAATCTTAGAGAAAAATGTAATTTAAAACATTTGTACGCACGTACAACACTTAAAACCTCTTAATATCAGTATGTGGAATTAAATTATGGAATGGGTTAAGCAAAGAATTCCAACAGTGTACTAATATGATCCACTTCAAGAAACTCTTCAAACTTAAGTGTTTACAAAGTACAAAGAAGAAGAACCATGATAAACATTCTGAATTTATTTCATCCATCCATTCATTTTCTAGATAATCTTACTCAACTCACCATATGAAATATAACAGGATCGACAAAAATAAGGAACCTATTGAATACTAACTTTGGACTGTCTAAAAACGGCGGACTCGCTCAAAGCTCTTTGGGTAAACCTCTACCACAGGGGTGTCCAAAGTGCGCCCCGGGGGCCATTTGCGGCCCGCAGCTAATTGTTTACCGGCCCGCCACACATTCTGGAAATGCTATTGCAAAAACAAAAATGAATGAGGTGAAATCTAACGAGAAAAGTTGCAATGTTGACACAAAGCTGCCATGCAGGCTGTTTTTTTTTCCTTTGTCTTTCTTTATTTTTATTTTTTTGCCATTGCTCCCAAAAAAAAAATAATGACAAAAAATCCATGTTATAATGAATTATTTTCAAGGCTCCAATTACTTCAAATGTTTCACTTTAAAATGTTTTATGTGGTAAATATTGCATATATTGTGTAGTTGCCATATAAAAACATCAACGTTTTATTTGATAAAAGAGCATAAAACAAACAAAATAATTGTTCAAACGTCAAATCGACAGATATATCTGATGTTGATCTCGTAACTTAAGTGTTGAAAGTAAAAGAAAAACCTAATAAAAATGTATCACTTTATGAGTGGGGCACCTTGTGGATCCTAAATATATTTAGTGGTATTTTATTTATCTTTTCACCGTGATTACTCAAAAATATTAAAGAATTAAAATCAATGCATTATTGATCTTTTGGGGCTCTAATTACTAAATACTGCATATTTCAGTTTTATTATAAAAAACAAAGTTGTTTTTGACATAAAAGCCAAAAAACCTTTTTTTTTAATTACTTTATATCAACTTGAAGTTGATATAGAGATTTACTGTAAGCGTTAAATTTAAAAAAGTAATAATAATTTGACTTATTTTTAACATCTTAATGACTGAGACCCTTTATGATCCCCAGGACCCCTAAAGGTAAAAAAAAAAAAATGCATACATTTTGTCATGGTTTAAAAATGAAAAATATCAAAATGGCCCCCAAATGCTTTAATTTTTCTGTGTGTGGCCCTCAGTGGAAAAAGTTTGGACACCCCTGCTCTACCATATATGGAGATATCCGCTGACGTAACTAAGGCAAAATACGCACAATGTCTCAAATTTCAAAGGCTCCTTTAGAGCAAGTTTCAGAGAGGACAAGATTGTTTTATAACTATCTCCGCCATGCCCCCATGGTTTGATTTCAAATTTTCAGGACTTATGGGATCACAAATACACAAAAACAGGTGCCAATGGGTAAGAAAACTTGGTTTGGCATAATAGATAGATAGATAGATAGATAGATAGATAGATAGATAGATAGATAGATAGATAGATAGATAGATAGATAGATAGATAGATAGATAGATAGATAGTACTTTATTGTCCCTAGTCATACTTGGAGTACTTTAGTATGTTAGAGCAGTCGTTCTTAAACCTTTCAGTTTGTGAATGTGCGTGTGAATGTGAAGTATAATGTAAAGTGCTTTGGGTATCATTCCAAGTATAGTAAAGCGCTAATTAAATAAATACCAAGCTCCAGCACCCCTGTAAGGGTCAAGCGGTAGAAAATGGATGGATGGATTTACCATTTTTTCACCAAGTACCACCACAGAAAACACTTGAAAGTGTGGAATCCAATGAGCCAGCTTGTACCTAAGTTACGGTCAGAGCGAAAAAAGATATGTCTTGCACTGCATTCTAGTCCTTCACTCTAACGTTCCTCATCCACAAATCTTTAATCCTCGCTCAAATTAATGGGGTAATCGTCGCTTTCTCGGTCCGAATCGCTCTAGCTGCATTGAAAACAATGGGGAAATGTGAGGAGCCTTTCAACCGTTGACGTCACGCTACTTCCGATACAGGCAAGGCTTTTTTTATCAGCGACCAAAAGTTGCGAACTTTAACGTCGATGTTCTCTACTAAATCCTTTCAGCAAAAATATGGCAATATGGCGAAATGATCAAGAATGACACATAGAATGGATCTGCTATCCCCGTTTAAATAAAAAAATGTCATTTCAGTAGGCCTTTAATCCCAAGTGTCTCAAAGGGCTGCACAAGCCACAACGACATCCCACATCAGGGCAAGAAAAAACTCAACCCAATGGGCACAGTAGGCTTAATTATTCATTAAAGACAAGGCATATGTTGTATTTAACAAGTATATTTAATATTTTGGCCACTGTAACATTACATACAGTTTGAACAGTAACACTGTGATAATGGCTCTTACAATTTTCAATTAAGTGATTCTTTGGTGTACCACTAGGTGGAGCCCGCGTTATACAAGTGGTACCCATACCAGAGTTTGAGAATCCCTGTGTTAGAAAAATACCCTTGTTCATCCAAGACAGCGCATGATATGCTATACTTGCAACAATGCCTTGCTCAAGAAGAGCCAAAAAAAGAACACATTGGAGCCAACATTTGCATACCTCTAAATTTTCCAGGTCATGTGGTAATAACTGAATCTGTCATAAGTCACAATGACTTGAGTCAACTTTTGTAGGACGCAGGAATAACACGGCATAAGAGGGACATTCAACTACTTCCAGACCTTGGCAGAGAGCCTGGGGGCATTTTGTTAGACTCCTCACACTAATGTCTGAATCTATAAGGGAACAGGAGTGCCCCCCCCAAAAAAAATCCCTTTGAAGATGTTTATTTTATAGCTCATGCAGAGCATCTATAAATTGGACAATCTCTGTCTTAAGTGACCTTAAGACACTGAAGTCTGGAAACTGAATCTCTCCACTGTGGGCCAGTAAGATATTGTTTGTATATTTCTATATATCCATGAACCACAAAGCGACCTTGACTTACACATAGGAAATGTGTTTTGGTTTTTTTCACCCGAAAAATGCAAACGCCAATTCAAGTTAAAAGTTGAGCACAAAACCAGACCCAGCTAATGCTATACGCCTCTTGAATGCTGACAACATTGGCACGTCACTTTCATAGTTCTGGACCAAAACATTATGTATACAGGTAGAATTCTCCCAAAAAAGCCACTGTAGTGATTTTAGGCTGGTTTTCTCACACATTTCTACAGATTTTGGGATGCCTACTTTTAGCTATGAAAAGTGGGTGGGCCTGCATCAGCCTGCTGACGTCACCAAAAAAAACTGGAGGCAAATAAATATTGTGTAGTATGCAGTATCTTCACACCGAATAACAATATTTTCTGTCATGATCTGGCAGCGCCTATCTTCTTTTTGTTGCAGTGCCTGGTTTCTGGGTCATGGGGTGTAGCAACCTGCGTGCACACCTAATGCTCATTACCTCCTGACTACATAAACTCTCCAGTCCCTTCACTTGGTGCCAGTAGATTCCTGTTGATTCACCCTTCCAGTTGTGTGCATCTTCTCTGCTTTGGCTGTACTAACGCTTCTGGTTCCCTGTGGCTCAGTCCCAGTGTTGCTGTGTAGTGTTTACTGTTACCTCTCCACACCTTGTGTGTGCTATTTCTGTTTCTCACACCTTAAGTGTGCATCATTAGTGATTCTTTCCACACTAATTTTTGAGTGCTCTTTTTTGTTATCATACTTATTTGATTTTTTGCTCTGCATTTGGGTCCTACTCCGGCTAAGTTGATCGTGACAATTTTCATGCAGAATTTGAAGGAATTGTCAAATATGTTTGCCAGATTCATTGTTGCATGTAGAGCAACAACTAAGGAAGTTAAAATCAGCACTTTTATTTAATTTGTATGTTGGTACTCAAACCATTGAGTACCAACATTGTTTTATTTTGAATGTTATTAATTTATTTTGGTGCTATTTATGTTGCTACAAAATGTTGTTTGATTTGAATGTCATATGTCATGCTACTTTGATTTGGAATTTTATATTTTCAATTTCAGATACATGAATATATTTGTTTAACATAACCATATCAAACCACCATCAAAGGAGTAAAACACTCAAAAAAATGTAAAAAAAATATAATAATATAATAAATAAAAAATGTTTTTAACTGGGTGAGTTTAGTGGGTTAGGGACTCACTGCATTGAAAACCTATCAACATCACTGGACAAGTATATTTAATATTTTGGCCAATGTAACATTACACACACTTTGAACAGTAACACTGTGTTTGAATATCTAATTAAGTGATTATTTGGTGTACCACAGTTTGAGAATAACTGATGTTTTATGACTTGTTTCTTCAACTGAAATGTTTCAATATTATATCCATTTATCTAGCCATTTTCTACCACTTGTCCCCATTGGGGTGGCTGGAGCCTATCCCAGCTGTACTCGGGCGGAAGGCAGAGTACACCCTGGCCAAGTCGCCACACAGATAGACAAACCAATTACACTGCACACACTAGAGCCAATTTAGTGTTGCCAATCAGCATAGAAAATAATAGGAATAGGAATTACATTTTTTAAAAACAAATTCTGGATGTTTTTCATTTTTAAGGCACCATTTAAGCACTGGCACAAAAAGTAAGGATAAAATCTAAACAATACTTCTAACATCAGGCTTTTGCGTGACTGGTTTTGAAATTGGCACTTTAATTTCACAAAATTCCTGCAAACCAACAACAACAACGACTTGCATCACTTACAACAATGACCGACATACACAATTCAATGGTTTCTCCACCTGATCACACATTGAATCCCCGCCGTTAAGCTATGCGGTTACAAGTAGACCCTCGCCCCCAGGGAACTATGGGTAATTCATGACAGAGCAAGGATAGCCAGAGTCTGTCTCCGATTGACCCAGATTGACCCTCAGCGGTGTGTTTCCATGGCGATTCGTTATTCTTCTCTCTGGGTGACTGGTCGAAAACCCTGAGGGCAAGAAGGTGGGCATGGAGTGGGAGGGTGGCGGGGGTTCAGATGGGTACAATTACATTTTGGAGCAAAGAGGAGTCCTTGTGTCACCTTTGCATTAAGACCTGAGGACATCTAGTAGCTTTTCATCTCTTTTCATTGGGATGCGGGTGCATGCTCTGGGCATTAGGGGGCACTGCCAGTCTACTGGAGACAAGGCTGAGCAAGCGTGACACCAGTCCAAGAGCAGGCGGCCTACAAGAGCTGTTAGTGGTGAGGGCGTGACGTTACGCCATAATCACGGTTCTGTACGTACCTCGGTTTTAAGGTCACGGTTCGGGTCATTGGGAGCACGGCAAAAGAAGGCAAAACAAAACTGCAGAGCGTTTGTGTAAACACCTTAAATGATTATTAAAATGAAACTGCAAAACTGCTGGCATGAATAAAATTATCTTTAAAATAATAGCTCAATCGTTACTAAAGAATGCCTTTTTGTATTTGGATAGGAACTCAAAGGGTTCCCCAACAGGAGACTTTGACCACAGGAGAGGGTTTTCAAGCTCCGGAACAAGCAAATCTCTACGCCTCTGTACCGTAACTAAAACCAGAGTAGAAATACACTTCTCGCTACTTCTTTAGTTACTAGTGATGCTTTCAAAGAACTCTTGAATCTGTCTGTATTGCTATCTAATCTAACAAAAAAAAGACAGTCAAAGGTGTTGGAATGTATCCTCGGTTTCAGAGGAGTCATACAGACACAAAGATCCTCTGGTTGGTGACCTTTCCTGGCCTGTGCCCAGCAGGTAGTGACAAATGACCTGATAGTTAATCTGTCCTGAGGTGGAGCTTGTCAACAGGGGAATGGGGGTGGGGGGCTGAGGGCTCGTTTGTGACAACAGGAAGTAAGGCCCCCAGTTAGCACAATAAGCACATTAAAGGATGAATGCATGCATGCACACATGGCTTCACACGCAGCGGGCTTTCATTTCATGACTCAGGGTATCATGGGCAAAAATGTAATAAAGCCACCAAGCAGAGATGTCAGAGTGGTAGTTGAACTGAGCTAAAAGGTTACGTAAGGCTGAAGTGCTTCACTGATCACTTCTGTCCAGGACACAGGGTCATTGTGGGGGTTTGTTGCACCCGAGCCTCGCTTGTTAACAATCTAAGGGTGAATGCTCGGCACTGTGAATTTTGCCCACCCCCCTTTCAGTCTGCGGTGTCCTCTTGGAGTCAGCCAAGTCAGCAGACCATAGTGACCTGATTCACCAAGGATGGAGAGGTCTGAGAAACCCTCTCCTCATGTTGCCTGGACCACACCGGCCTCATACAAATACTAAAACAAAGCTGCTCAGTGTGACTTTTGAAACAACCTCAGAAAAAAATTAAGTAGGGATGTTCGGATCAGGGTTTTATGCTGCCGATTCCAATACCGATCATCCATGAGTGAGATCGTCCGTACCAATACTGATACTGATCACATGTATTAACTTTCAATTTTAATATGGATTGATAAGTGCTACTGACAGTAAAGGGGAACTGCAATTTTTGGTGGAATTTTGCCTATCGTTCACAATACTTATGAGAGACAAGAAGACAAAAAGTTTTACCTGTGTAACCTGTATAATACCCAACTGTAGCGACATTGTTATTGTAAGAGCAAACACTGAGGAACTATTTTTCTAGCGTACTAACACATCGCCATTCTACGGTATTAGCCATAGAAACTAATACCGTAATAATGGATTAGATTTATGTAGCATTTTTCTATCAACTAGATACTCAAAGTGCTCACAGAGAAGTGAGAACCCATCATTCATTTACTCCACATTCACAGTGGTGGTAAGCTACATTTGTAGCCACAGCTGCCCTGGGGTAGACTGACGGAAGCGTGGCTGCCAATTTGCGCTTACGGCATACTTGCCAACCTTGAAACCTCCGATACCGGGAGGTGGGGGGTGGGGGTGGGGGGCGTGGTTAATAGGGCAGTATATTTAGAGCTAGAATTCACCAACTCAAGTATTTCATATATATATATATATATATATATATATATATATATATATATATATATGAAATACTTGACTTTCAGTGAATTCTAGCTATATATATATATATATATATATATATATATATATATATATATATATATATATATATATATATATTTATTTTATTATACATATAAATAAAATAAATACTTGAATTTCAGTGTTCCGGAGGCTATCCAGTAGATGGCAGTATTGTCCTGTTTAACTTCTCCGTTCATGACTGAGTATATCATTTCGGCCACCGTGTTCAATGGAGAAGTCTGTTCTACAAAATGTACAGGCAACATACATACCCCTCCCCCTTCGAACTGTCTTGGATGAAATTCTTGTTTCCATTCGTTTTGGAACTTGCAAGCGTATTTCTTCATCTTGCTCGTCGACGGCGTCGCCATGTCTGTAACTTCCTCGTTCTTCTGCTTCGTCTCCTTGTTGTGTGGGCAGTTGTGCACTCTACTCTCTAAAAGCCGTAGGTGTTGTGACGTCATTGGGCAGGCAAGCTGTTTATATTGTGGGAAAGCGGACGTGAGAACAGGCTGTCCCCACTCAGGTCCGCATTGAGCCGGAGGGGGCGTGGCCTCCAGCTCCGGCTGAATACCGGGAGTTTGTCTGGAGAAAATTTCTACCGGGAGGTTATCGGGAGAGGCGCTGAATACCGAGAGTCTCCCGGTAAAACCGGGAGGGTTGGCAAGTATGGCCTACGGCCCCTCCGACCAACACCTATCATTCATAGGGTGACGTCTCCTGCCCAACGGCACAACGGCAGTGTTTTGGATCGCAAGAGGTGGGGAGCGAACCTGGAACCCTCAAGTTTCTGTCACAGCTGCTATACCCACCACACCACTCCGTCGCCCAAGCATAGGATAAGTTGGCTTTTACGTCAGCACGAAATGCGTTTGAGTGCTCAACACTACGATAGGACACCAATTTGTACTGACTGAAAAGCATGATCAATCATATTACAGTGTCTGTAAAGTATTAGCCCACATTTCATGTTTTGTTTGTACACAGCTGAGCTAGCCGGACAGCATATGTACTGTAGTTGTACTAACACGCATGACGTGCTGCGTGTATCATGACCGATATTAAAGTGTGACTCACTTGATGGACAGTTGTGCGTTTGGTCCAGCTGACCGGGGACGTTTCTCCCGAATTATTTGGGGGTAAGCACACCATTTATGTCACAATAGCTTGTCTCCAAATTGCACATTTGCAGCTTCGTGTCATGCCGACCTCACTCTCTCGGCTTTCGTCTGCACCAACGTTTTACCCTCTTCTCCGTGCTGGCTTCTATAAAATATATATATTAAACTGACTCAGTGGCCTACTGGTTAGGGTGTCCGCCCTGAGATCGGTAGGTTGTGAGTTCAAACCCCCCACCTGAGTCATACCAAAGACTATAAAAATGGGACCCATTACCTCCCTGCTTGGCACTCAGCATCAATGGTTGGAATTGGGGGTTAAATCACCAAAAATGATTCCCGGGCGCGGCCACCGCTGCTGCCCACACTGCAAAAACTGAAATCTAAGTAAGATTAAATATCTCAAATAAGGGTGATATTTGCTTATTTTCTGTCTGATAAGATAATTCTTCTCACAAAGCAGATTTTATGTTAGAGTGTTTTACTTGTTTTAAGGGTTTTGGTCCTAAATGATCTCAGTAAGATATTACAGCTTGTTGCTGAGATTTTATGATCTATATTGAGTAAAACATGCTTAAAACTAGAATATCAACTGTTGCAAAGCTGTGTCATCAACACTCACAAGTATAAAACTACTTTTTTAAAGTAATAATTTCTTTTTTCAAGCATGTAAAAAAAAATCCTGACTTTGACACAATTGTGTCTCATAATTAAAACAGATGACAGCCAAATGGACCTTGCTGTTTTATATTCAATGAAACAATAGAAAATATGTACTCATATAGTAGTACAGTTTTTATTAGTGAGAATATACTTATTTTAAGGTATTTTTGGGTTCATTGAGGTTAGCTAATTTTACTTGTTTTGGAAAGTCTTGACAAGCCAAATTTTCTTGTTCTATTGGCAGATAATTTTGCTTAATTCAAATAAAATACCCCTAATTTTTGTATTTTTCTTTCTTGTTTTTGAACACTGACTTTTTGCAGTGCACTGCTCCCCTCACCTCCCAGGGGGTGATCAAGGGTGATGGGTCAAATGCAGAGGACACATTTCGCCACACCTAGTGTGTGTGTGACAATCATTGGTACTTTAACTTTATAAGCAGCAGTTCATCTTCTGTTCATTCATCTTCAAAAACATAAGGTTGTGAATCATGTCTATGAATGTTGTCATTTATCCAGGTCTTTGACATCTCAGGGTATTCGATCGATCGCAACTGGACTGTTTGTGAATCCTCATTTGTCCAAAAATAGTCGTCTTCGTTGTTTATTATAAAGTCTGCCATAATTAGAAAACACTCGCGTTAGAATCCGGAAGTAGGAACATAAGTTGTTGCCAGAAGTCGGAAATGGAAATCAATGCGCGGAAGAATTATTAAAATGACCAAAATACGGTAAATAGCAAACATATTACATATTGTTACTAATCTGTTTGTCACTACATTACATATGGACTTGCAGTGTGTATACAAAATGTTGAATGAGGGTTTTGAAGTTTTTTAAGAGGGCTTTGAAGGCTACAACAGTGACTCCTATTAGCCGCATCTTCCAAGCGTTTATCGTATTTAAAATCCTAAAAAAAAAAAGACGTGTGTTCTTGTCTCTCATAATGATTGTGATCCATAAATCCATCCATTTTCTACCGCTTGTCCCTTTTGGTGTCACGGGGGTGCTGGAGACTATCTCAGCTGCATTCGGGCGGAAGGCGGGGTACATCCTGGACAAGTCGCCACCTCACCGCAGGGCCAACACAGATAGACAGACAACATTCACACTCACATTCACACACAGGGGCCAATTTAGTGTTGCCAATCAACCTATCAACAGGCAAAATTCCCAAACAATTGCAGTTCCCCTTTAATAAAATTAGCACAATATATAAACTAGTTTTTTACATCATTTTAATACAATTGTTTGATCAAAAAGTCAGTAGTACGAAATAACTAAAAATCAAAAGCGACTATTACTCTTTTAAATCACTTATTCCCTGAATTCGTCCACATTAACATTAACAACATAAAAAACTATTTTTGAAAATAAAATTATCAATTTAATCACACTAGTATCGATCATAAAAAAGGGTTAAAGACAACTTTTTGAACAGGCTTTTTTTATGGATGACGTTAAATTCCTCTTGGCCTTTTTTAAATGTCTATTTATATTGTATTGTATTGTGTATTGTCTTTTTATTTATTTCCATTTTATTTATTGCTATTATTGCTATTATTACTACTATTATCCTGTCTATGTTTTTTATTAATTTATTAGTGTATTACTTATATTTTATTTTTACATATATTTTATAATATGTTTTTTGACATCTTTTAGATATAATTCATTTTAATTATTCTCCAGTGTGGATGCCTCAAAGGTGGTGTTTCCTCAATCCTCAGTGCCTTTCCATCCATCCATCAATTTTCTACCGCTTGTCCCTTCTTCCATGTTTTGTTATTGTTAGTAGTGGTGTGCGTATGTGTGTTTTCTTCACTTATTCCTTCCTTTTTTTGGTGTAAAGCACTCTATGTTGCCACTTGCCTGAGTATGAAAAGTGCTTTATGAATAAAGTTTGGTTAACTTATATTGTGATAGTATTATGGATCGATCTGATCCTACTTTTTAAGTGTTGTGTACCGACTGTGACAATGCTGACACACCAACAGTTGCTGTTATAATATCATCTCTCTATATTCTTATTAATCTATTTATTAAATTCAGGTCAATAATTTCTGTTTAGCCTCGTCCTAATACTTGGTAACAGTACTTGATGATGATACATGAATGTCTAATAACAAGAAGATAGTGAAGAAGAAGAAGCTTATCGACTACGGTGTCGGCACGGACTACAAAGGCGGATGCGCTCAATTTTTCAGGACTTATGCAGATCCCAAATACAGATCAACAGGTACAAGAAGGTAAGAAAAGTTCCTTTTGCACAATATTGCAAAACAAAACGCCAGATAATATGTCTTACCTTGTACACACACCATAATAATACTCGTATGCTGAAGCACAGTACAATCCATCAAGCGGTGCGGCTTCATAGTTTACCAAAGCCGCACTAAAACATTTTGATAGATTTTTGAGCGCTGTGTGTAATGTTCTAAATTTTCAATGGAACATATAAAATGTTGGTGTTTTTTACCTGAGTCATATTGCAGTCTACACCTATCTCTTGTGTGTGACTGCCATTATATTGCCGTCTACACGTATCTCTTATGTTTGACTGCCATCTACTGGTCACACTGATAATTACACCATGTACCAAAAAAAAAAATCTTCGAGGTCGGTAAGCAAAACCAGAATTATTCCTCACATTAGGCGCACCGGGCTATAAGGCGCACTGTCGAGTTTTGAGGAAAAAAAAGGATTTTAAATGCGCCTTATAGTCTGGAAAATACGGTATGTGGTCATGAATTTTCTTGTTTGTTCTTAGTGGGATAAAAAGGACCACAAAAAAATAAAAAAAACAAAAAACCCACAGTTGGCACACGTGGAGAGTGCAACTTGATACAAAACAATGTAAAGATAATAAAAATGCTGCTTCAGGATGTTATAAAGTCCAATTACTACTCTCTTGTTTTTAACTCGCCCAAAACTCAAACTCAACTTAATTCAGCAGCCATTAAAACCAAAGCAATTCCCACACGGTTTCAACCCAGTGAGCTGAGATACAGGCCTGATTTCGCAGAAAGGCGCTTAGCGGAACAATTAAAATGCAGCACATACAAATGACAATCGAGCGGCAAAGGGGTTTAATAGCAAGAAGGTTGATTGATTCTAGTGTTCATTGATTTTCCAGGGAAAAACAGGTGGAGGCCAAATGACTGCCAGCAGGATGGCGAGGCGATTAGGGGTAAGTAATACGGAGAGCTGAGATGAGCACCTATCAGCCCGAGCGAGTGGAGAGAGAGTTAATGATAACAGGAAGTGAGATGAGTTTGTGTTGCCCCCCAGCCCACCACTCCATCACCTCTGTTAAAAAGGTTCTCCTCTATAAACAGGCCTCTCCCCGCCTATTAAACAGATAGTACATTAGGCCTGAGCTGTGCTGAACAATGTAAACACAGCCGTCTCAAGGTACCCGGGATGCGAGCAGTGGGGGATGGGGGGGATGGTTATTCCTGGGTCTTCCTGGGAGTGAACTGCATCAGTGGTCATCTGTCCTGATATAATCATCTACGGCTAAACACAGGAAGGAAGACACGGATAAATAAGTTGTACTCTTGAAAAACCTTCTTCATAACTTTCCTGTGCTGTTTTGTGCGTCAAAGACTTGGTTCCATGCAGCCTAAATATATATTACGTTGTAAATGGGAAAACATGGTGATATTTTTGCATAGTGAAGATGGACTATTAGTCATTTGAAAATGAGCAATTAAATACCGTGGTGGTACATAATGAACTCCCGTATGCTTTGCTTTACAATTTAAAGCAAAACAACCTCATTGGTGATGTTACAGTGATGCAAGTCTGCCACTATTTGATAACTCGAAGTGTAACAGTATGTATTTGTAATCGCATTATTAGTAACCAACATTCAGTACAGTGTAGAGGAGTACTGATTTCCCACGGAGCACACACTAAATGAGGGACAGGAAGTATAACTGCCCATAGTCACGTATCCACCCCATAAACAAATACAGTGCAGCCTAGCCTTTAGATAGCAGGAGTCAATGCTAGTCATAGTGCCAATGAGAAGCTAGCACTCGAAAACCCTCCTCTGTTGTTTAGGTCTGCTACTTTTAGTACATCTGAACTAAGGCTGGACAATTCATTGAAAAATACCATATTTTACAGACTATAGAGTGCACCGGTATATAAGCCACACCCACTAAATTTTTTAAGAACATTTTTTTTCTCCATGTATTAGCTGTATAGGACTATAAGCCGCAGATATATACCGGTAGGAAAAATGTTGTAAATGTGTATTTACAGACCTTGTTTGTTTCCAAACATTGCCTTAACACGGCAGTAAAACGGCTGATCAAACCAAACAGAAGTCATCGTCATGTACCCACTAGCTGTGAAAGCTAGCTCTCCAATCATCTAAACAGACTCAATAACTCCACGGTGAAATTTTGGTGAATTTACTGAGGAATTTGTGAAACTGTAACCATACAAAAAGAACGCCAATGTAAGTTAATAATATTAACACAGGCACTCGTAAACGTGTTAGCATATTAACTAGTGCTAACGACGCTAGCTTGATTATATTACAATAGCACATACAACTATGCCTGAAAACACACCTACAGACATCACACATGGGACGTTTTAGTGAGTACAAATAGTTTTAGTTATATTGTAAAACTTACAAATGTTGCTTGGATTGATGAATGTAGAATCCATACGAGTAGAAACGCTATAAACGAATAGAAGACGGAGCGGCACTTTTACTTCCGATTAAAAGCACTAAACAGAAGGAAATACTGTAGACGTTCGCCCCATAGCACCTTTAGTGAGCGAACTCGTCCAAAAGATGGTGCCATAGCACAAAAATAACACACCTTTTCAGTGTTTCTGATTAAAACTATTTGCATAATAGCCGTCAGTGAAGAAAAAGCCATAAATTAGCTCCAGGGTTACTCGAAAACCCTCCTCTGTTGTTTAGGTCTGCTACTTTTAGTACATCTGAACTAAGGCTGGACAATTCATTGAAAAATACCATATTTTACAGACTATAGCGTGCACCGGTATATACCTGTAAGCAACACCCACTACATTTTTTAAGAACATTTTTTTTCTCCATGTATTAGCTGTATAGGACTATAAGCCACAGATATATACCGGTAGGAAAAATGTTGTAAATGTGTATTTACATACCTTAATTGTTTCCAAACATTGCCTTAACACGGCAGTAAAACGGCTGATCAAACCAAACAGAAGTCATCGTCATGGACCCACTAGCTGCGAAAAGCTAGCTCTCCAATCATCTAAACAGACTCAATAACTCCAAGGTGAAATTTTGGTGAATTTACTGAGAGATTTGTGAAACTGTAACGATACAAAAAGAACGCCAATGTAAGTTAATAATATTAACACAGACACTCGTAAACGTGTTAGCATATTAACTAATGCTAATGACTCTAGCTTGATTATATTACAATAGCACATACAAATATGCCTGAAAACACACCTACAGACATCACACATGGCACGTTTTAGTAAGTACAAATAGTTTTAGTTATATTTTAAAACTTACAAATGTTGCTTTGATTGATGAATGTAGAATCCATACGAGTAGAAACGCTATAAACGAGTAGAAGACGGAGCGGCACTTTTACTTCCGATTAAAAGCACTAAACAGAAGGAAATACTGTAGACGTTTGCCCCATAGTACCTTTAGTGAGCGAACTTGTCCAAAAGATGGTGCCATACCACAAAAATAACACACCTTTTCAGTGTTTCTGAATAAAACTGTTTGCATTATAGCCGTCAGTGAAGAAAAAGCCATAAATTAGCTCCAGGGTTACTCGAAAACCCTCCTCTGTTGTTTAGGTCTGCTACTTTTAGTACATCTGAACTAAGGCTGGACAATTCATTGAAAAATACCATATTTTACAGACTATAGCGTGCACCGGTATATACCTGTAAGCAACACCCACTACATTTTTTAAGAACATTTTTTTTCTCCATGTATTAGCTGTATAGCACTATAAGCCGCAGATATATACCGGTAGGAAAAATGTTGTAAATGTGTATTTACATACCTTAATTGTTTCCAAACATTGCCTTAACACGGCAGTAAAATGGCTGATCAAACCAAACAGAAGTCATTGTCATGGACCCACTAGCTGTGAAAAGCTAGCTCTCCAATCATTTAAACAGACTCAATAACTCCACGGTGAAATTTTGGTGAATTTACTGAGAGATTTGTGAAACTGTAACGATACAAAAAGAACACCAATGTAATTTAATAATATTAACACAGACACTCCTAAACGTGTTAGCATATTAACTAATGCTAACGACGCTAGCTTGATTATACTACAATAGCACATACAAATATGCCTGAAAACACACCTACAGACATCACACACATGGGGCGTTTTAGTAAGTACAAATAGTTTTAGATATATTGTAAAACTTACAAATGTTGCTTAAATCAATACGAGTAGAAACGCTATAAACGAATAGAAGACGGAGCGGCACTTTTACTTCCGATTAAAAGCACTAAACAGAAAGAAATACTGTTCGCCCTCACCTTTAGTGAGCGAACTCGTCCAAAAGATGGTGCTATAGCACAAAAATAACACACCTTTTCAGTATTTCTGATTAAAACTATTGGCATTGTAGCCGTCAGTGAAGAAAAATCCATGAATTAGCTCCAGGGTACAAAGCGTAGGAAAAAAGTAGTGGCTTATCGTTTCGGAATATACAGTTGAAACTACTTACCGACGTAAAACTGCCATGTAAACACTATCCCATTAAAAGGCATTACTGGATGTGTCGTAGCCTGGCGTCACAATGTGTAAATGCTTCCAGAAAAACAGCAGGATAAGTAGTCATGTGACACTGTCCTACCCAGTTTGCTACACAAAAATGTCATGAAGGAAAACTCAAACACAGAGCCAAAAGTACAACGTGAAACACTCATACCCAAAATAAATTACATGACGGTTGTTAAGACACATTTTGGCTATAATAAGAATGACATTAATTGAAAAGTAGAGGAGTGGTTGAGAAAGGGATAATCATGCGTAAGCCGAAATCGGGGTTAAAGGTTCAATTAATCGAGATTTAGATTTTTGCCATAATCGCCCAGCTCAAATCTCAACAAAGACACGTGGATAAGACAAACAGTGTATTGGCATTGTTCAGTAAAGACCAATCTGTTCACATAAAAGCCTTAAAGGCCTACTGAAACCCACTACTACCGACCACGCAGTCTGATAGTTTATATATCAATGATAAAATCTTAACATTGCAACACATGCCAATACGGCCGGGTTAACTTATAAAGTGCAATTTTAAATTTCCCGGGAAACTTCCGCTTGAAAACGTCTATGTATGATGACGTATGCGCGTGACGTCATGACGGCAACGGAAGTATTCCGACCCAATGTGTCACCATACAAACTGCTCTGTTTTCATCGAAAAATTCCACAGTATTCTGGACATCTGTGTTGGTGAATCTTTTGCAATTTGTTTAATGGACAATGGAGACTGCAAAGAAGAAAGTTGTAGGTGCGATCGGTGTATTAGCGGCTGGCTGTAGCAACACCAACACCAGGAGGTTGTGTTATGTTTGAGCTAGATAGAAGACGCGCTACCGTGAGTACAGCTTTGGCTTCCAAACATTTGATTGCTTGCCCGTACGTGCGTGTCTCTATGTGCATGTCACGTACGTAACTTTGGGGAAATATATGTTTCTTGCCGACTCTGATGGCGGCCGGGGTGTCGTCGAAAGATACAACGCCCGCCGCCGCTCCGTAGCTAAGTTAGCTTCAATTGTTAAGCTTCGCCAAGCTGGAAATTATTAACCGTGTATTTACATGTTCATGGTTTAATAGTATTGTTGATCTTCTGTCTATCCTTCCAGTCAGGGTTTTTTAAAATTTTGTTTCTATCTGCATTTAAGCACGATGCTATCACGTTAGCTCTGTAGCTAAAGAGCTTCACCGATGTATTGTCGTGGAGATAAAAGTCACTGTGAATGTCCATTTCGTGTTCTCGACTCTCATTTTCAAGAGGATATAGTATCCGAGGCGGTTCAAAATACAAATCCGTGATCCACAATAGAAAAAGGAGAAAGTGTGGAATCCAATGAACCCTTGTACCTAAGTTACGGTCAGAGCGAAAAAAGATACACCCTGCACTACACTCTAGTCCTTCACTCTAATGTTCCTCATCCACAAATCTTTCATCCTCGCTCAAATTAATGGGGTAATCGTCGCTTTCTCGGTCCGAATCTCTCTCGCTCCATTGTAAACAACGGGGAATTGTGAGGAATCCTTCCTCCTGTGACGTCACGCAACTTCCGGTATAGGCAAGGCTTTTTTTTTATCAGCGACCAAAAGTTGCGAACTTTATCGTCGTTGTTCTATACTAAATCCTTTCAGCAAAAATATGGCAATATCGCGAAATGATCAAGTATGACACATAGAATGGATCTGCTATTCCCGTTTAAATAAAAAAAATTCATTTCAGTAGGCCTTTAAAACTGAGGTATGAACAGAACCCTAATGACAACCGATCCTTAGTTTGGAGAAAAGCTCTGGAAACATTACAAGATAAGACGAGACAACCCCACCATTGACAGGGATCAACCCTTTGGCTCCTTTGAACACAACAGTGTTACTTCGGGGCTACAAGAGGATAAACAAAAGCGGGATGAAGGTACCAATCGCAGAAGGATGAGGAGACAGTCAACAGGTCAGCGCAGATGAGACGCTGTTAAACAGTGGGGAGCTGATGGAGGTCAGCGTTGGACCACTTAGGGCTGCGCCCTGCAGTTATTCACACCCCTTTGTTACAATGTCCAGCGGCTCACCGCACCCCCACCTTCAAGCAAGGATGGATGTTGAGTGGACAAGGGAATGTCTGGGATGTGGGGACAGACTCCATACCCCGGGGGACAGGACTATTACAAGCTTAAAGCCCCCCCCTCATGACTGTCTGTGGCATTCCGCGCAGATAAGATGAAAGTTAGTTTGGAACCAATATCAACATTTTCCTTGTCTCTGTCACTGGTGGCAATTATGTGATCCAGATGCTTCTTATGCGAGCACATTTTAAGCATTCTCAGCATCGACACGACCTAGTAAATCTTTCAAATAACAGGCCAATGACATTGGCTTTTTTGTCGGACTGCTGGATTACAGCAGACGTACAGGTATGAGTCTTTGCAGGTCAACGAACGTCCAGAAGAGAGGGCAAAGGATAAAGGTGAAAGGTCAGACTAGCACAAACTGACATTGTGCTAAGAAAGTACCGATTGACCGATGTCTTTTTTTTTTAAAAGAGCAGGGAGGCACCATTTAAAATTAAGAGCATATTGTTGATTTTTATCAGCATTGGCTGATTGCTTTCTTAGATTTACTTCAAACAAATCTATATACAGTCACGATCAAAAGTTTACATACATTTTTTGTTTCATCTGACATCACATGGACAAAGATAAGACCTTCTAAAGGAAAGTTCTGTGGTCAGATGAAACAAAAATTGAGCTGTTTGGCCGCAATACCCTGCAATACGTTTGGAGGAGAAAAGGTGAGGCCTTTAATCCCAGGAACACCATTCACACCGTCAAGCATGGTGGTGGTAGTATTATGCTCTGGCCCTGTTTTGCTGCCAATGGAACTGGTGTTTTAAATGGGACAATGAAAAAGGTGGATTACCTCCAAATTCTACAGGACAACCTAAAATCATCAGCTCGGAGGTTGGGTCTTGGGCGCAGTTGGGTGTTCCAACAGGACAATGACCCCAAACACACGTCAATAGTGGTAAAGGAATGGCTAAATCAGGCTAGAATTAAGGTTTTAGAATGGCTTTCCCAAAGTCCTGACTTAAACGTGTGGACAATGCTGAAGAAACAAGTCCATGTCAGAAAACCAACAAATTTAGCTGAACGGCACCAATTTTGTCAAGAGGAGTGGTCAAAAATTCAACCAGAGGCTTGTGGATGGCTACCAAAAGTGCCTTATTGCAATGAAACGTGCCAAGGGACATGCAACCAAATATTAACATTGCTGTATGTATACTTTTGACCCAGCAGATTTGGTCACATTTTCAGCAGACCCATAATAAATTCATAAAAGAACCAAACTTCATGAATGTTTTTTGTGACCTACAAGTATGTGCTCCAATCACTCTATCACAAAAACATAAGAGTTGTAGAAATGATTGGAAACTCAAGACAGCCATGTTCTTTACAAGTGTATGTAAACTTTTGATCGCAACTGTATATTGATAAAGTAAAGTAAGGAAGGCTACAGGGAGAGCAGCATGTCTATTATTACTTAGAAAGACAGAAACATTTGCAGAAAATGAATTGCTTCGTGGTTGGCCTTCTTGCAATGCTGATTATCTCTAATATAATTGATCAAACAGATGACTTGGGCTAACACTAATGGTTCACAGAGGTCACCAACCTTGGTCATTGATTACTTCAACAGGCACCAAAGGAGAGTAGTATGAATGAATGCAGAGACTTTCCAGGATTTACTGCTAGTAATAGAATACAGATTGAGAGCAATACACTGGCTCAGATCGCTCTACACTCGGGGCAGTGTAAAAGCGAACTTAAAATGGATAAAAACTGTGGTTTTGATTACATACAAAAAGCTTTGTTTTAGGGCCTGGAAACACAAAGGAGAGAAGCATGTGCGGTAACATACGGACTAAGAGTGTTCAGTATCAGTCAAAAGTTTTGACACACTCACCCAGGCCATTGAATGAGAACATAGGTCGAAACCTTTTACCAGTACTGAACTGGTCGTGCTCAAAAAGTTCTGTAGGACATGCTAGCATGCATGTAATAGGCAAGGCAAGGCAAGGCAACTTTATTTGTATGAGGCAACTTTATTTGTATGCGCTTTTCATACACAAGGCAGACTCAAAGTGCTTCACAGACAACAAAGCGAAATGAAAGAAAAATAAAAGCAAAATTAAAATGCAGACAAAAATAAAAACAGTGCGGACGTTAAAAGTTAAAAGATTTAGCTGAAAGCTAAGGTGAACATAAAAGTCTTCAGTCTAGTTTTAAAAGTAGTCAGAGTTGGGGAGAGTCTGACATCTTCAGGAAGTTTATTCCAGCTATTTGTTGCATAGTGACTGAATGATGCGCTCCCTTGATTTGAGTTTACTCTGGGAACCGCTAACAGATTGGTCTCAGAAGATCTTAGTGATCTAGAGGGCTTATATAGTGGGAGCATATCAGTAATATACTTCGGCCCTAGACCATGTAGTGATTTATATGTGAGCAGGAGGATTTTGAAATCAATTCTCTGATGTACAGGGAGCCAATGTAAGGATTTAAGAATTGGTGTAATGTGCTCACATTTTTTGGTCTTTGTTAGAACTCTAGCAGCAGCGTTCTGAACAAGCTGTAGCTGCCTGACAGTTTTTTTGGGAAGACCTGCAAGGAGACCATTACAATAGTCTAGCCTACTGGTAATAAAGGCATGCACAAGTTTTTCTAAGTCTTGAGCTGACATGAGCCCTCTAAGTCTTGTTACATTTTTGAGGTGATAGTAGGCCGATTTTGTTACTGATTTGATGTGACTGTCGAAATGTAAATCAGAATCTAAAATAACCCCAAGATTTCTGGCTTTATTTGAGGTTTTCAGGGACAGTGATTGAAGGTGTTGGACAACTTTAAACCTTTCTTTTTTAGCACCAAAAACAATGATCTCAGTTTTATCTTCATTTAGTTGTAGGAAATTTTGGCACATCCAGTGTTTGACTTGCTCAATGCACTGGCACAGAAGATCTATGGGGCGATAGTCATTTGGTGATAGCGCTACATAGATTTGAGTGTCATCGGCATAGCAATGATGGTCAATGTTATTATTTTGCATGATTTGTCCTAGTGGGAGCATATAGATGTTAAATAAAGTCGGCCCCAAGATTGAACCTTGGGGGACTCCACACGTTGGTTGGTTCTGATACAAAGTCACCAATGGAAACAAAATAGTTCCTATCTTGTAGATATGACTTGAACCAGCTTAAAACTGTGCCTGAGATCCCCACCCAGTTTTCCAACCTGTCCAAAAGTATTGAGTGGTCGACAGTGTCAAATGCAGCACTGAGGTCGAATAGCATTAATACTGAAGTTTTGCCAGAATCTGTGTTTAGACGAATGTCATTTATAACTTTAAGAAGGGCCGTCTCTGTGCTATGAAGAGGTCGAAATCCTGACTGGAAGTTGTTGTGGCAGCCAGTAGAAGCCAAGAAGGGATTTAGTTGTTGGGGGATAACTTTCTCAATGACTTATAATATAGATATCTTCACAGTTTTTTAGAATCATACAAAATCTTTTTAGCTGTGCCGTGATCACAGAAAGGTAACTAGCTTGTTGCTGCTATATTGACATTGTCAGCTGGTGAGCTTCTTTCTCGCTTCGGCGCTTGTCTCTGACCTTGATAGTAGAAGGATGAGGACATAATCCGACAAGTTGGTCATCCTTGGCATCCAATTTAGACACAAGAAGACGCGAGAAAGACACAAAGACGCTTGGTTACACTCCCCATCCTAACAGTCAGCCTCCGAGTGACAGAAGACATGTTTTATTATGTTTGTTGTCTCAAATGAAGTCTGCAGTGAGTGGTAATCAGTGATGCTATCGAAGGAAAAAGTGAGCGTCATGATGCATTTGGGAAATTAATGCGCCACCATATGCCTAAAATGAGCAAAATACATAAATAGTGCATGTTATTTTGAATGTTCCTGTTAATATTACATTATTTATATACTTACAGTGTGTATATAAAACCTTGCATTTTTTAAACGCTCTGTAGGCAGAATAGAGAGACTCCCATGAGCTCCATTGCAAGCAGACTTTTGCTTGCATTTATGTACTAGTTAGAATTATAGGCCTACTGAAATGATTTTTTTTTATTTAAACAGGAATAGCAGATCCATTCTATGTGTCATACTTGATCATTTTGCGATATTGCCATATTTTTGCTGAAAGGATTTAGTAGAGAAAATCGACGATAAAGTTTGCAACTTTTGCTCGCTGATAAAAAAAAGCCTTGCCTGTAGAAGTAGCGTGACGTCACAGGAGCTAGTATTCCTCACAATTCCCCATTGTTTACAATGGAGCGAGAGAGATTCGGACCGAGAAAGTGATGATTACCCCATTAATTTGAGCGAGGATGAAAGATTCGTAGATGAGGAACGTTACAGTGAAGGACTTGAGAGACAGTGATGGACGTATCTTTTTTCGCTCTGACCGTAACTTAGGTACAAGCTGGCTCATTGGATTCCACACTCTCCTTTTTTTATTGTGGATCACGGATTTGTATTTTAAACCACCTCGGATACTATATCCTCTTGAAAATGAGAGTCGAGAACGCGAAATGGACATTCAGTGCCTTTTATCTCCACGACAATACATCGGCGAAATGCTTTAGCTACGAGCTAACGTGATAGCATCGTGCTTTAACTGCATATAGAAACAAAAAAATAAACCCCTGACTGGAAGGATAGATAGAAAATCAACAATACTATTAAACCGTGGACATGTAAATACACGGTTAATGCTTTCCAGGCTGGCGAAGGTTAACAATGCTGTGCTAACGACGCCATTGAAGCTAACTTAGCAACTTAGCAACGGGACCTCACAGAGCTATGCTAAAAACATTAGCTCTCCACCTACGCCAGCCAGCCCTCATCTACTCATCAACACCCGTGCTCACCTGCGTTCCAGCGATCGGCAGAAGGACGAAGGACTTCACCCGATGTGTTTGGCGGCCCGGAGACGTAGGAAGTCAAGGTGAGGTCGGCGGCTAGCGCGGCTAGCGCTCCAACAAAGTCCTCCTGGTTGTGTTGCTGTAGTCCGCTGCTAATACACCGATCCCACCTACAACTGTCTTCTTTGCAGCCTTCATTGTTCATTAAACAAATTGCAAAAGATGTCCAGAATACTGTGGAATTATGAAATGAAAACAGAGCTTTTTGTATAGGATTCTACGGGTACCATAACTTCCGTTACTCTGACTTCGTCACGCGCATACGTCATCATACCGCAACGTTTCAGCCGGATATTTCCCGGGAAGTTTTAAATGTCACTTCATAAGTTAACCCGGCCGTATTGGCATGTGTTGCAATGTTAAGATTTCATCATTGATATATAAACTATCAGACTGCGTGGTCGGTAGTAGTAGGTTTCAGTAGGCCTTTAATATAATCAATCAAAGTTTATTTATATAGCCCTTAATCACAAGTGTCTCAAAGGGCTGCACAAGCCATAACGACATCCTCGGCTCAGATCCCACATCAGGGCAAGAAAAATGGGATACAATGAGAAACCTTGGAAAAAAAAAAGAAAAACATAAGTGTGTTTGTCTTACATAAGGATTGTGAATGATAGGCAAAATTGCAAAAAAAAAAAAAGTGTGGTTCCCCTTTAATGACTGAAGTTTATTGAAAAATTTGAGAAAAAAAATAAATAAAATAAATGTTTGTACGCCCTTAAACTTAAGGAATTGTATTTCCTCTTTGGTTTTAAAATCTAATGTCTCCAAAGGAATAATCGCCAATATGCAGGGACCTACTATACAAGCCAGGCGCATGCATTGCAGTGTTTTCAGTCGGAGGCGTACCATAAGATAAGATTGACGATGAAGGTTGGATTTCGGGCTCTGTTTTGGTGTCAATGAACAGCATTTGTAGCCAAAAACAAGACAGGAAGATAAGAACCAGAAGGGTTTGAAGGCGACAGAGGCCCTATGCAGCACTGTGACCAGTAATAACTCTGCGCTTGAATGTTTGCAGAGGCATGGCCCTGCTAATCCCAGCAGAGAGTCGCAGGCGACCAGTGTGAGAGGTCAGCTCGTCTCTACTGCACGGCTGTCATCGCCGCCACAGTCAGCGATGTGACGCACGCGCTGACCTTACAAAGTGATGTAAACATGTCAACATTTTTTTCCTCTCTTCCCACTCTGTGGGTGGGTTGTGCGGTAGATGTGTTTAGCTTGGTGAGCTCTCTGGCTGGACCCTTGATGGGAAGGTTGCCTGCGGTGTTCTGGTAAATGGAGAAAGACGGAGTCTGTTCAGTTTTGCCCCATAATGGCGGTGCCACTGATGCCCGGCTCTTGGCAGATGCAGCATCGGGGGCTGCCGTTGGACTTACGAGAGTCAATCAGAGCCTTTCAGAGCATACACTAGTCCACCAGAGGAGACTGGAGGTACAAGGGTGGCTTCTAGAGGAGATGCAGCCATAACAAGGAGGTCATAAAGACTATGACAATACATAGAAATAGGCCTGGGCATTAAACTGATTTGATCAATTAAGTTTTTGATGCAGACAATTTAAAAAATAATCAAGTCGATGTTTTGTTCTCTTGCTCCAGCACATCCTTTGCCCCCAGGAGCTTCCCTTCGCAGACATTCACAAACATAGCAACAACATGGCTACTGCTTACGCGAACCCGAGCTAGAAGTTTGTTCCAAAGACAATACTAGTGTTGTCAGTGGCTTGGATTTGCAGAAACAAACGTACAACAAGTGACTACAAGCCGCAAAATTTCTTTAAAAAAAGGCAAAAAACAAATTCCAGCATCTAAAATAGAAGCATCCAGCCGAGTGGGGGAAATGCAACTCTCTACGAAGTGAGCAAGAACACAACAACAAACAAACTCCTGCTGAAAACGGCTTACTGTAGTGGAATCCATTACTTAAAGCACTATGTATGATAAGAAAGGACTACGATGGAAAGCCGCTCTGCATAAAGCAAAGCTGCGGTGCCCAATGCCCATAAATACAGCGGATATATATATACAGTGGGGCAAAAAAGTATTTAGTCAGCCACCCATTGACAATCAATGGGTGGCTGACTAAATACTTTTTTTGCCCCACTGTATATATATATATATATATATATATATATATATATATATATATATATATATATATATATATATATATATATATATATATATATATATATATATATACACACACACACACACACACACACACAATCACACACACATACATATACAGAAGGTGGCTGAGAACAACAGGGTCAAGGTTCTGTGGGACATCAGCTTCCAGACTGACAAACAGCTCCTGGCTAACCAACCGAACATAGTGGTGGTGGACAAAGAGCAGAAAAGGGTGGTGGTGATAGATGTGGCAATCCCAGCTGACGCCAACATCAGGAAGACGGAACACGAGGAACTTGAGAAGTACCAAGGGTTGAAAGAGCAGCTGGAACGGATGTGGAAGGTCGTGGTCCCCGTGGTAGTGGGGGCGCTTGGGGCAGTAACCCCCAAACTGGGAAAGTGGCTCCAACAGATCTTTGGAACAACATCTGAAGCCTCAGTCTAGCAGAGTGCAGTCCTAGGAACAGCCAAGATTAGGGCTGAACGATTTATCGTTTTCAGATCGAAATTGCGATTTCAGAAGTCTCAATCTTGAGATCGTGAAGGCTTCGGTTTTAGACGAACGTTATTTAGCTCTCCTGGCTGACATGTCTGTTGTGTATATGCAGCCTGCTCGTGCTACTCTCATGCCTTGTCAAACTCACCAATCAGAAGTGGTAAACTACTTGTGAGCAGGGCATGCCGTCACGCTAACCAATCAGAGGCGGCCATTGACGAGGCTACCGCGTACACGCCCACTAACAACTTTGGTGAAGAAACAAACGTCCTGGAGGAAATGGCTGCTGCCGCCGGGTCAGAAGTGGAGGAGGATTTAGTTTTAATACAGAAGAAGAGCAGCACGTCTGTCATTTGGGACTACTTCGGTTTCGAAACTTCAGATGTGCATCAGAAACAGGTACTTTGTAAAACTTGTCGGGCCAAAGTCGCCACATCCCAAGGCAACACGACTAATTTATTCCGGCACTTGAAAAATCACCACCGGCAGTTACACGACGAATGTATGACCAAAAAGTCCGGTGAAAAGTCAACCCCGAGCGATTCAGCCCATTGTAGCAAACATACCACAATTACAGCGTCGTTTGCCAGTATAACTCCTTATGAGAAGAGCAGCCGCAGAGAGAAGAGTGATGTAGAGATGTCAGGGAAGCAAGTATTATTGTTAAAGTACTTTTTAGATTGTGTTTGTTCTGCACTTTACCCTGACTTGTGGTGTCAGTTTTTGTAAAAAAAAAAAAGATAAATGCTAGTTTTCAGGAATATTATGTTCTATTGTTAACAGAATAGATGTGCAATATTTGGGTGCTGCTAAGCGGTAAATGAATGACCCACCTATTTTAATGTCTGACATATTTTTCAGAAGGGCAGAGGTTGGGTCATTTTGTTTTTGTAATAGTATTTTCTTTATTACCATTACTTTTCAATTTCACTTTAAAATATTGTTCAGGTTTCTTCCAGGGTTGAATAAAGTACTTGAATTGCTGCTATAGATGTTGATAGGCTAGCTCTCTTGAGCCATAAAAGACTGACCTACCTACTTGAGTATAAGACTGTTTACATAAGGTCAGGATCCTTTTTTTCCTTTATTGAAGTTGTTGAATTTTGTTTTTCTTATTATATATTAAGCATTGCTTTTTGTGTTGGAATTGTTTTGTATTTTATTTAACTTAAACTTTTTTATTTATCTTAACATAATTAAGGTTTTTGTACTGGTTTTAGTTCTTTAGTTTTAATAACTGCTGTTGGTCAAGAACTTTGGAGAATGTACATGCATGTTTCTTAATAAATACATGTTTGAAGCAATTCTTACCTTTTAGTATTCATCCTTGCATTACATAGCATTTAATGTTTTCATGGTATATCATTTTTTGTCATGTTTTAAATCTGTTACTGTTACTGAAGCTTGATTTGAAAAGAAATCGTGAGTCAAAATCGAAATCGCAATTTCTGTCAGAAAAATCGTGATCAGATTTTTTCCTGAAATCGTTCAGCCCTAGCCAAGATACTGCACAGAACCCTCAAACTCCCAGGCCTCTGGTAAGAGGACACAAGCTTGAGGATGACACAGATACCACCCCAACGGGGTGAGAAGGAGATTTTTTAATTATATAAAAAATATGTAAAAATGTATAAACGATTAAAATATTTTATTCGCGATTAATCACATTTTGTTTATAGTTAACAGAAAATTAATTTGGATTAATCGCAGCTAGGTATAATTTTATATCAATAATAATAGTAGCCTCGACAGATCATTTTAAACAGTGGACATTTATCCACAAAAATTTAGACAAGCTGCAGATGGTGTGTTTGTTGGAGAAGCAGTTTGTAGAGGTATAAGGTAAAAGTCCACTCTTCAAGGTTAATGCTATAAATTATTGCATTACTTTATAAAGTAATATCATTTGAGGACCTGAATCTTCTATTGTATTTTTTTTGAAACAATATTTATCATCTAAAAGTGTATTTAAAATAAAATAAAAAAAAGAATCATGTTATTTGTTAAAATTATGCCAAGCACTGATCAAATTGATTTCAATTAATTTCAACGGGCGACGCTGCTTGGTAGTAGGAGTTTTTCGAAGTAAGAGCTGCTCCACAGAACCAATTAAACTCGAGGTACCACTATAATTCAACAAAACAATCAGGTTCCAATTATGGCTAGATCAGGCATTGACTCCGCATGAAAATAATGTCGTAACCTTTTTAAAAGTGACCGACACCCTTTTTGACCCATGAAGAGATCAAACACATTGGTCAGTCAGTCAGTCAGTCAGTTGGCTAATTCAAAATGTGAACAAATTAGAGCTTGAACAGCCTCCATGAATGGTTAGTGTTTTGGACAGGGTTCTGTATTACATTGCCAAATGGGGAAAACAGTCCAAAGTAGTTTTCACACAGTTTTTGGAAGCAAAGTATGTTTGTTGGAGAGGGTGGGAACCAAGCTAAGCCTTGAACTCAGTGGCCTTTCTCCGACTGCCTACTTCTCGGCCTCCGGTCCACCACAGCAGTGGGGTTGGCCTGAAAGGACTCCCACTGTCCTGAAGGCGATGGTCGCACCCTCAGCGGCCCTCACGCACTCAGGCTGAGCAAACACATCGCGACCGCCGGGCTCCGCTAAAAGGCATTTTGTCATGCAGTTAATCCCCCCCAATCCGCACGCCCCTTGTACATGTTCAGCTAAAGTGACCGCTTCACATGCAAACTGACAGCGACCCACACACACATTTTCCGTAGCACCGCAATAAAAGAGGCTAATTTTGATGGCCAACATCAACGCCAAAGGCTTGATTGTGAGATCTCTTTCCTGAAGAATGTCAGTTGGAACTCCAGCCAACAGCTACAGCATGCAACGCACAAGGCCGAGGCTAAATGTTCTCATCGTCAGAGAGACTAGAGTCTGGTGAGTTAGGCCGCGTAAAACTGAAAGCGAGCGCTGAGAAAGTTGCACTCAGGTACCGTCGGACAGCGATGGGAGAGAGGATCAAAGTGGAGCCATGAAGTTAATGGATGCTGGAACTTTAAGCCCGAAAGTCTTCCTCCTCGTTTTAATAAAAACAGTCACGGCCCCAGCTGAGGACGAAGGTTTACGAGCTTGTTTTCAAATTTAAGTTTTGGCATGGGGGCGCTGCTGCGAGCTTGCTTTATTTTTCCATGATTTACTTGATTAGGTTGCTAAGTACTCATCTGTCCTGCTTACTTTACAGCTTCACAATCAACAGAAAAAGGAGACCAAGGATGTGTTTCGTGTTTTTTTTTAAAATTGTATCACCTTTCAGATCTGGGAAATCTTTGAATTATTGAACTTCACTGGCCCAAGCACTGTTATAAGAGGTCGTTGTGGGCCAGGCACGATTGCTCAGGCACAAGCGCACAACTACTGTATTTTTCGGACAATAAGGCGCACTTACAATCCTTTCATTTTCTCAAAAATCGACAGTGCGCCTTATAACCCGGTGCGCCTACTGTACGGAATTATTCTGGTTGTGCTCACCGACCTCGAAGCAGTTTTATTTGGTACATGGTGTAATGATAAGTGTGACCAGTAGATGGTAGTCACACATAAGAGATATGTGTAGACTGCAATACGACGCCAGTAAACAACACCGAAACTTTAAATGTTCCATTGAAAATAAAGAACATTGCACACGGCGCTCAAAAATCTGTCAAAATGTTTTAGTATGACTTTGAAGCCGCACCGCTTGATGGATTGTCGACCCATTACGGCTACCGTAGTCAGAGATACAAGTATTACTATGGTGTGTGTACAAGGACCGCAAAATGGCACCCATTAGCAGACATATTATCTGGTATTTTCTTTCATAATATTATGCAAAACCAATTTTTCTTACCTTCTGGTACCTGCTGATGTGTGTAAGTCCTGAAAATTTGCGCACGTCCGTAGTCCGTGGCGAAGCCGTAGTCGATAAGCTTCTTCTTTTTCATTATCTTCTTGTTATGTGGCATTGACCCTCTGCTGTTGCCATTTCTAATATAAAGTCGTCTAAAGTTCTACCTTATATCTCGCTGTGGAAGCGCTAAAAACCACAGATGTAGTGAGTTTACATAAGTCACCCACAGAACTTTAGTTATAAGCGAGTTGCGGTCGGACAGTTTTTCACGGGACACATTTCCGGCATTGTTGTCCTAGTTAGCGACGGATGAGGAGATGCTGCACTGTTGTTGATTGAAGTAAAGTCTGAATGTCATTAAAACAGTTAGCACCATCTTTTGCCACTTCTTCCACTCCCCTCCTTGCACGCTACACCGCTACAACAAAGATGACGGGGAGAAGATGCCGTCGAAGGTGAGACACATAAATAATGCCGCCCACAAAACGGCGCATCCTGAAGCGGCGGTCATAAAGCGACTTGAAGATGGTCTGTAAAACATAATCTATGCAACATTTTGACCAGTGTTATGTAGACCAGTGGTCCCCAACCACCGGGCCGCGGACCGGTACCTGGCCGCACAAGAAAAATTTTTTTTTTTTTTTTTTTTTAATTAAATCAACATAAAAAACACAATGTTATACATTATATATCAATATAGATCAATACAGTCTGCAGGGATACAGTCCATAAGCACACATGATTGTATTTATTTATGAAAAAAAAAAGACAAATAAAAAAAAAAGAAAAAAGAAATGATAATCACAACGCAGCACATAAATAACCAGAAAATTTCACATGCCAAAGGTATGTTTTCTCAAGCATAAGTACATGTGCCTGCAACTGTCAAATAATGAATGCCAGTTATGAATGATGACCACCACCTTGCACAATACAAAAGCCAGGGAAGTGGCAGAAATGCAGCGTTGTGTCATGAAATGAGTGCAGATTATAGGATTAACAAACCATAATGGACACTTCTTAAATTGCATAATTAAATCCTAATGCTCCCATCTGTATCAGTCTTTCTATCAGACATGACCCCTGACCTTCGCACACTCTAACACATATACATATACATCCGCCTCTGTCTGCCCTGATGAACTAATCCCTTCTAAACATCACGACCGTCTCTCTTTTTTTTTTTTTACCCTGCAGTGTTTACTGAACCTGAATGTTTTCCCTCCAAACACGGACTGACCAACTTTGTTTATGAGGAGAGGAATCTGCATTTATTTTCACTGTAACAGAACATTCTAGACACCACAGACGCATGCTTACCTTTACATTTACCTGCCAAGTCCAAGGCAACAAAATATTTACCCAAGGAAAAAGGTGCAAATGGGTAATTGCCGAGATAATTACCACTATGACTGTTTAACCTCAGTCTTGTTTACTTACCGCCACACTGAAACATGCTGGTCTTAAAAGCCATACAAATTGGAATTCTCACAAAATCTGGTGGAAAATAGGTCTCCAAAATACAAACCGCATGTACTGGGATTCAATTTGTGAAGTGTGTGACGTGCATCTTCGACCCCACTCACCTTTGCAGTGCAACTACTCTCAGTTCTTATCCAAGGTAAGTTTTACATTTTAGGCCATGTCTACATTAAGCCGGATAACTCCCTAAACAAATAATTATTTAGCCTAATCCCAGTGTCAGCCACACTAACCCATCGTTTAAGGTTCCCCTCCTTGGATAATATTTAACACGGGTAAGTGCGCCGTGTATTTTTTTAATCTCAGGTTCTTAGCTTTTGGACTCATCGATCGTTTACAAACTGAGTTCGGAGGGGAAGTGACGCCAGAAAGACCGCGCCCCACACAACCGGTTTCGTAACTCGGAGGTAACCACTGAAAAGATGGAGGCGAGTCATCCAGACATGTCTGTGTTTCTCCTTCTTCTACATGTACAGACGCTTGTGGAAATCACACATGAATACCTTAAAAGAAGGAAACGCACGATTGCAGCTATTTAGGATACAACACATCTCAGACGGTTTTGGATAAGGCCTGGAAGAACGGCAGCCTGGTGGGATATGTTTTTCAACGAGTGTGTTGTGCCACCGGAACGGCAAGAGAACTTTCGAATGTCCAGGTCAGCTGTGATTCTACTTAGCGAAAAACTTTGTCCATTTGTCAAAGGGGAGACAACGAGAATGCGGGGCTCCCGTGGGCGAGGGAAGACGACGGATAACAGCGAATGCATTTGGACTGGCAAAGCAGACTGTATCAGTTATTGTCCGCCATGTATGTCGAGCAATTACTCAACGTCTAGTTTTGTACTCCATAACTATTGTGAAGTGATGAAGTGGTTGCGGCCGTCAAGTACGACCGCCAATTTCAGCCTACAACCTTTGTACTGACCAGATATCTACATCCCTAGATTGATTGTTGTAAAATGTTCTTTATCACATTGTTTACGTTCACACATCCATTAAAGATATGATTCATGTATGATGGCTCAGGTGTGATTTACTACAATAGCTGCTGATAATGAGGCAAGCAAGTTTTACTGTTCAAATAAATGTGGCAATAGGCTACATTGAAGCACAGGGTAAGAATAAACTTCCAGGTCAGAGGTGACTATGACGCGCGCATTTATTCCGCGCATGCGTACTTGGTTGCGTTGCGCCGGCGAATGGAGGGGGGAGGGGGTCTTAAACGGTGGCATTGTGTGTGTGTGTGTGTGTGTGTGTGTGTGTGTGTGTGTGTGTGTGTGTGTGTGTGTGTGTGTGTGTGTGTGTGTGTGTGTGTGTGTGTGTGTGTGTGTGTGTGGACAGGGATAAGGTTAGATGGGATATACCCTGGATAACCTTGTAACCTTGTAGTGTAGAAGGGGCCTTAATCAAAGTGGTCACTTCTTTTTAACGTCCATGAGCTATAAGAATGACTGCATATTTTCCAAATCCAAACAAATTGAATTTTCATTCTTATAGGGTCCACTCTATTACATATACTAGAAACACTTCTAGTCATGTGAAAAAATGAGGACACTCAATGGTGCAATTTAGAGATGTCCGATAATGGCTTTTTTGCCGATACCCGATATTGTCCAACTCTTAATTACCGATTCCGATATCAACCGAAACCGATATATACAGTCGTGGAATTAACACATTATTATGCCTAATTTGTGATGCCCCGCTGGATGCATTAAACAATGTAACAAGGTTTTCCAAAATAAATCAACTCAAGTTATGGAAAAAAATGCCAACATGGCACTGCCATATTTATTATTGAAGTCACAAAGTGCATTATTTTTTTTAACATGCCTCAAAACAGCAGCTTGGAATTTGGGACATGCTCTCCCTGAGAGAGCATGAGGAGGTTGAGGTGGGCGGGGTTGAGGTGGGGGGCGGGGGGGGCAGCGGGGGGTGTATATTGTAGCGTCCCGGAAGAGTTAGTGCTGCAAGGGGTTCTGGGTATTTGTTCTGTTGTGTTTATTGTTGTGTTACGGTGCGGATGTTCTCCCGAAATGTGTTTGTCATTCTTGTTTGGTGTGGGTTCACAGTGTGGCGCATATTTGAAACAGTGTTAAAGTTGTTTATACCGTCACCCTCAGTGTGACCTGTATGGCTGTTGACCAAGTATGCCTTGCATTCACTTGTGTGTGTGAAAAGCCGTAGATATTATGTGACTGGGCCGGCACGCAGAGGCAGTGCCTTTAAGGTTTATTGGCGTTCTGTACTTCTCCCTACGTCCGTGTACACAGCGGCGTTTTAAAAACTCATGAATTGTACTTTTTGAAACAGATACCGATAATTTTGAAACCGATACCGATAATTTCCGATATTATATTTTAAAGCATTTATCGGCCGAAAATATCGGCAGTCTGATATTATCGGACATCCCTCGTGCAATTCTTCAATTCCTGAATCGCTGTTGACAAAAAGGTGAAAATGTGTCAAAATATGCACCCTTACCGGGCTTCCGGTAGGGATGTGTAGGAAATTGTGTACTTTTATATGTACGGACAGATTGCATCTCGACTACAGAGTAAGGATGAATGTAAAATCATAGTGATGGGTAGAATATTCTGTACTTAACAGGTACCTACCGAATTCTGTCTTCACTACTGTGTATCCACTAACATAAACCCGTAGTGATGAGTAGAACATTCTGTACTTTTATATGTACCAATTCACATGTAATCAAACGGTACCATACTTCTATAACTTTGTTACACATGACAAGCGGTAGAAAATGGATGCATGGATGGTAACAAAACATTGAGAATATCTGTAGCAAAGGTAGAGCATTTTGACCACGACCCATAGCGTGCAACACAATAATACAGGGGTGTCCAAACTTTTTCCACTGAGGGCCGCACACTGAAAAATCAAAGCAGGCGGGGGCCATTTTGATATTTTTTACTTTAAAAACCAATACAATATACACTACCGTTCAAAAGTTTGGGGTCACCCAAACAATTTTGTGGAATAGCCTTCATTTCACAAGAATAGACTGTCGAGTTTCAGATGAAAGTTCTCTTTTTCTGGCCATTTTGAGCGTTTAATTGACCCCACAAATGTGATGCTCCAGAAACTCAATCTGCTCAAAGGAAGGTCAGTTTTGTAGCTTCTGTAACGAGCTAAACTGTTTTCAGATGTGTGAACATGATTGCACAAGGGTTTTCTAATCATCAATTAGCCTTCTGAGCCAATGAGCAAACACATTGTACCATTAGAACACTGGAGTGATAGTTGCTGGAAATGGGCCTCTATACACCTATGTAGATATTGCACCAAAAACCAGACATTTGCAGCTAGAATAGTCATTTACCACATTAGCAATGTATAGAGTGTATTTCTTTAAAGTTAAGACTAGTTTAAAGTTATCTTCATTGAAAAGTACAGTGCTTTTCCTTCAAAAATAAGGACATTTCAATGTGACCCCAAACTTTTGAACGGTAGTGTATGTATAAAAAAGATACATTCAGGCCTCCACTCAGACTTGATCCCGGGGACCCCAAAAGGTTTTGGTCAAAAAAAATATTACAAATGTGTCATTATTTAGTATTATTAGTATTATTATTATTATTATTCAAGGTTTAAATCTCTAGATCAACATTAGGTCTATCTGTCAATATAACGCTTTTAAAGATTTAAGTTGTATGCCATTTTTGTCAAGGAAAACCGTGTTTTTTTAATGGAAAAAAACACAAAATATGCAATATTTTCCCCCAATAAAATTTTAAAGTGGAATATTTGAGATTATATAATAATTGGAGTCTTAAAAAGGTCAATAACTCATAAAAACATTGATTTTAATTCATTATTTTTTTGAGCAATGACACTTAAAAAAAAAAAAAAAAGTCCCACTAAAATTATTGGGGATCCAAAAGGGTACTGCTCAGTAAAGTTTAAAAAAATAAATCCAACATTTTTTTAAACTTTTACCACAATAGTCTCAAGATCAACTTCAGATCTATTTGTCAATTATATGTTTTATTGTTGTTTATGTTTTTTGTTTGTTCGTTTTAGGCCCTTCTTTAAAAAACTTTGTTTTTTAAATGGCAACCAAAAAATATGCAACATTTCCCCCAAAAAATATCTCAAAGTGGAATATTTAATGTGAAGTAAATGGAGCCTTGAATAGGTCAATAATTCATAATGACATTGAATTTGATTCATTATTATTTTTTAAAGAAAGAAACAGCCTGCATGGCAGGTTTGTGTTATTAGAGTAAATAATGCAACATTTTCTTGTTACATTTCACCTGTTTGCTCTTTTATACCACTTTTTATGGTTTTTGTTTTTTTTTCATCGTATTTTTAGAATGTGCCGTGGGGCCGTTAAAAAATTACCTGCGGGCCGCAAATGGCCGCACTTTGGACACCCCTGCAATAATAGAATACTATCTGGTGTCCTCATTTATACACATGACTTTAATTGCTTTTGGCCAAAGTTGATCACTGACCTGCAGCAGCAGCCTCTCAAAGGCCAGGCAGGCATCCCAGCGGGGCAGGAGGGGATGTCGGAGGGTCTGCGCCGTAGCCAGGCCCAACTGGAGCACCCCACAGTGACTCTCTAGCGCCCCGAAATTGTGTCGGAACAGTTGCGCGTAGGAGCCAAGCTGCTCGGGGGTCACACGGCCTGAGGAGGGAGAGTGGGATTGAAGATACAAAATGCAAGCACAACATAATGCAAAATCCACAAAGTGGCTTAATGGTGGTGCGTTACAAACAAACAATGATGCACAAAGACGGAAAGGACATAAATCTGGTAATTCATCCTGATGGGAACAGCGGAATGTGGTATCAGTATAAATAGACAACCTCTTTTGTCAACTATCACACTGAGCCTCGCGCTCCACACACACACACATACTGTACACACACATGAGTCAACAATGAGGTGCGCTAATAAGAGTGTGACTAATACGCGTAAAAACCTGAGCTGTTGGCTGATTATTTACACAGAGCAACCCAGACTCCTATGAAAGGACACAGGAAGAGCAACACAAGTGGAGGGCAGGGGCGCAGACAGCTGTGGACGGTGGCCTGGAGGTTGGAGGGGCATGCACTGACTCCCCCATCACGACCGCGTCTTCATGTTGATGCGCTGAACCAGCACCAGATGTGGGAGTATTTCCTGTTGGACTCTGTGGCTGGTGTTTGCTTTAGCAAGGGCCAAATACACGACGAGAGCAGCACCAAACACACGCTGCAGAACGCTCGATGACGCCAAATAGAACATGAAGAGTATAAAATTCAGGCGGTTCAAACAACTTTCTGAAGTCAAACTCAAGCACTTGCAAGATCCATTTTCAAGACTGATAAGCTCTCGCTGGGCTTGTTCCCCCAAACTCTCGGGAGTGTGCCATCATTTCATGACACAATACCGCATTTCTGCAACTTTCCTGAATTTATTATGAATTATTTTGTTGTACAAGGCGGTGGTTATCATAGACAACAACGGCTAGTGCTTGAGCCTGCGCACCTTTTGGCTTTGAGGAATTTGTTAAGCTGATGATTATCATTAATATCCGGCAGCAGGAATCAATTAGATCAGGGGTGACAAACTCAATTGCACAGGGTGCCAAAATGAAAAACACACTTCAGATGGTGGACCAAACAGGATTAATTGACAACCTTCTCACCCCCAATTTCACATACACGCAAATTCCTGTTTCAAGTGTGCGCTGATTTTAGAGATACAAATTCATCTCTGGTTGCTTTTTCTGTGCATGGCAGCCAGTGATTGTTTTTTTATGTGGATATACATTTTTTTTGGTAACACTTTAGTATGGGGAACATATTCTAAGTAACAAAGACTTAATTAAGAGTTATTTGGACACTAGGGGAACATATGGTAAGTAACAAAGACATAATTTACAGTTTTTTGGTTAGGTTTAGTTTTAGGGGTTAGGGTTAGAGTTGGGGTGTCCAAAGTGCGGCCCGCAGGTCATTTTTTAACGGCCCCATGGCACATTTTAAAAATACTATTGAAAAAAATAAAAAACATAAAAAGTTGTACAAAAGAGCAAACAGGTGAACTGTAACAAGAAAATGTTGCAATGTTTACTCTAATAACACAAAGCTGCCATGCAGGCTGTTTCTTTCTTTAAAAAATAATAATGAATCAAAATCAATGTCATTATCAATTATTGACCTATTCAAAGCTCCAATTACGCCACATTAAATATTCCACTTTGAGATATTTTTTGGGGAAAATGTTGCATATTTTGTGTTTGCCATACAAAAAACGGAGCTGTTTTTTTTTTTTTTAAAGAAGGGCCTAAAACGAACAAACAAAAAACATAAAAAAACAATAGAACTTATAATTGACGGATAGATCTGAAGTTGATCTCGAGATTATTGTGTTAAAAGTAAACAGTAAAAAAAAATGTATAATTTATTGTTTAACACTTTAATGAGTAGGACCCTTTGGGATCCACAATAATTTTAGAGTGATTTGTTTTTAAGTGCCATTGCTAAAAAAAAAAGAATGAATTAAAATCAATGGTGTTATGAGTTATTGACCTTTTTAAGGCTCCAATTATTATATAATCTCAAATATTCCACTTAAAAATTTTATTGGGTGAAAATATTGCATATTTTGTGTTTTTTCCATAAAAAAAATTGATTTTCTTTGACAAAGAGAGCATACAACTTAAATCTTTAAAAACTTTATATTGACAGTTAGACCTAATGTTGATCTAGAGATTTAAAACTTGAATAATAATAAAAACAATAATACTGAATAATGACACATTTTTTATATTTTTTTTACCAAAACCCTTTGGGGTCCCCGGGATCAAGCTTGAGTGGAGGCCTAAATGTATATTTTTTATACATACATTGTATTGGTTTTTTAAATAAAAAATATCAAAATGGCCCCTGCTTGCTTTGATTTTTCAGTGTGCGGCCCTCAGTGGAAAAAGTTTGGACACCCCTGGGTTAGAGGGTTAGGTTTGTTGTATAATAAGGCCATGCAGAATACGGCATTAATAAGTACTTAATAATGACTAATTAAGAGCCAATATGTTACTAAATTGCATGTTAATAAGCAACTAATTAAGGGTGAATATGTTCCCCATAATAAAGTGCTACCATTTTTTTAAACACCACTAGTGTCAATGAACTTTCTTTTAACACTGGTGTGTAGGAAATGAGCATTTCTGAAAATATTCACATTTGTGTTTATTGTTTCTTTCTTGCATGAGAAGTTTTTTTTTCTGACAGTCCGTAAATGCGTCGTGACTGATGAGCAAAGTAAAAACAGAGGGGGAGATGCTATGGGAAACAGCCACTTGGCGTGCTTGCTGGGAGACTGCTGTGGATGTTGTTTTGGCGTGGTTGTTTCCTTTTAAAAAATGGGTCATATTGTGATTTGTTTTCAACGTTTACAACACTTTCTTGTGGTCTACATAACATGTAATGGTGGGTCTATAGTCAAAATCGTGCATTGATTGTTTCACAGACCGTCTTCAAGACGCTTTCTGACCGTCTCTTCAGAATGCGTCGTTTTGTGGGTGGTCTTATTTATAGTGCGTGCCTCCACTTCGACTGCGTCTTCTCCCCGTCAGCCCTGTTGTAGATTTTAGTGCTTCCATATCGAGTCTGACAAACATAAGTAAAAACTATATGCTACTTTCTTTAGAAATGGCAACAGTGGAGGATCAACATTGTACTGCAATGGCGGACTCGCGCAAAGCTCTTCGGGTATTTTACCATATATGGAGATATCTGCTGACGTCACAAATAGGGAAAATTCCAAAAGGCCCTTTTGGAAGAACTATGAAGGAAGGCAAGATTGTTTTGTAAAACACTCTTGCCATGATACACAAATACACAAAAATAAGTACCATTAGGTAATAAAAGTTAGTTTTGCATAGAAGGTCCTCTTTAGGTCAATGGTGCCCAACCACTGGTCCAGATCAATAAAGTACAAACTAGGGTTGGTACTGTTACCAAAATATATTTCGATACTTTGATACATTTCAAAATAAAGGGGTCCACAAAAAAATCCTTATTGGCATAATTTTAACAGAAAATCTTGTTATACATTAAATCTTAATTTTTTATTGCAATCAAAAAACAATTTTAGCATTAAATAACATGGTGAACATACTAAACAACTCCTCTTTTAGTACTAAGTAAGCAAATGGTTTACGAAGGTTCCTAATTTTGCTGCTGACGTATGCAGTAACATATTGTGTCATTCCAGATTGTATTATTTTTTCAACATTATGAGGGACAAGCGGTAGAAAATGGATCAATGGATTTTTAATCTACTTGTTCATTTACTGTTAATATCTGATTACTTTCTGTTTTAAAACGTTCTATCTAAAATGTAATATGTAATAAGTAATAAATGCAATAATGTAATAAATATAATGTAAAAAGTGTAATATTGTTAAAATGTAATAAGCACTCATTCTTCTGTTGTTTGGATACTTTATATAAGTTTTAAGTGATACTACAAATTTGGGTATGGATCCAATACCAAGTAGTTACAGGGTGATACATTGGTCATACTTAAAGTTCTCCTGTGTCCAGGGACATATTTCCTGAGTTTAAAAACAATAAAAAAGACAAAAGCTTTTTTGATAATAAAAAATATTGATTTAATCTTTGTAGTATCGACTATATTCGGCTATTGTACTTCGTATCGTTACAGTCGCTATTTGTATAGATCCACCCATTTGTTTAAAATTCAGGAGTGCTAGCTTGCAGCGTACAGTCACCTGTTCCACGCCTGTTGCCGGAAAACCGAACCACTGACAACAATTTCCTTTTCTTGAGAACAAACGTTCTCTTGTTTGCGTTAGCATTAGCTGTGTTGTGCTATATGTGTGTGAATCTCACTAAGGAATAAGCAGGAGGGCGGAAGCTACGGAAGCTCCTGGAGCAAAAAATATGCTGGAGCAACCAGAGAAAAATATTTATTTTTAATGTTTTTAATTGTTCATTTTAATTTTAATTTATCAATAAAATCAATTTATCGCCCAAGCCAAGTTGATGGTATATAGCATATCTAGTACCATCAACCTGCCGAGAAACATCTAATCACAAAGAAACAAGCCCAGGGCTCCCACTAGTTCAGCGTTCTGTATTTTTCTTGCACTTAATTTTGCTGTATATATCTGCCACACGACCTAAAAACCGGTCTCCTGTGCAAAAAAGGTTGATGACTCCTGTTTTAATTGATGGTTAATCGACCATCTCCTTGTCATCCTTCTATCTTCTCCGGGCAAAAGCCGCAATAATTTATATGCATACAAACAACAGCAAAATCTGGGAGATTTGTAACTTCAGTCAGGATCTCGGTAGAAAAGACACTGATTATTGTGTGCTGACATGATTTAATAGTTAAAGCGGGGTCTTTTTAATCATGTCCAGTAAAATTATTGCTACTTTTGGTGGTAATCTGACACCTCTAGTAAGAATGGTTAATGCAATGCATCCTAATAATGCAATGTCACCTTGAATATCAATTGTAACTAGAAGAGGCAATTCCTGAAGGAATTGCGTGTGAATGCTCCAATGCTGAAGTTGAAGTGAAATGCTGACAGAATGTAGTATGAATGTAAGAATAGTTTGAATGTTGGAATGGTTTGAATAGGTTGAAAAATGTGGGAATTGTGCAACTTGAAAAAATGTCCCATTCATTTCAATGGGAACTTCCTGGAAAATTGGGAATTTTGGGAAAAGCGGAATTTAAAAAAAAATTATTAGGAAAATGAATGTCCTAAATGAGCTGAATTGGTTGGTGTTAGAATTGTTTAAATCGGGCAAGAAATGTTGAAGTAGTAAATGGTATTAGGGAATTTCGGGAAAATTGTGAATTTTTTTGAACTAGGAAAAAGGGTAGTTTGAATTTCCAGAATGGTGGAATGTTTTGAAGGTGGAATGGTTTGAATGGGTTGAAGAATGTGGAAGTTGTGGAACTTTGAAGAATGTCCTATTGATTTCAATGGGAGTTTCAGAAAAAAATGAGACTTTCGGGAAAAGCGGGAATTTTTTTGAAAATGGTAAAAAACTTGAATGGTCAGAACAAGTTGAAATGGTTGGTGTTGGAATTTTTCAAATCGGTGGAGAAATGTTGAAGTAGTAACATGTTGATTTGAGAAATGGTATTACCGAATTCCTGGAATTTCGGGAAAACCGGGAATTTTTCCAGTTCAAAAAACAACTTAGTTTTTTGTCCTGATTTAGAGGAATGCTTTGAGGGTGAAACATGTGAAAGGAGTAGTCGCCAGAAAAAAGGGTTGAAATAGGGTTTTGGAAAAGCAGGAATTATGGAAAATCCTGGAATTTTTTTTTAACTTGAAAAAAGGAAAGTTTGAATTTCCAGAATGGTGGAATATTTTGAAGGTGGAATGGTTTGCATAGGTTGAAAAATGTGGGAATGGTGGCAGTTAGAAAAATGATCAATTAATTTTGAATGGAAAAAATGTCCCGGAAAACCTGGGATTCTGGGAAATCTGGGAATTTTTGGAATTTTTCAAGGGAACGCCCGTGATTCCCGGATAGGCTGAACAGTTTAAAGTTGGAATGGTTTGAATTGGGTGAACAATGTGGAAGGTAGAGCGTGGCAAAATCTGGAGAAGAAGGAGAATAAGTTGAAGTTTAATAAATAGATTAATTTTGGTGTAGAAAACCATATGTGTGAATTCTTTGGAGCATTCAGGCAATTATTGAGTTATATGGGGCAGTTGCTGATTTTTTTTATTTGTTAAAGTTTGCTAAGCTGGCTCGATGTCCCGGAAAACCTGGGATTCTGGGAAATCTGGGAATTTTTGGAATTTTTCAAGGGAACACCCGCGATTCCCAGATAGGCTGAACAGTTTGAAGTTGGAATAGTTTGAATTGGGTGAACAATGTGGAAGGTAGAGCGCGGCAAAATCTGGAGAAGAAGGAGAATAAGTTGAAGTTTAATAAATAGATGAATTTTGGTGTAAAAAACCATATGTGTGAATTCTTTGGAGCATTCACGCAATTATTGAGTTATATGGGGCAGTTGCTGATTTTTTTTATTTGTTAAAGTTTGCTAAGCTGGCTCGATGCCGATTGATTTCCAGACACTCCCGCGTCTCGGGGAGGTATGTCATCTGACCTGTGACATATACAGTTTTTGATTGATTGGTTGAAACTTTTATTAGTAGATTGCACAGTACAGAACATATTCCGTACAATTGACCACCAAATGGTAACACCCGAATAAGTTTTTCAACTTGTTTAAGTCGGGGTCCACGTTAGTAAGTTGTGTACCTCTTACAACCATGCTTGAGCCTGGAAAGTTCAAGATTCAAATATTTCCCAGAACTAAAAGGTAATAAAATGACATGTTTACAGCCGCTGACAGGTGAAACTGATAGCAGGCTAGAAATCCAATTGGGTAGACATACAGACAACAGCAATGAAAGAACCTACTGTATGTGTTTCAAGTCAAATTGCAAGCGCCTACAAAAGGCAAGGTTAGGTTTCTCAGTGAAATTAAAGTATATTCACATAATAAGCTTTGGTGCGAGCATATTTGAGACCCTGAAAAGCTCTATTGTGAGCATATCCTGCACTAAAAAATCCTGGCAGTGTAGCCCTGGCTTCACCAGCCTTGATGTGCCAAACACAATCCGAGCACAGCAACGGGAAATGCATCCACTGCCAGGGCCAAACAAAACTTCAGCGGCTAATATGCAACAAAAAAGGTGCACAGTGCGTCAGAAATAATCCACCTTTACAGCAAGAGGTCAGCCCACATGAGCCTGAGAAACAAAAATGAAGCCGCACAAAAAGCTTGCTCTCGTTACACAATCCAAGAACTCTACTTGAACCTTCTCTCTCTCTCATCTATGCTACTGAACTTTCCTGACAAGTCATTCCAGGATTCCTGCGGCATCTTATTGCCAGGCAAAAAGACAACTCTCAAGGAAACTTGGTCAGCTGAGTTTCGGGCTCGCTGCAGTGTTTTGCAGTAAAGAAAGGACATGAAATTTAATCTGATATCAAGTGAACGACTCTGAGCGCATGAGTTCACTCTTGGCATCGTTACTCCTCGAGCTGCATCTCCATTTGGCCATTGTGATGTGAGCTGACTACTCCGCCCTGCAAACAAATGAATGCAAAGAGCAAATATTCACGAGTAACAAATAGGAAGGTATTGTACAACCATGACCACTTGGAAGAGGTCATCAGTGTCCCTAAAGACTTTTACATTAAGCAGTACCGTTCAGTAGAGATTTAATGGAGCCTCCATTGTCTCACATATTATCATTCTTACTAGAGATGTCCGATAATATTGGACTGCCGATATTATCGGCCGATAAATGCTTTAAAATGCAATATCGGAAATTATCGGTATCGGTTTCAAAAAGTTAAATTTATGACTTTTTAAAACGCAGCTGTACGGAGTGGTACACGGACGTAGGGAGAAGTACAGAGCAGTTGCGTCTCCCAGTCATACTTGCCAACCCTCCCGAGACTCCTGAATTTCAGTGCCCCTCTCGAACATGTCCCGGGGCAACCATTCTACCGAATTTCTCCCGATTTCCACCCAAAAAACAATATTGGGGGCATGCCTTAAAGGCACTGCCTTTGCGTGCCGGCCTAGTCACATAATATCTACGGCTTTTCACACACACGAGTGAATGCAACGCATACTTGGTCAACAGCCATACAGGTCACTCTGATGAAGGCTGCAGAAGCAAGGTAGCCGAAACTTGTCAGGTACAAAACTTCACCTTACTAGCCTATATAAATCAACCACTTATAAATACACATTATTAGGCTAAATGAACCTCTTCAACAGGTCACATTGAGGGTGGCCGTATAAACAACTTTAAAGGCCTACTGAAATGAATTTTTTTTTATTTAAACGGGGATAGCAGATCCATTCTATGTGTCATACTTGATAATTTCACGATATTGCCATATTTTTGCTGAAAGGATTTAGTAGAGAACAACGACGATAAAGTTCGCAACTTTTGGTCGCTGATAAAAAAATGCCTAGCCTGTACCGGAAGTAGCGTGACATCACAGGAGGAAGGACTCCTCACATTTCCCCATTGTTCACAATGCAGCGAGAGAGATTCGGACGGAGAAAGCGACGATTACCCCATTAATTTGAGCGAGGATGAAAGATTCGTGGATGAGGAAAGTGAGAGTGAAGGACTAGAGAGGCAGGGCAGGACGTATCTTTTTTCGCTCTGACCGTAACTTAGGTACAAGGGTTCATTGGATTCCACACTTTCTCCTTTTTCAATTGTGGATCACGGATTTGTATTTTAAACCACCTCGGATACTATATCCTCTTGAAAATGAGAGTTGAGAACGCGAAATGGACATTCACAGTGACTTTTATCTCCACGACAATCATCGGCGAAGCTCTTTAGCTACTGAGCTAACGTGATAGCATCGGGCTCAAATGCAGATAGAAACAAAATAAATAAACCCCTGACTGGAAGGATAGACAGAAGATCAACAATACTATTAAATCATGGACATGTAAATACACGGTTAATAATTTCCAGCTTGGCGTTGCTTAACAATGCTGTTGCTAACGACGCCATTGAAGCTAACTTAGCTCCGGGACGGCGGCGGCAGCGGGCGTTGTAGCTTTCGACGACACCCCGGCCGCCATCAGAGTTGGCAAGAAACATATATTTCCCCAAAGTTACGTACGTGACATGCACATAGCGACACGCACGTACGGGCAAGCGATCAAATGTTTGGAAGCCAAAGCTGTACTCACGGTAGCGCGTCTGCTATCCATCTCAAAGTCCTCCTGGTTGTGTTGCTGTAGTCCGCCGCTAATACACCGATCGCACCTACAGCTTTCTTCTTTGCAGTCTCCATTGTTCATTAAACAAATTGCAAAAGATTCACCAACACAGATGTCCAGAATACTGTGGAATTTTGGGATGAAAACAGAGCTTTTTTGTATTGGATTCAATGGGTCCGAATACTTCCGTATCAACCATTGACGTCACACGCATACGTCATCATACATTGACGTTTTCAACCAGAAGTGTGGCGGGACATTTTAAATTGCACTTTATAAGTTAACCCTGCAGCATTGGCATGTGTTGCAATGTTAAGATTTCATCATTGATATGTAAACTATCAGACTGTGTGGTTGGTAGTAGTGGGTTTCAGTAGGCCTTTAACCCTGTTACAAATATGCGCCACATTGTGAACCCACACCAAACAAGAATGACAAACACATTTCGGGAGAACATCCGCACCGTAACAGAACATAAACACAACAGAACAAATACCCAGAACCCCTTGCAGCACTAACTCTTCCTAGTTCTGCACTGCAAAAACTGAAATCTAAGTAAGATTAAATATCTCAAATAACGGTGATATTTGCTTATTTTCTGTCAGATAAGATCATTCTTCTCACTAAGCAGATTTTATGTTAGTGTTTTACTTGTTTTAAGGGTTTTGGTCCTAAATTATCTCAGTAAGATATTACAGCTTGTTGCTGAGATTTTATTGAGTAAAACATGCTTGAAACTAGAATATCAACTGTTGCAAAGCTGTGTCATTAACACTCATATAAAACTAATTTTTTAAAGTAATAATTTCTTACTTCAAGCATGAAAAAAAAATCATGATGCCGAGCGCATATCACTATGTCAAGATAATGGCACTACCATTTACTTAATTTAAGAATATTTTTCAACATATTGAGCAAAAAGGTCTCTTTTTTTTTCTACCAAAAAAAGTGCACTTGTTATTAGTGAGAATATACTTATTTTAAAGTATTTTTGGGTTCATTGAGGTTAGCTAATTTTACTTGTTTTGGAAAGTCTTGACCAGCCAAATTTTCTTGTTCTATTGGCTTAGTTCAAATAAAATACCCCTAATTTTTGTTTTTGTTTTTTCTTGTTTTTGAACACTGACTTTTTGCAGTGTATAAGGTTCTCCTCTCTCCACAGAGGAATGCTGTAGCTCGGACAGAATGACCATCGGGTTCTTGGTCACCTCCCTCACTAGACTAAAATTAATGCAGAAATGTATAGAAATAAATCCTGGATGATAACTAACAATTCCCATCCAATCTGATGGAGCTTGAGAAGTGCTGCAAAAAGGAATGGGCGAAAGTGCCCAAAGATAGGTGTGCCAAGCTTGTGACATCGTATTCAAAAAGACTTGAGGCTGTAATTGCTGCCAAAGGTACATCAACAAAGTATTGAGCAAAGGCTGTGAATAGTTATGTACATGTGATTATAAGTTTCCTAATTTTAATACATTTGCAAAATAAAAATCACCTTGTCGTTACGGGTTATTGTGTATATAATTTTGAGCCCAACAATTAATTTATTCTATTTTGGAATAAAGCTGTAACATACCAATATGTGGAAAAAATGAAGCACTGTGAATACTTTTTGGATGCACTGTATCTGCCAGTCAGCTACAGATTTCGATCATTTAGTTTTTTCTTTCCAAGTCGGTCAGTTTCACTGAAATAGTGGGTTGGGTCGCGGTGAAATGTGTCAAGGGGTTGTGAGAAGCAGGGGAGATTTTCATTACTTTTATCTACACCAGTGGTCCCCAACCTATTCGAGCCCAAGATCACTGGTTTTAGCCATGAATTAAAATCAGCTGTTCAACTGGTGCATTTTTCATGTTTGATCAAGAGGGAGTGAAAGGGGAAGTCTTTCTTCAGCTGCCTTGGTTTATCATATATCACTGTATTTTTACATGTAAGTGCTTCGTTTTGTATCTACAATAAATCAACACAAAATCAGCACATTGGCGCAGTATTCACTTACGCTTATTTAGCTTGTTAGCTTCCTGTTGTGGGCGAGCAATGATGATCATGGTTGAGGGGAGAGTTAAGAAATTGTAAGATGCTGGAAAATGTTCATCAAGTTGCAACAGTCAGCCTTGATGCATTTCCGGAGCTTGATTTTTTTTTTTTTTTAATGTGCACGTCAAGTAATGCATGTTAAAAAAACTATTGTAAACGGTGTGGCGTGCTGCCATGTTCTGGGGTGTGGCAACGCTGTCGACAACGGCGGGATAGGTCTGAGGAGCAGCGAGGCGTGCGGGTGTGTTCATGGGGTTCAAATGTGTCTCTGCTGGCAGGTCCATTGGTCACTTTCCAAGACCAGACGGCGCTGATCTCATAGTACATTTATGTTTCCAAATACTTTCGGATCGACCAGTAAAGTCCCAAAGATCGACCGGTCTACACTAGGAATGGGCAATACGGCCTAAAATCTATATCACAAAATACTGTATATTGTAGCCTCCTGCGATAACAACATTTGGCATAAACGTGATGAAAGAACCATTTCCACACAGGCTAGAAAGGCCCCTAATTTGGCTGTTGACGTATGTGGTAACATATTGCTTAATTTTCAGTTGTGTTATTTTCTCAAAATTCTCAAAAATCTACTTACTAATTTACTAATATTATCTGCTAATTTCTGTTGAAACATGTTTCCATGTGCACTTCTACTAAAATGTAATTAACACTTACTCCTCTGCAGTGTTGGGACTAACGCGTTAGTGTTACCATTGCAGCGTATGTGCTAGAAGACATGCAGGATATTTATACAGTGGAGTCACCCGCTTTCAGGCAGCTAATTAGCATGATACCGGCGTCAAACAGCAAATGGCACGGAAAACATGTTCCACGTACCTGGACAGTGAGTACATAAACATGGAACGCGAGCTAAAGAAAACACTCCAAACTCTGCCTCTGCTCATCATTCAGCACTGAAGGTACACACTCTCTGTCAATTCTCTTATATACTGTTGCTCTTTCATTCTAGACTTCTAGAGTGTTTGATTATCACATCACTCCAAATGTATAGACTATAAAGTTCACAAACATAAAGAGGGATCCTAGTGGGCCAGGCCAATCTTTCCTTATCTCTAAACTAAAACTGGGGAAATGCATAGAGTGTTCTGGGCTTTAGTACAGTGTTGATCTCCTGAAGACATGATTTTATTTCACAATTCCTTGAGAGAAAAAAACGCCTGGTTAGGCGTGTGTGTAGCAGTATGTGTATATATATATATAGTATATACTGACATGACATATAATCATGTCATGTGTGCCTTCCTTGGGTGAAGCCAGTTTTACAGCTATGTTGTGACATGTTGTTATTATGCGGTTTGTTACTTATGTATTTTATGTTGCAGCTATTTAAAATAGTTTTGTCAATTTGTTCTGGCCCAAAATAAATTGGCCCTTTGAAACATATCTTTGTCTTTGTGTGTTGTATGTAGACCACATTGTTTAGCAGAGTTCAGTGATGCAAATGCATGCCAAGTTGATCAACAGATTGTATTATTCCCCAGTGCAATAACAGTACTGAAATGAAGGCTAAAAGGGCCTTACATTTTTTTTTTTTTTTAAAGAATTAACTAAATGGTTACTTTTCACAGTAACGCATTACTTTTTGGTGTAAGAAACTGAGTTAGTAACTGAGTTACTTTTGAAACAAAGTAACTAGTAACTGTAACTAGTTACTGGTTTTCAGTAACCAACCCAACACTGCTTCTCTGTTGTTTGAAACTTGACATTAGTTTTGGGTGATACTACAAATATGGGCAACGATCCAATTCCAAGTTAAAGATGCTGATACTGACAATTCAAATTTTCAATATTATTGAATAATTCCATTTTTGATCACAATTATAATCGGACAAGAACACAGGACAGTGGTTTAAAAACATCAATACATATTTAAATTATTTCCTACTATTGGCTCTGATTTAAATATTTTGGTTATTATATTTGTATTTATTAGCTCTCCTTTGTTTACATTCAAGAGCTCGAGCTTGCGGTTTAGCGGTTGCCACATCGTCTTACGGTGTGTAGTGCAACATGTTCAGCTATTTTTCATCCTCCGGGAATGATACTTGTAAGAAACATAATTTATTTGCTGCCATGGAGGCAATAATTGCTGAGTCAGAAGTGGAGGGACCTTAGCCGCTAATAAGAATGCTAAATTACGTTGAGGACGTGTTCGTTTGCATGTTGCTGTCAAATTTGCAATCAACATGCATTATCACGATTAAACGACAATATTAAAAGCTCTATCTTTGGCCAAATTTACAGTATATTGTATATATTGCGCAACACTACTCAATTCTCTAGTAATCATTTTAGAACTCTACACGAGACTGCAGCTATAAGTTGCAGCATTGCTCAATATAATTTACAGGCTCCCTGCTCCACCAAGTAGGAGTGGTAGGTACCCAGGAACACACGTGTACAGAGCTAACGGAGGCAAAGAGATGGAGAAGTTTGTGACAGGAATGAAAAGAAAAAAGTCGTTTTGGATAAGGCTGTAAATGTGAAAAAAAATTTGAAAAAAGTGAAGCGCTGTGAATACTTTCCGGATGCACTGTATGTATAAAAGTAGATAAAGTGCACAGTTGTGTTTCTTAGAGACAAACACTCCGTCAAAGACAAGTGTGTACAAATACAGCTCTTTCGCATTAAAACTACAGACATTCCCAATTGGGTTTACAAAAAATATCTTTAAACTGTCCAAATTCTAGCAGTAAGGCTGGATGTTGGACAATAAACTTCCAATACATTTAGTGGGCCCCTGAGAAGTAATCACAGAGAAACTGGAATTTGTGATTTATCCTGTTGTATGCTTGCATGTTTGAAATAAACTCAAACTCAACTCAACTCAACATTAGTAAAAATGCAACAATAAGGATATTTTAAGCAGAGTTTTAGCCTTGCCTAAGTAGACAAAAACAGAAGTTTTACCTTCAATATTTTACTACTTGTGGCCATCTAACTTTAACAATACAATTTTTGGTTTGAGACTGCTGCAAGATACTGGTATCGGGTTGTTAGAGCAACAAACACCCTCACAACTCTTAGTTCCCACAAATTTCCCCAATACTAACAGGCTCAACAACTACCTGCCCACTCAGTGGCCACTCGCCATGTGGCAGTGTAAATATATCCCCCTCACACTCACACTGATCGGCGGAGAAAAATATCACTCCACTACAGACCTATGCGCTAAACTTTGGATCATTTTCATCTCTACAGGATAAGATCGTCTACAGAGAGGAGAAAATAATCTATTTCTCAGAGCCTCCGACTGACCTGTCAGCTTTCTCACTGCGCAATAGGATGCTGAAATTCCCTCTTATGTTGAATTATAGAGTATATAAGTGTGTACATTTGTGTGTATTTGAATGTGCTTTTCTGGAACAGTTGTCTTCATTGTCCATGTACAGTATGTGCATCTATTTGTTTGATCAGTGACAGGAAAAAAAATATGTTCTCCCTTGGTTTGGCTCCAACAAACACTTACGACTCCAATATTTGTGGAGATTTTCACTGCTTAAAATTTACATTGTGGATGGGAAATGTGTGTCGTTTCATGCAATCAAGCAAAATATGGATTTAAATAAAAAAATATTAAAAAAAAAAAAAAAAAAGGAACATTTTGACCCCCCCAAAAAAGCAGGTTTTGTTCACATGAAACTATGTATTTTGCGTTTCATGAAATTTGTTTCCTGAACGTTTTATTGCGTTTCTACTTTATTGTTACGGGTGGAGCCTCGTGTGAGCCTTTTTATTGGTCAGTCTCAAATACAACCACAATTTGCAAACAAAACTCCATGAAATGAAAATTAAACTTATAGTTTTATTGGAATAATTTTTAGGATTTGTAAACAAAACCTGCATTTCTTCAAATGAGTCATATTATGATTGTTTTTCACATTTAAAGGGGAACTGCACCTTTTTTTCCGTTCACAATCATCATTTTTTTTTTACGATTTTAAACATGATAAAAAGCGCTTGAAAGATGCGGATAATGGGAGTCATCTTTGTAGCCTTCAAAGCCCTCTAAAACAGGGGTCCCCAAACTTTTTGACTCCGGGGCCGCATTGGGGTAAACAATTTGGCTGGGGGCCGCGCTATATATATATATATATATATATATATATATATATATATATATATATATATATATATATATATATATATATATATATATATATATATATATATATATTATATGTAAAAATGTGTGTGTGTGTTTATATATGTATATGTATATGTAAATGTATATATATGTGTGTATATATGTACAGTATATGTCTATGTATATGTATATGTCCATGTACTGTATATATATGTGTATATGTGTAAATATATGTATATATATATATATATATATATATATATATATATATATATATATATATATATATATATATATATATATATATATATATATATATGTGTATATATGATAAATAAAAGAAATTTAAAAAAAATAAAAATAAAAATAATTATTATTATTTTATTTTTTTAACTTGGGACTTCCCGGGGCCAAATTTTGGACGCTGGGGGGGCCGTATCCGGCCCACGGGCCGTAGTTTGGGGACCCCTGCTCTAAAACAACTTCAAAACCCTCCAGCAACATTTTATATACACATTGAAAGTATATACATAATGTAGTAACAGACACCTTCATAACAATATGTAATATGTTCAATATTTACCGTATTATGAAAATTGTAATCATTTCGGGGACTGATTTATTCTGTTTCCATAGCAGCGCACGTCTGACTTCTGGCAACATGTGTGTTCCTATTCCGGAATCAAAGAGGACGTGGTTTTTCTAATTGTGGCAGACTTGGTAGCAGAAAACGACTATTTTTGGACAAATGATGATTCACAACCTTATACTTTTGAAGCTGAATATACTGCTGCTTATAGAAGCGAGCACAAAGGAAGAGTGAGACGTTGAAGCAGACAGAAGCCGGGACAGTGAGGTGAAAGCAGTTTTGACGCTATAAATTTGGAACTTGGAGCCGAGCTATTTTGACATAAATGGAGTGCTTACCGAAAATCAACAAGAAACGTCACCGGCCAGCTGGACCGGACGAAAAACTGTCCATTGAGTAAGTCACTTTAATATCAATCATGATACATGCAGCACGCCATGCGTGTTATTACAACTACAGTACATACACTGTCTGGCTAGCTCAGCTGTGTACAAACAAAACAATGAAATGTGGGCTAATACTTTACAGACACTGTAATATGATAGTTCATGTTTTTCAAATTGGTGCCCTATCGCAGTGTTGTGCATTACAAACTCAAACGCGTTTCGTGTCATTGTAGAAGCTAGCTTATCTCTTGACGTAGTTAGCTCTTACGGCTGATACTGAAGCATGCCGATGTGTTACTAGGATAGAAAAAGAGTTAAGTTTAAAAGTTTAAGTACCAATGACTGTCACACACACACAAGGTGTGGCGAAATGATTCTCTGCATTTGAACCATCACCCTTGATCACCCCCTGGGAGGTAAGGGGAGCAATGAGCAGCAGCGGTGGCCACGCCCGGGAATAATTTCCAACCCTTGATGCTGAGTGTCCAGCAGGGAGGTAATGGGTCACATTTTTATAGTCTTTGGTATGACTCGGCCGGGGTTTGAACTCACAACCTACCGATCTCAGGGCGGACACTCTAACCACTAGGCCACTGAGTAGTTCCTTAAAGGCCTACTGAAATGACATTTTTTCATTTAAACGGGGATAGCAGATCCATTCTATGTGTCATACTTGATAATTTCGCGATATTGCCATATTTTTGCTGAAAGGATTTAGTAGAGAACATTGACGATAAAGTTGCAACTTTTGGTCGCTGATAAAAAAAAGTCTTGCCTGTACCGGAAGTAGCGTGACGTCAACGGTTGAAAGGCTCCTCACATTTCCCCATGGTTTTCAATGCAGCTAGAGTGATTCGGACCGAGAAAGCGACGATTACCCCATTAATTTCAGCGAGGATGAAAGATTTGTGGATGAGGAACGTTAGAGTGACGGACTAGAATGCAGTGAAAGACAAATCTTTTTTCGCTCTGACCGTAACTTAGGTACAAGCTGGCTCATTGGATTCCACACTTTTTCCTTTTTCTATTGTGGATCACGGATTTGTATTTTAAACCACCTCGGATACTATATCCTCTTGAAAATGAGAGTCGAGAACGCGAAATGGACATTCACAGTGACTTTTATCTCCACGACAATACATCGGCGAAGCTCTTTAGCTACTGAGCTAACGTGATAGCATCTGGCTCAAATGCAGATAGAAACAAAACAAATAAATCCCTGACTGGAAGGATAGACAGAAGATCAACAATACTATTACATCATGTACATGTAACTACACGGTTAATAATTCTCAGCCTGGCAAAGCTTAACAATGCTGTTGCTAACGACGGTCCACCTACGCCAGCCAGCCCTCATCTGCTCTTCAACACCTGTGCTCACCTGCGTTCCAGCGATCGACGGCGCGGCGAAGGACTTCACCCGATCACAGATGCGGTTGGCTGCTAGCATCGGTTGGTGGCTAGCATCGGCTAGCGCGTCTGCTATCCAAGTAAGTCCTCTTGTTGTGTTGCTACAGCCAGCCGCTAATACACCGAACCCACCTACAACTTTCTTCTTTGCAATCTCCATTGTTCATTAAACAAATTGCAAAAGATTCACCAACACAGATGTCCAGAATACTGTGGAATTATGAAATGAAAACAGAGCTTTTTGTATTGGCCTCAATGGGGGAGCCATACCTCTGTTCTACTGGCTACGTCACGCGCATACGTCCTATCCAAAGGAGTTTTTCAACCGGAAGTTTAGCGGGAAATTTAAAATTGCACTTTATAAGTTAACCCGGCCGTATTTGCATGTGTTGCAATGCTAAGATTTCATCATTGATATATAAACTATCAGACTGCGTGGTCGGTAGTAGTGGGTTTCAGTAGGCCTTTAATGTTTGCTCTTACAATAACAATGTCGCTACAGTTTGGTCATCATACAGGTTACGGAACGTAGATGAAGTATTGTTGACGGTTTTTGAATGCATTTTTTAAGTGATTTAGAGGTAGAATTGATTGCTCCCATTAGTTGCATTTTTAAAAGCTAGAAAAAAACAAAATATATTTTGTCTTCTTGTCTCTCATAATGATTGTGAACGATAGGCAAAATTCCAAAAAAAGTGCAGTTCTTTAGTCAAAATGTTGCATAGATTATGTTTTACAAACCATCTTTAAGCCGCTTTTTACCGTCTCATCAGGATGCGCTGTTTTGTTGACGGTCTTATTTACGTGTCTCCACTTCGACTATGTCTTCTCCCCGCCATCTTTTTTGTAGTTTTTAACGCTTCTATCGAGAGGCTACTGACAGATGTAAGTTCGAACAATGAGCTACTTTGTATTGGAGATGGCAACAGCGGATGATGCATGTGCATGTTTGAGTCAGTCTGCTCCACAACAAGAGGATGAAGAAAAAGAAGGCACTTATTGATTGCAGCGTCAGACTACAATGGCGGACTGGCACAAAGAGTAAATATCTACCATATGTAGAGATATCCATTGTTGTCACAACTGGGGAAAAAGTCAAGTTGGGCAAATTCCAAACCTATTGTTTGGATGAAGTATGAAGAAGGCAAAATAGCTTGATGAATATCAATGCCATGCCTTCATGTCAAAAACACAAGAATGGGTACTAAGTAAGAAAGAACCGTTGGTTTTGCAAAATTGGTCCATTTTAAAACTTTTGTTAAATTTTCCTTTTTTAAAAAAAATTATGAATCCATTATTATGATTTGCAAACCTTTTTTGGATTTAATTGTGCATGGACATGATTGCTTTGCCTTCACCTCTAGCGACGCTGGCTTACCTGTATACTTTATATATGGCGAAAAAAGCGAACAACAACAAAAATTTAATTGGAAGACATTTTCAAAACAAGCCCTCAGCAATTTATGGGTGAACGTTAGACTTAGACAAACATTATTGATCCACAAGGGAAATTGTTCCACACAGTAGCTCAGTTTCAAACCATGGAAAGGTTAAGGATGGAAAGGATAATGCAGGTATCAAGTAGACTGAAAATGTACCATAGTAGCAATATAAAATATAACATATGGAATGTTTATATATTATATATGGTGGCGACTAGCGACTTGTCCGCCCGGATGCAGCTGAGATAAGCTCCAGCAACCCCCGCGACCCCAAAAAGGGACAAGCAGTAGAAAATGGATGGATGGACATACAGTATATAACATATACTGATATTATATTATATTTTTATATAATAAAAAGTTAAAGTACCCATGATTGTCACACACACACTAGGTGTGGCGAAATTATTCTCTGCATTTGACCCATCACCCTTGTTCACCCCCTGGGAGGTGAGGGGAGCAATGGGCAGCAGCGGTGGCCCCGCCCAGGAATCATTTTTGGTGATTTATCCCCCAATTCCAAACCTTGATGCTGAGTGTCAAGCAGGGAGGTAATGGGTCCCCTTTTTATAGTCTTTGGTATGACTCGCCCGGGGTTTGAACTCACAACCTACCGATCTCAGGGCGGACGCTCTAAATGTATATACAATTACCATGTACAATATTACAGTAGTTACAGTTACAGTAGTAAGTTATTTTTTATTTCAAAGTAGGCACACTGTACTGTTTGTTGTATTAGTTTGTGCATGCTGTTGAAACAGTTGTAATAAAAAGAAAAAGTTTTCAAGTCGTGTTATGTTTTCCGCCACCAGAGTATTTCTTTTTGTAGACGAAAGGGCACGATGGCTTTTTTTAAGTAAAGGTTGTTGACCCCTGCCATAGACCAATCAATTTCGTTTTATTTTCCCCATTTGGGCAAAGAAGAAGCACATTCACAAGCTTTCTTAGGTTATGGTTCCCATTCACACATATTAAAACTTTGAAAGAGGCCCCGACATTAAATGTCCAAGGCTATTCTGCTCTTCAGGTGCATAAATAAAATCATCTGGTTTTCCGGTGTCCCCCTTCTCATGGAGCGTTACTTACGAGGCTGTCCAGCCGCTGAGGTGGGCAACAACTCAGCCCCCCATGTGGACCTCTCACATCACTTAGCCCCGGACTCACCCTGTTCACCTACAGTCGTCTTAAAGTGGCTGGACTAAATCATGGCCGCCCCTCATGGCCTCTTTGCACCGTTCAAGACTTTGATCATCGGCTGAGCCTCACTTGCTGTGTCTGCACCATCCGTCTAACACGCGCCTATAAAAAAATATTATAGCATGATCGTGATCGAGCAGGATCGGTTTCCTTGCTTGGTTCTGCAACAAATGCAACGAAATAGTCTCAAACGGACCAAACTTTGCAGTTATGGCGGCACTCAGAGGGAATGCTTCAAACAGTGAATAACATATGTATATAAAGGACTCATGACGTGATTACACAATTGCCTATGCATTTGATTATTATTAGGGCTGTCAAAGGTAAGGCGATAAGGCGTTAACTTTAAGTTCCTTAAACAGAGATACTTTTTTTTTAACACGCGATTGACGTTTTTGACCCTCGGCCCATTCCGTAGTTTGTAATGGCAAATTTGCGGGCCCCTCCAAGGTTTCTTATTGTTCCCATTGGGTTGAGTTTTTCTGATGTGGGATCTGAGCCTAGGATGTCGTTGTGGCTTGTGCAGCCCTTTGAGACACTTGTGATTAAAGGCTATATAAATAAACTTTGATTCACTGATTGATTGATAAAATCACTTTTATCTGAGATTTTCGTCAAAACATGTCAAGTCTTTTCTCATACCAATCACACACATCTGGTTGGCGGCTTCACAATAATAGTCCTACGCTTCACATCCGGTCTAACCAGAAAAAACAAAGAACAATTGTCTAACAATAAGATAATGCTATTCTGTTATTCTGTATTATTCTGTGATATTTCTACCTAAATAACTATTTTCTGGCAGATTAAAATTAAGTGTATTGTAATGGCAGCCGCGATATGAAGGAGGAAGATTGTCTTTGAAAAATCTTGTCTTCTTCTTTGCTACAACTGAGACAAACTCTAATACTGCAGTCATGCCTGCCACTGCTCTCTGCAGCCCACATTGGGTGATTACAGTTCATTACACAATATTATCATCGCTATGGTATACTCTTTTATAACCTGTTCTGAGTGATAGTCCGCAATTACAGAATGTTTAACACGCTGAATATCACATTTTATTAATACGTAGGCAAAGAAGGTAAAACATTGTCACGCAGGGATATGAATACCATTTACTTTACAACATGTAAAGTACAGAATATCCGAAGCATTTATTCAGGCAGAAAAAATATCACCTAATATCTTTGACAATCAAAGCATGATCGTAACATTTCACATTTTGTGTTATTAATGCGTGAAGCTGCAATCTAAACATGGAAGTGTAGCTTCTCTCCTCTAAATGCAAGTGCTCCTAAAGCAGGAATACAAATGATGTATTCCTACATAATGCAATCTCAGGCAAGACACCAACGCACTGCAGGAGTGCAGGTATTTTTTAAATTCTCTTTAAATGTGTGTTTGTATCCTTTTTGTGTTTAGCTGTTTTAAAAAGCAAAATGTTTTAAAACAATTTGTTAAAGCAAATAATTTGTCCAGTCATGGTATTAAGAACTTAAAAATAATTTGTTTAGGGTACACTTTTTATTGACGAAAAACTATATCTTTCTGCAATATCGCGATTAATTTTGAGTTAACTAAGAACATAATGCTATTAACCGCGATTAAACATTTTATCTGTTTGACAGCCTTATTTATTATATATATTTTCTACATATGCTGCAAAAAAACATTCAGTAGATTTTGCTTTCAAAGACTGGCAGCTCAATTGCCAGAATTTTTACTTGAAAATGTACGGTACTTTTCATGGCATTTACTGTAAACTGAAAGACGACACTACTGTTTTTCCACAGTAAAATTCTGGTGAGCGAACTGTCAGGTTTTTTTTCTACGGTTGTTGTTTTTATGTTGTATTACTGTAAATGGGAAAAACGGTACCACTTTGTTTTTTAAAGTAAAACTCTAGCAACTGAGCTGACAGTTTATTACTGTGAACTCTATAGTCATTTTTACAATGTACAATTTGATAGACAACTTGTTTTGAAATCATAAGTCAAGCAGATATTTAAGAATACATTTATATATATATATATATATATATATATATATATATATATATATATATATATATATATATATATATATATATATATATATATACACACACACATTAGGGCTGTGAATCTTTGGGTGTCCCACGATTCGATACAATATCGATTCTTGGGGTCACGATTCGATTCAAAATTGATTTTTTTTTTCAATTCAACACGATTCTCGATTCAAAAACGATTTTTTCCCGATTCAAAATGATTCTCTATTCATTCTCTATTTATTCGCGGGACGGCGTGGCGAAGTTGGTAGAGTGGCTGTGCCAGCAATCGGAGGGTTGCTGGTTACTGGGGATCAATCCCCACCTTCTACCATCCTAGTCATGTCCGTTGTGTCCTTGGGCAAGACACACTTCACCCTTGCTCCTGATGGTTGCTGGTTAGCGCCTTGCATGGCAGCTCCCGCCATCAGTGTGTGAATGTGTGTGTGAATGGGTGAATGTGGAAATACTGTCAAAGCGCTTTGAGTACCTTGAAGGTAGAAAAGCGCTGTACAAGTATAACCCATTTATCATTTATTTATTTATCCAATACATAGGATTTCAGCAGGATCTACCCCAGTCTGCTGGCATGCAAGCAGAGTAGTAGATTTTTGTAAAAAACTTTTATAATTGTGAAGGACAATGTTTTATCAACTGATTGCAATAATGTACATTTGTTTTAACTATTAAATGAACCAAAAATATGACTTATTTTATCTTTGTGAAAATATTGGACACAGTGTGTTGTCAAGCTTATGAGATGCGATGCAAGTGTAAGTCACTGTGACACTATTATTTATTTTTGTATTTTTTATAAATGTCTAATGATAATGTCAATGAGGGATTTTTAATCACTGCTATGTTGAAATTGTAGCTAATATTGATACTGTTGTTGATAATATTCATTTTTGTTTCACTACTTTTGGTTTGTTCTGTGTCGTGTTTGTGTCTCCTCTCAATTGCTCTGTTTATTGCAGTTCTGAGTGTTGCTGGGTCGGGTTTGGTTTTGGAATTGGATTGCATTGTTATGGTATTGCTGTGTATTGTTTTGTTGGATTGATTAATTTAAAAAAATAAAAAATATTTTAATAAATAAATAAAATTAAAAAAATCAATAAAAAAAAAAAAAAATCGATTCTGAATCGCACAACGTGAGAATCGCGATTCGAATTTGAATCGATTTTTTCCCACACCCCTAATACACATATACATACATACATACATACATATACAAACCCCGTTTCCATATGAGTTGGGAAATTGTGTTAGATGTAAATATAAACGGAATACAATTATTTGCAAATCATTTTCAACCCATATTCAGTTGAATATGCTACAAAGACAACATATTTGATGTTCGAACTGATAAACATTTTTTTTTTGCAAATAATCATTAACTTTCGAATTTGATGCCAGCAACATGTGACAAAGAAGTTGGGAAAGGTGGCAATAAATACTGATAAAGTTGAGGAATGCTCATCAAACACTTATTTGGAACATCCCACAGGTGAACAGGCAAATTGGGAACAGGTGGGTGCCATGATTGGGTATAAAAGTAGATTCCATGAAATGCTCAGTCATTCACAAACAAGGATGGAGCGAGGGTCACCACTTTGTCAACAAATGCGTGAGCAAATTGTCCAACAGTTTAAGAACAACATTTCTCAACCAGCTATTGCAAGGAATTTAGGGATTTCACCATCTACGGTCCGTAAAATCATCAAAGGGTTCAGAGAATCTGGAGAAATCACTGCACGTAAGCAGCTAAGCCCGTGACCTTCGATCCCTCAGACTGTACTGCATCAACAAGTGACATCAGTGTGTAAAGGATATCACCACATGGGCTCAGGAACACTTCAGAAACCCAGTCAGTAACTACAGTCGGTCGCTACATCTGTAAGTGCAAGTTAAAACTCTCCTATGCAAGGCGAAAACCGTTTATCAACAACACCCAGAAACACCGTCGGCTTCGCTGGGCCTGAGCTCATCTAAGATGGACTGATACAAAGTGGAAAAGTGTTCTGTGGTCTGACAAGTCCACATTTCCAATTGTTTTTGGAAACTGTGGACGTCGTGTCCTCTGGACCAAAGAGGAAAAGAACCACCCGGACTGTTGTAGTCGCAAAGTTGAAAAGCCAGCATCTGTGATGGTATGGGGGTGTATTAGTGCCCAAGACATGGGTAACTTACACATCTGTGAAGGCGCCATTAATGCTGAAAGGTACATACAGGTTTTGGAGCAACATATGTTGCCATCCAAGCAACGTTACCATGGACCCCCCTGCTTATTTCAGCAAGACAATGCCAAGCCACGTGTTACATCAACGTGGCTTCATAGTAAAAGAGTGCGGGTACTAGACTGGCCTGCCTGTAGTCCAGACCTGTCTCCCATTGAAAATGTGTGGCGCATTATGAAGCCTAAAATACCACAACGGAGACCCCCGGACTGTTGAACAACTTAAGCTGTACATCAAGCAAGAATGGGAAAGAATTCCACCTGAGAAGTTTAAAAAAATATGTCTCCTCAGTTCCCAAATGTTTACTGAGTGTTAAAAGGAAAGGCCATGTAACACAGTGGTGAACATGCCCTTTCCCAACTACTTTGGCACGTGTTGCAGCCATGAAATTCTAAGTTAATTATTATTTGCAAAAAAGAAATAAAGTTTATGAGTTTGAACATCAAATATCTTGTCTTTGTAGTGCATTCAATTGAATATGGGTTGAAAAGGATTTGCAAATCATTGTATTCCGTTTATATTTACATCTAACACAATTTCCCAACCCATATGGGAACGGGGTTTGTATATACTGTATATATATATATATGTATGTGTGTATATAATTGCAAGTATTTTTTCTGTCAAAATGGTTTACGCATATTATGCTCATTGCTGTTTTATGTAAATAAGACAACAAAACAGCGCATTCTGAAGAGACAGTCAGAAAGCAGCTTGAAGAGTCTGTTAAAAAATATCAATGCAAAATTTTGATTTATGTAGACTACAAGGAAGAGTTTTAAATGTAGAAACAAAATCATAGTACAAGCCGTTTAAAAGAAACGGTAGCTGCAGGAATCCTTCTTGTAACCACACATCTCACAATGTCATCAAACTACCGCACTAGTATTTTAAGGCGGTACTCACACGAGACCACTTGTGTTTGTCCCACTTCACACTTATTAGCACAGGACCAGTCAACGAGCAGCCCGAAGGCCAAATCCGTCCCAGGAGTGACATGAGAATGACCCCCAAATTCAGCTTAAGACTTGGGGGTGACTATAAAATGTTGTGGTAGATTCCCAAAAACACTATAGAGTGCTGTCATATAGATGATCTTTGACTATCTTTTTCACATTATATATATTAGGTCCCTAAAAAGAGCAGAGCTCTCCTGTCATATAGAGTATCTTGGACCAGTGTCAACACATTGCTTGTCTTTTAATTTACCGCAAGCCATTTGGTGAGGTAGATCTTCTAAGTTATGATAGATCACTGCATGGACATTTCCGTCATTTTCTGAAATTTTGTAAATAGGACAATGAAAATCCAATGTCCACTGTAGAGGACGCTGCTTCTCATAAATATACAAAACAAAGATAGTGAGGGGGGGAGTCCTGGCCCTCAGTCCTTAGCGATTTGGGTTTGAATCTTCTACAATTTACAAAACTCAAAACCAGTGAAGTTGGCACGTTGTGTAAATCGTAAACAAAAACAGAATACAATGATTTGCAATGACAAGATATTTAATGTTCGAACCGAGAAACTTAGTTTTTTTGCAAATAATCATTAACTTTTAATTTAATGGCAGCAACATATTGCAAAAAAGTTGGTTCCTTTTAACAACACTCAGTAAATGTTTGGGAACTGAGGAGACCAATTTTTTAAGCTTTTCAGGTGGAATTCTTTCCCATTCTTGCTTGATGTACAGCTTAGGTTGCTCAACAGTCCGGGGTCTCTAATGTCGTATTTTACACTTCATAATATGCCACACATTTTCAATGGGAAACAGGTGTGGACTGCAGGCAGGCCAGCCTAGTACCCGCACTCTTTAACTATGAAGCCACGTTGATGTAACGCGTGTAGAATGTGGCTTGGCATTGTCTTGCTGAAATAAGCAGGGGCGTCCATGATAACGTTGCTTGGATGGCAACATACAGTATGTTGTTACAAAACCTGTATGTACCTTTCAGCATTAATGGTGTGTAAGTTACCCATGCCTTGGGCACTAATACACCCCTATACCATCACATATGCTAGCTTTTGAACTTTGCGCCTATAACAGTCCGGATGGTTCTTTTACTATTTGGTCCGCAGGACACGACGTCTACAGTTTCCAAAAATAATTTGAAATGTGGACTCGTCAGACCACAGAACACTTTTCCACTTTGCATCAGTCCTTCTTGGATGAGCTCGGGCCCAGCCAAGCCGGCGGCATTTCTGGGTGTTGTTGATATTGGCTTTCACTTTGCAAAGTAGAGTTTTAACTTGCACTTACAGGTGTAGCGACCAACTGTAGTTACTGACAATGGTTTTCTGAAGTGTTCCTGAGGCCATGTGGTGATATCCTTTACACACTGATGTCACTTTTTGATGCAGTACAGCCTGAGGGATCGAAGGTCACAGGCATTTGAAGTTACGTGCAGTGATTTCTCCAGATTCTCTGAACCTTTTGATGATATTACGGACCGTAGATGGTGAAATCCCTAAAATCCTTGCAATAGTTCGTGGAGAAATGTTGTTCTTTAACCGTTCGACAATTTGCTCACGCATTTGTTCACAAAGTGGTGACCCTCGCCCCATCCTTGTTTGTGAATGACTGAGCATTTCATGGAAGCTGCTTTTATACCCAATCATGGCACCCACCTGTTCCCAATGAGCCTGTTCACCTGTGGGATGGTCCAATTCATGGAAGCTGCTTTTATACCCAATCATGGCACCCACCTGTTCCCAATGAGCCTGTTCACCTGTGGGGTGTTCCAAATAAGTGTTTGATGAGCATACCTCAACTTTCTCAGTCTTTTTTTTTATCACTTGTGCCAGCTTTTTTAAAACGTGGTTCAGGCATCACATTCAAACAAAGTTTACCAGTTCGAACATTAAGTATCTTGTCTTTGCAGTCTATTTGATTAAATATAGGTTAAAAAGGATTTGCAAATCATTGTATTCTGTTCTTATTTACGATTTACACAATGTGCCAACTTCACTGGTTTTGGGTTTTGTAGTTGAATATCCCTGCTCTTGTGCACTGATTTGTTCCTCATAACAGCAGACTTCCCCTGGTTTGGCATGATTGAAAGAGGTGGGCCTGGGTGGGGCACAATAACATGTGTAAGCACATGCACGTGCATAACTTAGCTGAGTCATAGAATGACTCAATAATAGAAATAAAACCCAAATATTCCTAAAGTCAAACCCTCAAAATTGTTCCACTGCCGCAACTACAATTTTGCATCTAACAATGTGATCGCTCCTCTCGCAAGTAATTAATGACAGATTAGATATGCCCCCTTGCACAATAGAAATAATCAGAACGACTCGGAATACGACTGAAAATAACCTACCAAGTCAGGGAAAATGGAGTAACATAGCAGTGTACTGTAGGTGGAGGGGGAACTGTATCCAAGTCAAAACCTGCATAATTCATACTTACGGTAAATGGCTTGTGTCAGATATGCTTTCATGTAAACAAACTTTTTGATGATTAAAAGCCTACTGAAACCCACTACTACCGACCACGCAGTCTGATAGTTTACATATCAATGATGAAATCTTAACATTGCAACACATGCCAATACGGCAGGGTTAACTTATAAATTGCAATTTTAAATTTCCTGCCACACTTCCGGTTGAAAACGTCCAGATATGATGACGTATGCGCGTGACGGAATCAGTTGATGTGGAAGTATTGGTACCCTATTGAATCCAATACAAAAAAGCTCTGTTTTCATTTCAAAATTCCACAGTATTCTGGACATCTGTGTTGGTGAATCTTTTGCAAATTGTTTAATGAACAATGGAGACTGCAAAGAAGAAAGTTGTAGGTGGGATCGGTGTATTAGTGGCGGACTACAGCAACACAACCAGGAAGACAGAGATGGATAGCAGACGCGTTAGCCGCCGAACTCACCTTAACTTCCTCCGTCTCGCATCTGTGATCGGGTGAAGTCCTTCGTCGCACCGTCGATCGCTGGAACGCAGGTGAGCAAGGGTGTTGAGGAGCAGATGAGGGCTGGCTGGCGTAGGTGGATAGCTAATGTTTTTAGCATAGCTCTGTGATGTCCGGTTGCTAAGTTAGCTTCAATGGCGTCGTTAGCAACAGCATTGTTAACCTTCGCCAGGCTGGAAAGCATTAACCGTGTATTTACATGTCCCTGCTTTAATAGTATTGTTGATCTTCTGTCTAGCCTTCCAGTCAGGGATTTATTTATTTTGTTTCTATATGCAGTTAAGCACAATGCTATCACGTTAGCTCCGTAGCTAAAGTGTTTCGTCGATGTATTTTCGTGGAGATAAAAGTTACTGTGAATGTCCATTTCGCATTCTCGACTCTCATTTTCAAGAGGATATAGTATCCGAGGTGGTTTAAAATACAAATCCGTGATCCACAATAGAAAAAGGAGAGAGTGTGGAATCCAATGAGCCAGCTTGTACTTAAGTTACGGTCAAAGCGAAAAAAGATATGTCTTGCACTGCACTCTAGTACTTCACTCGAACGTTCCTCATCCACGAATCTTTCATCCTCGCTCAAATTAATGGGGTAATCGCCGCTTTCTCGGTCCGAATCGCTCTAGCTGCGTTGAAAACAATAGGAAAATGTGAGGAGCCTTTCAATTGACTACGTCACGCTACTTCCGGTAGGGGCAAGGCTTTTTTAAATCAAATACCAAAAGTTGCGATCTTTATCGTCGTTGTTCTCTACTAAATCCTTTCAGCAAAAATATGGCAATATCGCAAAATGATCAAGTATGACACATAGAATGGATCTGCTATCCCCGTTTAAATAAAAAAATGTAATTTGGTAGAGTGGCTGTGCCAGCAATCGGAGTGTTGCTGGTTACTGGGGTTCAATTCCCACCTTCTACCTTCCTAGTCATGTCCATTGTGTCTTTGGGCAAGACACTTCACCCTTTGCCTCTGATGGCTGCTGGTTAGCGCCTTGCATGGCAGCTCCCGCCATCAGTGTGTGAATGTGTGTGAATGGGTAAATGTGGAAATACTGTCAAAGCGCTTTGAGTACCTTGAAGGTAGAAAAGCGCTATACAAGTATAACCCATTTATCATTTATTTATAATTTCAGTAGGCCTTTAAAACATGTCAAATAGCAACCAGGGATAACTGGTATACTGGTAATGTGTTTCCACTGGCCACGGATGTGTGTTATGCGAAAAAGTTGCAATTATCTAAAAGTGGACATACACTACCGTTCAAAAGTTTGGGGTCACATTGAAATGTCCTTATTTTCAATGAAGATAACTTTAAACTAGTCTTAACTTTAAAGAAATACACTCTATACATTGCTAATGTGGTAAATGACTATTCCAGCTGCAAATGTCTGGTTTTTGGTGCAATATCTACGTAGGTGTGTAGAGGCCCATTTCCAGCAACCATCTTTCCAGTGTTCTAATGGTTCAATGTGTTTGCTCATTGGCTCAGAAGGCTAATTGATGATTAGAAAACCCTTGTGCAATCATGTTCACACATCTGAAAACAGTTTAGCTCGTTACAGAAGCTACAAAACTGACCTTCCTTTGAGCAGATTGAGTTTCTGGAGCATCACATTTGTGGGGTCAATTAAACGCTCAAAATGGCCAGAAAAAGAGAACTTTCATCTGAAACTCGACAGTCTATTCTTGTTCTTAGAAATGAAGGCTATTCTACAAAATTGTTTGGGTGGCCCCAAACTTTTGAACGGTAGTGTACATGGTCGTCACTGGACAGTTGACAGATGACAGTGAAGGACATTAATCCAGTAACGTTTGACCCTTAGTTTAGCCTCCATGTGTCTTATATTTGTCGCAAACAACCTCCGTATCTGCCCCCGTCATTGATTTGTGTAAACTGTGAAGCAGTGGCTTGTTCAGATCACCCACAAATTGAGCCTTAAAGCACAAACGTGTTAAAGGAAACCACAGTGTGTACACAAATGCTTGGCCGCGTGTGTGTGCGAGTGTGTGACCTCCAAAAACATATTACAACCTGCTTGTTACCAGACACTTTTTACCTCACAGATTACAGGAGCTAAGGGACCAAAATGTCCCTCCCCTTTTTTTCCAGATGTTAACATTCACACTAACCCTAAATGTGTGTGTGTGTGTGTGTGTGTGTGTGTGTGTGTGTGTGCGTGTGTGTGTGTGTTTTAAATGAGTCAGGCAATGTGAGTCATAGGGTTGCATGAAGGTGAACGTGCACGAGGGGACTCGTAGACTTGCTTATGTGTGTGTGAAGACTTTATTTTTACGTGCCAACACATATTTTTATCCCTCGCGTCGGCCTCCGTTGCTTCATTAAGAAACAACAAAAAGTTTGCAAAAGCATGTGTGTGTGTGCCCGTGTGTGTGTGTGTATGTGTCATAGTTTCAACATGTGGTTCAGATTTCCTGCACGGCTGCATTGACAAACACAGATCAAAAGTAAAAAGGGTTTGATTTCCAGGAGGTGGTGCTATGGAGCTGTAATAAATAAAAGCTGCAATCCCTTTGTTTGTGTTGTCAATGCATTACATATGTATTTACTTGTGTATATTTGCCGTGTTCTTTGTGTTTTGCCAGTGCAGATTCGTACCCATGCTCATCTTGATGGGAAGCTCCTCCTTGCTGGCGGCTTCCACTAGTTGGCGCCGCACCTCCATCACTGCTTCCTTGTGCTTACTGGTGAGCATGGCCTCCCAAAGTAAACGAGCTGCAGGCGACCTGGTACAAGAAAAAAACGGTGAAAATTCAGCAATGTAAATATTAGGGTTGGTAACGGATATTGGTCTGATATCAGCCAAAAAAGTAACGGATTGTATCGACTTACTGTACGTCTGAAATCTCAGATATTAGCGCTGCGATACAAGCAGTCTTGCCGCACGTTAACTTGTGCAAAACTGGACAGCCACTTAACATCTAAATGTCCTCCAATAAACACACAAGTTTGGTATTTTCTTGTATTTTAGTGAAGTCATTTACAAAAGGTAAACATGGTAGACTACACAGGCTACTCGGAGCAAGCAGCTACACAACAGCTAAGCATACAATATACACAAGCTAGACATTAATATAAATGTTAAGTCTTAATTGAACAATGCTGCAGTCTAAAACACAACAATGATCAGTACAAACAAGTATTAAAATATTATAGTTGCATATTATTGACAAGTACAAAGTAACCAAGGCAGATTTGTATTAGAAAGTATTCAGTAAAAAAAATGTGTCTGCATCGTTCAACTTACTGCACCATGGGCTTCACTTAGTTAATTATTGTGGCCACTAGGTGTCATAAAATACCACTCCACTTCAACTTAAAGACAGCGCAAGTCCATTCCAGACGATTATTAGTAAAGATGTCCGATAATATCGGACTGCCGATATTATCGGCCGATAAATGCTTTAAAATATACTATTGGAAATTATTGGTATCGGTTTCAAAAAGTAAAATTTATGACTTTTTAAATTGCTGCTGTGTACACGGACGTAGGGAGAAGTACAGAGCGCCAATAAACCTTTAAGGCACTGCCTTTGCGTGCCGGCCCAATCACATAATATCTACGGCTTTTCACACACAGAAGTGAATGCACGCATACTTGGTCAACAACCATACAGGTCACACTGAGAGTGACCGTATAAACAACTTTAACACTGTTACAAATATGCGCCACACTGTGAACCCACACCAAACAAGAATGACAAACACATTTCGGGAGAACATCCGCACCGTAACACAACATAAACACAACAGAACAAATACCCAGAACCCCTTGCAGCACTAACTCTTCCGGGACGCTACAATATACACCCCCCGCTACCCCCTACTCACCCCCCACCCCCCGCCCCCCAACCCGCCCACCTCAACCTCCTCATGCTCTCTGAGGGAGAGCATGTCCCAAACTCCAAGTTGCTGTTTTGAGGCATGCTAAAAAAATAATGCACTTTGTGACTTCAATAATAAATATGGCAGTGCCATGTTGGCATTTTTTTCCACAACTTGAGTTGATTTATTTTGGAAAACCTTGTTACATTGTTTAATGCATCCAGCAAGGCATCACAACAAAATTAGGCATAATAATGTGTTAATTCCACGACCGTATATATCGGTATCGGTTGATATCGGAATCGGTAATTAAGAGTTGGACAATATCGGAATATCGGATATCGGCAAAAAAGCCATTATCGGACATCTCTAATTATTAGGTTAGTGTTTTTTATAGCTATAGTTGTTCTGTTTGAGTAATTTCCTTGATCAAGCCTTTTCTAAAATCACACAATACAAAATTATAAAATAATGTAAAAGTATCAATCAATCAACCAATCAAAGTTTACTTATATATATACTTACCCTATATCACAGATGTCTCAAAGGGCTGCACAAGCCACAACGACATCCTCGGCTCAGATCCCACATGACATCGTGTTAATATCCTATCAAATCGGTATTGGGCTAGTAAATATTGCGATATATATTAGGTGTTGACATAAGGCACCGACTGATTCACAAGACAGAAGGAGAACACCGTTATCAATCAATCAATCAATCAATCAATGTTTATTTATATAGCCCTAAATCACAAGTGTCTCAAAGGGCTGTACAAGCCACAACGACATCCTCGGTACAGAGCCCACATACGGGCAAGGAAAACTCACCCCAGTGGGACGTCAATGTGAATGACTATGAGAAACCTTGGAGAGGACCGCATATGTGGGTAACCCCCCCCCCCCCTCTAGGGGAGACCGAAAGCAATGGATGTCGAATGGGTCTGACATAATATTGTGAAAGTCCAACACATCAGCAAAAGTCCAGTCCATAGTGGGGCCAGCAGGAACCATCCCGAGCGTAAACGGGTCAGCAGCGTAGAGATGTCCCCATCCGATGGACAGGCTAGGGTTGGGAGCAGAGTAGAAAAGAAAAGAAAAGAAATGGCAGATCAACTGGTCTAAAAAGGGAGTCTATTTAAAGCAGACCTGGGCATTCTGCGGCCCGCGGGCCGCATCCGGCCCTTTGTGCGTCCCTGTCCGGCCCGCGTGAGGCCAATTATAAATTACAAAATAAATTTTAAAAAGTATCTATGTCGAGTGTGCAATACAACGGTGCTGCTTTTGTTTTGAAAATCGTTATTTGTATTACTTCCGTGTGGACGTGTGCGTGATTGTGAGTGAATGTGAACAACTGCAATTACAAAATAAAGTTGAAAAAACATCTATGTCCTGCGCGCAATACAACTGTGCTGCTTTTATTTTGAAAAGTATTATTTATGGGCGTGTGTCCGTGTGTAACCTGCGAGTGAAGGTGCACATGCAGCGACAAGTGATGCACGGTTTACACCCGAGACTCCAAAAAGAGAAAAGTTGATGAGGAATGCCGTGTTTTCAACAACACATGAACTGCAAAGCAACGTCCCCTCACCTAAGGTGCGTGCCTGCGCAATTGCGCACTGCTCAAACGTCCGCTGCGCGCAGCAAGTATATGCCGCGCACCAAATCAAATCCCATCTGAATTATAAACAAAATAAACATATTTATTCTATGGAATTTTGCAATGCAACTTTGAGTGACAGTGACAACAAGCGGCCCTAACGGTGTTCGTCAACACACACCGTTCAATTGAACACCGTTCAATTATTGTAACGTCTATCGAGATGCTTCGAGGACAGGAATTATATCGATCACTTTATTGAACAAAACTGTTTATATTCGGACATAACCACACCAAAAACATGAGTAAAACAATTCTATCTCGAAAAACTAGTCATTTTCTGCCGTACAAACCAGGCCAAAACCAACTTGTCATCTGTCACCAACACGCATAGCACTAAACCACTGGTGCGTTTAAAGCCACACAAAAAGTCGGACAACTCAAACACCACACAAAGTTACACTATGACTCCTCAGTCATACGTGTGCTTATTTTACTGTCATTTATTATTAATGTTAATTTATATATATTAGTCATGGAATGCTGTTACACACACTATGTTGAAGTATTACTATTATTATTATTATTATTATTATTTATCTTACGGTATATATCAAAAATAATATTGAGCAAAATTTAATTGAAATATTGTCGATGTGGCCCTCCAGCAGTGCTCGGGTAGCTCATGCGGCCCCCGGTAAAAATTAATTGCCCACCCCTGATTTAAAGGCTAGAGTACAAATGAGTTTTAAGATGAGACTTAAATGCTTCTACTGAGGTAGCATCTCTAACTTTTACCGGGAGGGCATTCCATAGTATTGGAGCCCGAATAGAAAACGCTCTATAGACTTTTTTTGGGCTCTGGGAATCACTAATAAGCCGGAGTTCTTTGAACGCAGATTTCTTGCCGGGACATATGGTACAATACAATCGGCAAGATAGGCAGGAGCTTGACCGTGTAGTATTTTATACGTAAGTAGTAAAACCTTAAAGTCGCATCTTAGGTGCACAGGAAGCCAGTGCAAGTGAGCCAGTATAGGCGTAATATGATCAAACTTTCTTGTTTTTGTCAAAAGTCTAGCAGCCGCATTTTGTACCATCTGTAATCTTTTGATGCTAGACATAGGGAGGCCCGAAAATAAAACGTTACAATAATCGAGACGAGATGTAACGAACACATGGATAATGATCTCAGCATCGCTTGTAGACAAAATGGAACGAATTTTAGCGATATTACGGAGATGAAAGAAGGCCGTTTTAGTAACACTCTCAATGTGTGACTCAAACGAGAGAGTTGGGTCGAAGATAATACCCAGATTCTTTACCGAGTCGCCTTGTTTAATTGTTTGGTTGTCAAATGTTAAGGTGGTATTATTAAATAGATGTCGGTGTTGAGCAGGACCGATAATCAGAATTTCCGTTTTCTTAGCGTTGAGTTGCAAAAAGTTAGCGGACATCCATTGTTTAATTTCATTAAGACACGCCTCCAGCTGACTACAATCCGGCGTGTTGGTCAGCTTTAGGGGCATGTAGAGTTGAGTGTCATAACAGTGAAAGCTAACACCGTATTTGCGTATGATGTCACCTAGCGGCAGCATGTAAATACTAAAGAGTGCAGGGCCAAGAACCGAACCCTGGGGAACTCCGCACGTTACCTTAACATAGTCCGAGGTCACATTGTTATGGGAGACACACTGCATCCTGTCAGTAAGATAAGAGTTAAACCAAGACAAGGCTAAGTCTGTCATCCCAATACGCGTTTTGATACGCTCTAATAAAATATTATGATCAACAGTATCGAAAGCGGCGCTAAGATCAAGAAGCAGCAACATAGATGAAGCATCAGAATCCATCGTTAGCAATAGATCATTAGTCATTTTTGCGAGGGCTGTCTCCGTAGAGTGATTTGCCCTGAAACCGGATTTAAAAGGTTCACAGAGATTGTTAGACGCTAAGTGTTCATTTAGCTGCTGTGCGACAATTTTTTCGAGGATTTTCGAGATAAACGGAAGGTGGGACACCGGCCGGTAGTTTACCAAGAGATCAGGACCGAGGTTAGGTCTTTTGAGTAGAGGTTGAATAACCGCTTTTTTGAATGCTAGGGGAACAGTGCCAGAGGAAAGTGATACGTTTATAATATTTAACACTGATGGACCTAATAATACAAAAAGCTCTTTGATAAGTTTCCCAGGAATTGGGTCAAGTAAACATGTTGTTTGTTTTGTCCCATTTACACATTTTGACAATTCCTCCAATGTTATTTCATCAAAGAGAGAGAAACTATTTTGGAGGGCGGTATCCGTCGTATATACAGTCGTATTTGGGTTAATAGAACCCAGTTGTAGCTGAGATGCTTAATCTCTTTTCTAATGACTTCAATTTTCTTATTAAAGAAATTCATAAAGTCATCTGCTGAGTGGGCGGAGCTACTGGGAGGAGTCCCTTGTTGGGTTAGCGATGCTACTGTACTAAACAAAAATTTAGGATAATTTTTGTTGAGGTGGATAAGATTTAAGTAATATTTTGCTTTAGCTGAGGTAAGCATGCGTTTATAAGTTATTAAACTATCACCACATGCTTGATGGAAAACCTCAAGTTTGGTCGCACGCCATTTGCGTTCCAGCTTTCTACATGATAATTTCTGGGCTTTAGTTTCTTCTGTAAACCATGGGGTACGCCTTTTAGGGGCCCTTTTTACCTTTAGCGGTGCTACACTATCAATGGTGTTGCGCAGGGCGTCGTTAAAGTTGTTAGTGAGGTTATCAATAGAGCCCACATAATTTGGGAATGGTGCCATTACCAAAGGCAGTAGGTCAGTAAGAGTCGTCGTTGTGGCAGCATTAATGTTGCGGCTGCAAAGAGACCTCAAGCATTTGGTGTTGTTTTATTGAGGTGTACCTTGTTATACTCCATCTACTTGGTACTGCTTGGTCAAACAGTGCTAAAGTATTTTACATGAATAAACAACAATATAATGTTTATGTCTTCAAAACACAATCTATGCAGTTCCAACTAATGCTCATGGCTTAGTTAGAACTAAGCCAACTTAATTTGCCACAGACAAATTAAACATTGTTTACAGTTTTACTTTAATACGCATTTTCTAACATTTATATTTTCAAAGGTTACATAATGTGCATACTAGGGGTGTGAATCTTTACGCACCAACCGATTTGATTCAATTCCAATTCCTGGAGTGACTGTTGCGGCATGGTCGCATGTTAATGGGGACGGAACTCCAGAGGCAGTGTGCAGGTAAGACAATTATTTATTTACCATAAATCAGTCAGGCAGGAATACAAAAGTATAGGAAGCGTGCCGATAGCACGATAAGCTATGGTAAGCTAAAGGAAAAGCTTAGCATGGAACAAGGAAGCAAGAAGTCAATGTAACGTGTTGCGTGAAGCAAACAAGTTAGCCAGACTGAGCGTGGCGAAAAGCAGGAATAAATAGCTCTCTGATTAGTGCCTGGGAGCAGGTGAGCGTCCCGAACACTAATCGGAGGCAGGTGAAAATAATCAGCACCCATGGCAACCAAGAAAACACAAACCTAGGGGTGCTGAAACAGAACTAAGGGAGTCTTTGACTAAACAAAATATGATCCGGGCAACGGATCATGACAGTGCTGATTCGATTTAGAATCGCTTCTTGATAAATGTTAGAAGAGTGCCTTCTGGTTACATAGAAATGGCCTCAAACGTCTTTTATAAAATGTATTCTTATTTTTAAAAAAAACATTTTTATTATTAATATTTTTATTTATTTATTTAAAACAAATTATGAATCGGGATGAGTAAGAATCGCGATTCAGATGGGAATCGATTTTTTTTGTGCACCCCGAGCGCATCCAGTTCATCCATCCACCCATCCATTGTCTACCACTTGTCCCTTTTGGGGTCGCGGGGGGTGCTAGGATAGGATAGGTCTTTATTGTCATTGCACAAGTACAACGAAACTTTTTTTTCAGCACAAACCCGTTCAAGATTAGACAAACAAACAGTGTACAGGGTTACAGAACAGGAACTCTGATGGGTCGCCATAAGGCGCCCCGTAAAAGATGGGGAAAAAGGTAAAACGCTGGGGAAGGATGAGTAAAAAAAATACAATCTAGACTGGGCTCCTAAGGGGGCCTAGTCTGGAGTGGGAAAAAACCTCCATAGCAAAGCACATATACAACATACATCTCGAGATATCTAGCAACAGAGGGAAGGGGCGGAGTAATGGTGGTAGGCCGCAGCTCTCGGCGCTGACCATCCTTCCATCACCCCTATGGGATTTGCGTCGAGGGCGTTGGTTTGGGGGTTTGGAGGGGTGTATGTGTGGCGTATATTTTTGTGGATGCATGTTGTTTGTATGTGAGCCTACAGTGTGTCTCTGTTCCGCGGCCTTGATTCTTGTGCAGCCGATAAGTCCAAAGTCAACAACAACAGGTGTGTGTCCATGAGAGACAAGAAGGGAGTTTGTTGTGTCTTCGTCACACTGTCCTTCGGGAGAGTCTCGAAGCCAGGGAAACAATCCAAGTTCGAATGTTTTGTATGCGAGTGAAAATGAAAATTTGCTTTTCGCTCTAAATTGTCTATGACTGGTCCTCAAAAATCCTGCGAGGCAGACAGTCCGATGTTATCCAAGTGTCCACAGTTCTTCTCACATCCTCCAATGATTCGTGGCAGCTTTGGGGTACTTTGAAGACTGCCAGCAACTTCCAATTTGTGGACAAACCAGAGCAACGCTTACTCCAATCAGCAGATGTCCTGTTGTCATAATTCCGAATAGGTAGATATCTTCGCGTCTTCGACAGAAAAGGGTCACCAGGCCCGCGGCACTCCTTCTTCTCCCAAGAGTCCGTCGCGTATCCAGCAACAACCGCTTCGTCACGACAGCAGGTTCCCCCAAAACCAAGATCTTGTCAATTTCGTTGAGGCCAGTTAAATAGTTCCAATGTTTAGATTTGGAGAGCAGTGCAAAAAGAGGCAACAAGAAAGTTAAGACAAGACAAAGAAGCAAGCAGGAGAGATAAGGCAGAGGGAAGGGGAGCGTCCACCCTCGATGAGTGCCAGAGAGAAAAAGGAGCCTATCTCAGCTGCATTCGGGCGGAAGGCGGGGTACACCCTGGACAAGTCGCCACTTTATCACAGGGCCAACACAGATAGACAGACAACATTCACACACTAGGGACAATTTAGTGTTGCCAGTTTGTGACATAATAGCAACTGTTGTAGTATTGCACGCTAGAAATGTGACTTTTGTGTTGACAATGCAATGTAAAAAGCATGTAGAGAAATGTACAACGTTTTTGTCATTTGTTTAAAGGTCATCTCAGCACGCAACACTGCCATGAGTTTAGTTTATCGTATTTAAGCCGTTATTGTAATGCTCTGATGTCACACTATATGCAGGTACTGTACGCTCATGCAGCAACATCACCCACACAAGAGTTCTGTGGACCAGACTGAATCTTGTCTTGCTGATACTCCGCCAGATGACCAGAAAGTGTCGACTCCCCTTTGGGATCCCCCACAGGAAAAAGTCGAAATGAACAATTGACTCAACATTTGGAATGCTCTCAATCTACGCTAACCGTCTATGTTTTAGCTCGCCTGCTGAGAAAAGCTGCTCTTGATAGCATCTCAAGCCCTGGTCTCCTTATCTCCTTGGTTACGCAACGCAAAGATCCACCTCGCTAATGGGACGCTTAGCGCAGGACACGTGTGTGAAACCGTGTCCATCTGAAAAATGCAACTAGAATATCTGCTAAAATGTTACCTGTGCAGCATTTTGTGATTTCATAAGTAAGCAGACAGTATTTCATAATCGCAGTACTCCGTGAACACATACAGCATTTGGCTGCAGGCAGTCTTGGCTAGCGATAGTGCCAAGGAGAAACCGGAGTTTGAAAACCTTAAAGTCCTCTTTCTGGGAACCCTTTGCTGACAATTGACTATGACTTTTTTTTTGGCAAATAATCATTAACTTCGAATTTAATGGCACCAACACATTGCAAAAAAGTTGGCAAAGGGCCATTTTTACCACTGTGTTACATGGCCTTTCCTTTTAACAACACTCAGTAAACGTTTGGGAACTTTTTTCAGGTGGAATTATTTCCCATTCTTGCTTGATGTAGACCTTAAGTTGTTCAACAGTCCGGGGTCTCCGTTTTGGTGTTTTAGGCTTCATATTGCGTCACACATTTTCAATGGGAGACAAGTCTGGACTACAGGCAGGCCAGTCTAGTACCCGCACTCTTTTACTATGAAACCACACTGTTGTAACACGTGGCTTGGCATTGTCTTGCTGATATAAGCAGGGGCGTCCATGATAACGTTGCTTGGATGGCAAAATATGTTGCTCCAAAAATTGTATGTACCTTTCAGTATTAATGGTGCCTTCACAGATGTGTAATACACCCCCATACCATCACAGATGCTGGCTTTTGAACTTTGCGCCTAGAACAATCCGGATGGTTCTTTTCCTCTTTGTTCCAGAGGACACGACATCCACAGTTTCCAAAAACAATTTGAAATGTGGACTCGTCAGACCACAGAACACTTTTCCAATTTGCATCAGTCCTTCTTGGATGAGCTCGGGCCCAGCGAAGCCGACGGCATTTCTGGGTGTTGTGATATTGGCTTTCGCTTTGCATAGTATAGTTTTAACTTGCACTTACAGATGTAGCAATGAACTGTAGTTACTGACAGTGGTTTTCTGAAGTGTTCCTGAGCCCATGTGGTGAAATCCTTTACACACTGATGTCGGTTTTTGATGCAGTACCGCCTGAGGGATCGAAGGTCCGTAATATTATCGTTTACGTGCAGTGATTTCTCCAGATTCTCTGAACCTTTTGATGATATTACAGACCGTAGATGTTGAAATCCCTAAATTCCTTGCAATAGCTCGTTGAGAAATGTTGTTCTTAAACTGTTGGATAATTTGCTCACGCATTTGTTCACAAAGTGGTGACCCTCACCCCATCCTTGTTTGTGAATGACTGAGCATTTCATGGAAGCTGCTTTTATACCCAATCATGGAACCCACCTGTTCCCAATTAGCCTGTTCACCTGTGGGATGTTCCAAATAAGGGTTTGATGAGCAATCCTCAACTTCATCATTCTTTTTTGCCACTTGTGCCAGCTTTTTTGAAACATGTTGCAGGCATGAAATTCTAAATGAGCTAATATTTGCAAAAAATAACAAAGTTTTCCAGTTCGAATGTTAAGTATCTTGTCTTTGCAGTCTATTCAATTGAATATATATAGGTTATATAGGTTGCAAATCCTTGTATTTAGTTTTTATTTACGATTTACACAACGTGCCAACTTCACTGGTTTTGGGGTTTTGTAGATTAAAATCCTCATGAGTCCATTTTAAGCCAGAGGTCTTCAACACGGGGTTATGTAAACCCCTATGGGGTCCGCAGAGGTACTGCAGTGGGGTTGTGACATTTTTGGTTGATCAGACTTTTCAAAACTATATTTCTTCATATTACTACCGTTTTGGGGTCATTGGCCTGGAAAACGTTGAAAACCCCCACTTTAAGCTGTTTAAACAAAATCTAAGTAATTGTATGTTTTGCATTTTGATCTCCGACCATACCGAACAGTGATCATAAAAGAGAGTACCATGATTATCAGCTACCGTTACACTCTTTAGGTGTGTTACGACAAAGATGCTTTGTGGTTTCTTTGTCTCTTCTGTGCCAGATGTATTTAAAGTGTGAATAAATTGAGGGACCCAACAGGCAAAAAAGAGAACCAAGAGTGACACACAGTCTCATTAAAACCTGACTTGTAGTGACAATAATACTCCAAACAGTTCTCCTCTTTGATTTTGCTCAGCACTCAAGGCCACTGACAGTTTGTTGGTCGGGGAATAAACAAAACTGAAATATACCGAGATGGCGGCGACAGAAGAGGAAAAAAAAGAGCAGAGAAGTGCGAGGGAGCTTGTTGACAAATCTGCTGCCTTCTCTGTTATTTTTTTTTCTCGTCTTCCTTTGTGCTTTCTAACTGCTGCCATGTGTTTAATATCACATGTAATCAGTTCCAGACCTGGCTGGACAAGGGGAGGGAGTGGGGTCTCGCGTCGGGACAACCGCCATCACTACACTTGAGCCAGACGACAACAACAACAAAAACAGCAAACACGACACAACCCGCAAACAAGCGAGGGTAAATGTTGTTGTAAACGAAACAGGAATATAAATCTCCTATTTCCCAACAGTGCGCCAAACTTGCGGGGAATTCCAGACGTTAGTCCAGACGGATGACACAGTTTAAATTTTGGAGAAATTTTTTTTTGGGGGGGGGAAACATCTCCTACTGCGCTCGAGTGCAAATCATGAAGTAACATCCCGCATACTTGTCGTGCTTGAAACGCTACTCAAACGCGTGTTTATATACCTGTACGTCTTAACATGTTTGCAAACAACCAACTGAGCGTGTGTGTTCCCAGAAGACCGAAAGAGGTCCGAGTGGTGGATGAGATATGGTTCTAATTTGGTGCGCACACACATCTCCCCCTTGACGCCTGCCCTGCTGGGCCATTTGGTCAAAACGGGGCGGAGCTTTCAACTGAGGTCAGTAATTCTACTATTTAAAATTTGGGAGGGGGTGATCACAGTAGTACCATACACTGCCTGAAGGGGGCACTCTTGCACTTGTACATCAAAACAGTGTACATCCAGCAGTCTCCAGTGAGTGTGAGTCCAATATGTTGTGACGCCTTTCTAAAAATGTTGCTAAACATCAAGTAGGGTATAACAGTCAGAGGAATGGAGCGTACATATTTAAGGCATGAAATAGCACCGACTGTCTCCGAGCATTAATGGGTGAAGGGGTGAAAAGTTAGGGTGGTGGGCTGGGGGGAGAGGACTGTGTTCCTGGAAGTGTGTGAGGAGGCAACAAAGAATTTAAGCGTGTGTGTGTGTGTGTGTTCCCTGAAGCTGGATTACTTTTTCCCCATAGAACAGGGGTGTCAAACTCATTTTAGATCGAAGGCCACAAGGAGAAAAATCTATAACATGGCACGATAACTTAAAAGTAAAGACAACTTCAGATTGTTTTCTTTGTTTAAAAATAGAACAAGCACATTCTAAAATGTACAAATCATAATGTTGGGTTTTTTTTTTTTACACTTACATGTTGCGGTTAATAGTATTCTACCTTTATTTGTGGTTATTTACACTTTCTGAATAAATGATGTGATAATGTTCATCAGTCAACTCATTGGTGTTAATTTTCAATCTATCAAGATAAAAAAATAATATCAAAATCTAATTACAGGATGTTATTTATGTAGTTTGCTCATTTTCCTCAACATCATGTGGTTTATTTTTACATATGTAGCATAATCTACAAAGATACAAATAATTGCTATTAGGACATCTAGTGGACACATTTAAAACAGCAGTTTCTTTCATTCTAAAATGTTGGCGCTTGCATACATACATACATACATACATACATACATACATACAGTTCACCCGACAATACAGTGACGACGGTGAACAGTGCGCAGGTACATCAGTTAGTTATGAGATCACACATTACACTCCCCCCGTATTGCACACCTCCCGTATTGCACTATCCCAATATTGCACTCCTTATTATGGCATCCGGTTATTACAGTAGTTTTCTGTTGTTAAGTGCTTTGATTGCCAGTGGGACAAAGGAAAATCTATACCTGTTGAGTTTGTATGTTGTTGTTCTGTACCATTTACCATTTGGCATCAACACAATTTCACTATGAAGTATGTGGTATGGGTCACGGTTGATTTTAAGACCCTGCTTCCTCACGGTCTTGTTGAATATTTCTTAAAGGGTAACAGGGGGGCTGCATGCCAATTATTTTACCAGCCGTCTTGATAAGGTTTTGAAGTTGGGTTTTGAGTTTGACAGACAGATTTCCAAACCATGTGGAGAAGCCATAACGGGTGACAGATTCAATGTTTGCCTTATAAAACAACATCATGATATTGCTTGCCACACCGTTGACCCCTGAGCCTCCTTAGAAAGTGCAGGCGCTGGTTAATACAGGAGCTAATGATCTCATGTTGCTCATTTGGTTTGAAGGCCAAATATTCCCACACTTTTTTTCCTTTTGCAATCTTCTTATTTTCCTCCTATGTTTTGTTGTCGTCCTTTGCAGTGCTTCTCACTCTCTGTCCGTGCATCCTGTGTGTGTAAGCTAGCGCTCCCGCCTCCGCCCACCGAGACAAAGATTGTGGATGATTGACCTTTTAATTCTGAGTAAACGAGCTCAGTTGCTGGAACCTTCTTGTACAGAGACAAGAAAACCAAACACACACATAGACATGGCAATTTATCCATAACGGCAGGGTTATCGAGTTCATTTTCATTTATCGTTCGATTCATTGATTTATTGTCCTTTGGCCAAGGCCTATGGGTGTATTTATCTATCCTCTTGACGCACTAGCCTGAGAAGTTGATACCATGACTCAGAGCTAAAACAACATCAGGGATGCAATACTAACACATTTTAATTTGCCTGCTCACCTCTAACAATTATCAGAATGATGTTTTGCCGAAGGTTTCTTCTAACCTGACTCTCGCCAGATCCTTGTAGTTCACTGAGCTCCACACAAGGATCTGGGACTTCTAAATAGGAGATGTATTTCAGAAGACGGGGCCTTATAAAAAATCACTGTATGCGATTGGATAAACCATTTGTTCGTTATCTTGAATGACGAGCTACTTCAACCACTCACATCGAAATCAACCCGTGACGCTGGCGAGAGCGACGCTGGGAAATCCAAAACAGAACAGCCAACATATTGGATAACGACAGAGCGAAAAGTTAGAGAACTTTTACTGAAACAACGCAGCAATGTCAGTAGACCATCGAAGTCGTTTGTGCAAAGAAAATAAGTCAGCAAACGACTCAGTCGCTTCGGTGCTACGTCTCATCTATGAAATCCCGCCCGGCGATCCTGATTGGTTCATTATTTTTTGCTATCTTGAAGGAGTTTGCATTGCCTTCGAGCCCAGATCCTTGTGTGGAGCTCAGCGAACTACAAGGATCTGGCAAGAGTCAGGTTAGGTTTCTGCTGCAACTAGGGATGATGTTTGATAAGAAATTATCGAGTTCGAGCCTATTATCAAATCCTCTTATCGAACCGATTCCTTATCGATTCTATTATCGAGTCCAGATAGGTTGTTGTATATGGAAAAAAACACACAATATTTGGTTCAACAAAAGCTCACTTTTATTATATAAGGAAAAAAATAAAATCTAATAAATAAATAAATATTGACTGTTACCCCCCTAAAAAAATAAAAAAAAATAAACAAATATTGACTGTTGTTAGCCAAAGTATATTAAGTCCGATTTTTCAGAAAAACAAATATATACAGTAACACAAAAACAACCTGTCTCTGTGATCACTATAGGTGTATAAATAATAATATAGTGTTAAATAAAATCAGTCCCTTGGGCACACAACTGAAAATAATACAGCTCTCCAAAAAGTGTACTTCTGCTATTTGACATAAATGTTTGTTATGATGCTTTGACATTTTTGCACTTGATTTCTTTATTGAAAGAAAATTCTATGAAGAGAAAAGTTGTTTGCAAATGTGGTTACAATGCTAAAAAATGAAAGGTTAAAGCTAAAAAAAAAGAAATACACTTTATTGAGTTAACATGATTTCTTTATAGGGGGAAAGATGTGATGTTATGAGCTAGGAATATAACAACTACACTACCCAGCATGCAACGGGAGTGACGCACATGCGCGGTAGCCCCGAAAAGTGTTGTTGCATGTCGTCACCCAGCAGCTAAGAATGAGGTTATGAGCACGCTGTGAAAGTAAACGTCAAGAATTCAGCCAACACGCCTCGTCTGCATTATTTATAATTAGACAGACAACACATATACAGTGTGATTTAGTTTTTTTACAAGGAAAGAAAAACAAAAGTTAAAAAAGGGAGATGTTATATATGTTGTATATATATGTATGTGCTGCGGTTGCTTTAAGAACGTTGCGACAGCTGCCGTAAAGGAGGTGCGTTGCTAGCCTGGTTGCTATGTTTCCGGTTGGTCGTAAAAGTGTTCGTCATGTGTTTGTACCCTGCTCAAATCTCTCAGTAAAGTTATTCATTGGATTATACCTTTTGTTTTGAACTTTATTACACCTTGGAGCGCTTTTTCCGGTGCATTGTTTTTCCTACTTTCCCTATCTGCGCCTAATGACTGAGCTACTTGACGTCATTTCTTGTGATGTCACACGGAGCATTTCTGGTCGGGACAGATTCGTTCCGAGGGATTCGAATAGAGAACCAACTCTTTTTCTTTACTATAGTGGTCTCGATAACGGGTACCGGTTCTCAAAAAGGGATTCGAGTCTGAGGACCCGGTTCTTTTCTTATCGAACAACCGGGAAAACCGGTTTCGAGTATCATCCCTAGCTGCAACACAATTACATTTGTTTTTTTCTTCTTTGGTAGAGAAAAACAACAGGGTCCAATAAAAAGTGGAGGAGGTGAAACAAACAGAACCACAGAACATGTGTTTGTCTGAGTGCTATCCAAAGACAACACTGTTTCATTTAGCAGTTATGACTTATCTGTTGGTGACAGCTGGGAAAATTCAGACCAAAGCTCTTAAATGTTTCACTTTTTTGTGGGGCAGGGGGTTGAGTGTGTCAGCACCTGTACGCGCGTCCTGAGCGCACTTTAACGTAACTTTAATGCCTTCACGTCACTCTCTGTGGAGCAAATGTGGTCCAACATAGATAAAGGACGAGGATCCAAACGACGTTCCGGTCCAAATGTTTGTGCAACAGATGTGACGCACTGGAACTGACACAAGCGTGTTGTTGTGATAGAGCCCAGAAGACAGAGCCTGCTTCCTTTAAGCATCCGTGCGCTTCGGGCGGGATGTGACACGGGTGGGGGGGGGAGACGAGAGGCAGCACCACGGTTTGGAGTGTGTGTCCTGGCAAGAGGGACAAATGAACCAGCAGATTTATTAGCAGAGGAGGGAGAGCCCGAAGCAGGAAGTGAGGAGAGGAAGGGAGGCTACGAATTAAACAATTTTGCATTTGCCAGCTGTTAGTCAACGAAGGGAGCCAATTTAAACAAGATTGATGTTGATGTTGTCAAGTTGAGAGTGCCAAACAGGGTAAGTGACAATGACCACCTTTCCATGCACTAAATGAGTCTGATTTCTCAAATTATTTGGCTCAAAATAAGCATTCTACAACCCACGGAAACACAATTGACCATTATCTTAATCTGATCGTGTTAGGCTTTTGAAAAATCTGATTTACACACCTCGATTATGGAATTGAAATCCGTTACAGTGCCTGACGGGTGATATGTAAAATACTCTCTCCACACTTCCTCATGTTTGGCACATTTTAGCTACTTGATTTTTCTGATCGATTACAAAACTTTAAAGAGGCCGTCAGGGACGTAAACAAGGTAGGAGTGAAACTTTCACACACTCTTAATATTCAATGTTTTATCGTTTGTACTTCATTTTGCATTGTCGTCAGGGTCTGAGGTAGGGGGGTTGGTAAAAATGAAGTACCGTACTTTCCGGACTATAAGGCGACAGTGCGCCTAGTAACCCGGTGCGCCTGATGTACGGAATATTTCTGGTTTTGCTCACCGACCTCGAAGCAATTTTATTTGGTACATGGTGTAATGATAAGTGTGACCAGTAGATGTCAGTCAAACATAAGATATACGTTGTAAGAGGTATGATGGCACTATCACCCAAGTAAACAACACTAACAATTTTGCATTTGCCAGCTGTTAGTCAACGAAGGGAGCCAATTAAAACAAGATTGATGTTGATGTTGTCAAATTGAGAGTGCCAAACAGGTTAAGTGACAATGACCACCTTTCCATGCACTAAATGAGTCTGATTTCTCAAATAATTTGGCTCAAAATAAGCATTCTACAACCCATGGAAACACAATTTACCATTACCTTAATCTGATCGTGTTAGCCTTTTGAAAAATCAGATTTACACACCTAGATTATGGGACTGAAATACGTTACAGTGCCTGATGGGTGATATGCAAAACACTCTCTCCACACTTCCTCGTGTTTGGCACATTTTAGCTGCTTGATTTTTCTGACTGATTACAAAACTTTATAGAGGCCATCAGGGACTTTCACATACTGTTAATATTCAATGTTTTATCCGTTATACTTTATATTGCATTGTCGTCAGGGTCTGATTAAAAATGAAGTAGTTTAAGTTATGAGTTGTTTTTCAGTCTGTCATAGCTTGCTTTGATAAATGTAATTTGAAGTGTTATTTTTGTACAAATTATTGTTGCTACGTCACAATCAACGCTCTGCTGTGTGGGGGGAAAAAAGCGTTGCAATGTGTGTATTCATGTAGACTTGTCTGTGTGTGTATGAGTGCATGCGTGCGTGCGCATCCACATAACAGCGCATTTGCGATTACCGTGGCTTTACCGCAGTGTGTACTGCTTTCTTACATGTTTGGCAAATTTCCCTTTTCAATTTGGTATTGAACTAATATGCAGACTTAAAGCATTGTGATCACAGATTACGTGTAAAAACAGCTGTGTAAACGTGATCACAGATCACTTTGAGATAACACACATGGTTGTACTAAATAACTGAAGTTCGTGTTTGTGTGTATGAATTGTTTTATGGACCCTTGCTTTCGGTAAAGCAAGGGACCAAAAATGCAAAACATAAAACTGATTATCTTTTCTGGTATCAGATTTAATATTGAGCTAAAATAGGGCCAAAAGTTTTCTATTTGAAAAAGTAAATTTGGGAACTGAAAAAACAGGTTTTTATGTGAAATTTTGGAAAATACATCAGTGTATTCAAAACAAAAAAACAAGTACACATTATTTTTATCAGTTTGAATACAGTTATGAGTCACTCTGGTAATTATTTTGAATACATTTTCAGTTTTTGAATTCATATTTTTTGAGATTTCAGCTTGTTTTTTTTTTCCAGGTTCAAATCGTGAATTGATTTTTTGAGGTCCAGCTCTTTCTTTTTCAGATACAAATCTTTTTTGTATTAGATTCAGACCTTTGGCCCGAATTTAGCTTTGGAGTCGTGTCATCATCTGAGAGGAGGTGGAATCAAACCAACTTCAAGAGTCCGTTTGCCTGCATATCATTTTGCTGACTCGAGTGGCTGAACAACTGGTTTCTCAGTCCTTCTTATATTAAGTAATGAAGTTGCAAATACCCGCAGATTGATAAAGAAGGTGAGAAACACTGTTGAATTTTACTAAGACCTCGGAACGCATTACTAATGGTGTCCAAGCCCAAAACTATATATATTTATTAATAAAAAATCTGTTTTCGTATAACAATGAGGGTGTCTGGAACAGATTAGTTGATTTGACCTAATTTTCTACGGGGTAAAATTGCAAAGGTTTTTGTATAAGTTGTTTTAGGTCAGACATTTTGGAACAAAAATTAAAGGCCTACTGAAATGAATTTGTTTTATTTAAACGGGGATAGCAGATCCATTCTATGTGTCATACTTGATCATTTCGCGATATTGCCATATTTTTGATGAAAGGATTTAGTAGAGAACAACGACGATAAAGGTCGCAACTTTTGGTCGCTGATAAAAAAAGCCTTGTATGTACCGGAAGTAGCGTGACGTCACCAGAGGAAGGACTCCTCATATTCTACCATTGTTTTCAATAGAGTGAGAGAGATTCGGACCGAGAAAGGGACAATTACCCCATTAATTTGAGCGAGGATGAAAGATTTGTGGATGAGGAAAGTGAGAGTGAAGGACTAGAGAGGCAGTGCAGGATGTATCTTTTTTCGCTCTGACCGTAACTTAGGTACAAAGGCTCATTGGATTCCACACTTTCTCCTTTTTCTATTGTGGATCAGGGATTTGTATTTTAAATCACCTCTGATACTATATCCTCTTGAAAATGAGAGTCGAGAACGCGAAATGGACATTCACAGTGACTTTTATCTCCACGACAATACATCGGCGAAGCTCTTTAGCTACTGAGCTAACGTGATAGCATCTGGCTCAAATGCAGATAGAAACAAAATAAATAAATCCCTGACTGGAAGGATAGACAGAAGATCAACAATACTATTAAACCATGTACATGTAACTACACGGTTAATAATTCTCAGCCTGGCAAAGCTTAACAATGCTGTTGCTAATGACGCCATTGAAGCTAACTTAGCAACCGGACCTCACAGAGCTATGATAAAAACATTAGCGCTCCACCTACGCCAGCCAGCCCTCATCTGCTCATCAACACCCGTGCTCACCTGCGTTCCAGCGATCGACGGCGTGACGAAGGACTTCACCCGATCATCCGTGCGGTTAGCGGCTAGCGTCGGCTAGCGTCGGCTAGCGTCGGCTAGCGTCGGCTAGCGTCGGCTAGCGTCGGCTAGCGTCGGCTAGCGTCGGCTAGCGTCGGCTAGCGTCGGCTAGCGTCGGCTAGCGCGTCTGCTATCCAAGTAAGTCCTCCTGGTTGTGTTGCTACAGCCAGCCGCTAATACACCGATCCCACCTACAACTTTCTTCTTTGCAGTCTCCATTGTTCATTAAACAAATGGCAAAAGATTCACCAACGCAGATGTCCAGAATACTGTGGAATTTTGAAATGAAAACAGAGATTTTTTGTATTGGATTCAATGGGGTACCAATACTTCCGTTTATCTATTGACGTCACGCGCATACGTCATCATATATAGACGTTTTCAACCGGAAGTTTAGCGGGAAATTAAAAATTGCATTTTATAAGTTAACCCGGCCGTATTGGCATGTGTTGCAATGTTAAGATTTCATCATTGATATATAAACTATCAGACTGCGTGGTTGGTAGTAGTGTGTTTAAGTAGGCCTTTAAGGTATGGTACCACTATAATACAAACGTTTTTTTTAATGAAAGTTCAACAATGAAGAAAAGTTATGACTTTAACAGTCTGAAATTAAACACCTGAACTGGAAAACAGTTGTTTCTTTCCCTTAAGTGCATCATTTGCGGTTTTACCGACATGGAGACCCATTCTCCAACTCTACTGAACAATGCCAGCACACTGCTTTAGTTGTATCCACTTTTCTTTGTCTGTTTACATATTTAATTGCAAGGGGAAAATGTTCCCAAACAAGAGATTATATTGACAGAAGAGGGTATTCAAGCTTTGGCTTCTCCTTGGCACTATTGCCAGCTATTCCCCCACTTAATTTGTTCCGTGTGGGACATTTGGGTTGCCTCAGAATAAATGTAATGTTACACCCCTCGTACAGCAGCCAAGGCAAAAAAAAAGGGCAATTTTGTTTCGTCCCATTTTCTTGCAGGTACCAAAATTTCTATGTCGTTAAAACAGTTCCAAAATATGCATGCATAAAAACCTCCCTCTGCATTCGTGTGGCCCCTCTGCGTGTGAAGAGAGGCCACAAGTTGCGTTAAGTTTATCCTTGAAATTATAAGGTTAAATGTCGATGTGTAGCACTACCAAATAATGACAGTAAAAATGATGAAGTCATATAAATTATCAGTAAGTCAAGGTGTTATAATACATTCTGAACAAAATATATGCTAAAAACAATTTTAATTTAATAGTATGTTTTTGTATTTTAGAAAAAGAACCACATCACCTGAGAAATAAGGACTAGGGCCAGGTATCGTGGCCATTTTCCCAAATGTATTGGATTTTGATTCCTAAGGTTCTAAATCGATTAATCTCGATTTGATGTGAGCTACATGTCTCAAATCTGTTACAAAAAACAAATGTACTTAGTTCTTTCTTATTACCATACAACTTTGGACACTTTAAAAATTCTTAACAATCACACAAGTGCAGTTTTGGAACAAGAAATGAATAAAAAGTATGCCCTGTGAATCAATATTGCACAATTTAAAATATATTGATCCATTACATTATTTTCATTCAGCCCTACTAAGGACACCCACAACCCAATGTAAAAACTGAGGCACATACACTATATTGCCAAAAGTATTTGGCCACCTGCCTTGACAAGGCCAAGCCCAAAAAACAACCCCACACCATAATTCCTCCTCCACCAAATTTCACACTCGGCACAATTCAGTCCGAAATGTACCGTTTTCCTGGCAACCTCCAAACCCAGACTCGTCAATCAGATTTCCAGATGGAAAAGTGTGATTCATCACTCCAGAGAACGCATCTCCACTGCTCTAGAGTCCAGTGGTGACGTGCTTTACACCACTGCATCCCACGTTTTGCATTGGACTTGGTGATGTATGGCTTAGATGCAGCTGCTCGCCATGGAAACCCATTCCATGAAGCTCTCTGCGTACTGTACGTGGGCTAATTGGAAGGTCACATAAAGTTTGGAGCTCTGTAGCAACTGACTGTGCAGAAAGTCTTTACACTATGCGCTTCAGCACTCGCTGACCCCTCTCTGTCTGTTTACGGGGCCTACCACTTTGTGGCTGAGTTGCTGTTGTTCCCAAACTCTTCCATTTTCTTATAATAAAGCCAAAAGTTGACTTTGGAATATTTAGGAGCAAGGAAATTTAACGACTGGATTTGTTGCACAGGTGGCATCCTATGACAGTTCCTTGCTGGAAATCACTGAGCTCCAGTGAGCGACCCATTCTTTCACAAATGTTTGTAGAAACAGCCTCCATGCCTAAGTGCTTGATTTTATGCACCTGTGGCCGGGCCAAGTGATTAGGACACCTGATTCTGATCATTTGGATGGGTGGCCAAATTCTTTTGGCAATATAGTGTATATCAGTTAAAAAGTTAAGTTTAAATCGAATGGAAGGGTAAACAGTAGGGGTGTAACGGTACGGGTATTTGCATTGAACCGTTTCGGTACGGGGGTTTCGGTTCGGTTCGGAGGAGTACCGAACGAGTTTCCACACGGACATATTAAGTTTGCCAGGCTGGGGGGGGGGAAGAAAAGTTAATCTGAGGCTGAGTTGACTTGAAACTGTTTAATGTTGCACTTTTTATATGTAGAAGAAAAGTTTTGTCATTTTATCTAATCTGAGCAACAACTTGAGGCAGTTTAATGTTGATTAACGTGGACCCCGACTTAAACAAGTTGAAAAACTTATTGGGGTGTTACCATTTAGTGGTCAATTGCACGGAATATGTACTGTACTGTGCAATTTACTAATAAAAGTCTCAATCAATCAATCAAAAAAAGCACTTTATATGTAGAAAAGTTTTGTTAAGAAACCATTCTGAGCCTTATCTTATTTACTTTTTATTTTATATATGTTGACCACATTAACCCTGGCAATGGACCCTGTGTGTATATGTACGGTATGCCATTGTTTACACATTTGGTAAATAAATAACAAAAAAATTTATATTTTGTTGTTTTCTTACTGTACCGAAAATGAACCGAACCGTGACCTCTACACCGAGGTACGTACTGAACCGAAATTTTTGTGTACCGTTACACCCCTAGTAAACAGCCTCACAAAACTCAATAAGAAAACAACATTTTAAGGGAAAGAAGTGAAAGAAAGCTGACTTGTTGCAGTAGGGGTTTCGAAAAGGAGGAAGTTTAAAGAGTGGGGGGCTGTCATTTGAATTGGCTTTTTTTCTTGGTTTACCATTTCAAATAAAAGGTACCAGCATGGGCTCTTTGAAAGAGTTGGCCACGAGGATCTAAAGTGGCGGATGTTTGATCGTGTTTCTGAATAAAAGCGCACATAAGTTGAAGAGTTCTTTGTGGAAGTGCAATAAAAAAGCATGAAACAGACAAAAAAGGTTATGTTATCTCAGGCTTGAAGGGAACAAGGAGAACAAGCTGTCCAGGTGAAAGTCATCTACTTGCTTCACACATGGTGGACATCCGGATGTGAGGAGTGCATGATGGACCTTTTATATTTTCTTTATCAGCCATTGAAGACATCACTATCGATTGAAGAATCTCTCAGAGATGAAAGAAACCAAACTCTTTCAGCACGGTTGATTCCATCTTGATAAGATGAAGGCAGGATTTTATCATTAAACTGCTCTATTAATCTTCGATTTACCACACTGAAATCTACAAACATAAAAGGAATAGCGATTAAATGCAAAAATTACTGCAAAAAAAAGTAGCTCATCTATCTTGAGGAGAACAGCGCTTTGTTGTTTTAAGCACTTTAAGGTAATGCAAAAAAAGCTAGTCAAATACCGCCCACATGACAAAAAAGCTATGCTGTTTTTAAGGACACACTGCAAAAATGCTAGTCAAAGACCCCTTCTATGACAGAAGAGCTATGATGTTTTTAAGGACCTACTGCAAAAACACTAGTCAAAGACCCCCAATGACAGAAGAGCTAGGTTATTTTAAACGACATACTGCAAAATGCTAGTCAAAGACTCCCCATGACAGAAGAGCTATGCTGTTTTATGGACATACTGCAAACATGCGAGTCAAAGACCCCCTCTATGACAGAAGAGATATGCTGTTTTTAAGGACCTACTGCAAAAATGCTAGTCAAAGACCCCCTCCACGACAAAAGTGCTATGCTGTTTTTAAGGACCCACTGCAAAAGTGCGAGTCAAAGACCCTCCATGACAGAAGAGCTATGCTGTTCTTAAGGACCTACTGGTAAAACGGTAGTCAAAGACCCCCCATGACAGAAGAGCTATGCTGTTCTTAAGGACCTATTGCTAAAATGCTAGTCAAAGACCCCCCATGACAGAAGAGCTATGCTATTATAAACAACATACTGCAAAATGCTAGTCAAAGACTCCCCCTGACAGAAGAACTATGCTGTTTTAAAGGATACACTGTAAAATGCTAGTCAAAGACCCCCTCCATTACAAAAGAGCTATGCTATTTTAAACGACATACTGCAAAATGCTAGTCAAACACTCCCCATGACAGAAGAGCTATGCTGTTTTTAAGGACATACTGCAAAAATGCTAGTCAAAGACCCCTCTATGACAGAAGAGCTATGCTGTTTTTAAGGACCTACTGCAAAAATGCTAGTCAAAGACCCCCTCTATGACAGAGGAGCAATGCTGTTTTTAAGGACCTACTGCAAAAGTGAGAGTCAAAGACCCCCCATGACAGAAGAGCTTTGCTGTTGTAAAGGATACACTGTAAAATGCTAGTCAAAGACCCCCCCCAATGACAGAACAGCTATGCTATTTTAAACGACATACTGCAAAATGCTAGTCAAAGACTCCCCATGACAGAAGAGCTGTGCTGTTTTAAAGGATACACTGTAAAATGCTAGTCAAAGACCCCCTCCACGACAAAAGAGCAATGCTGTTTTTAAGGACCTACTGCAAAAGTGCAAGTCAAAGACCCCCCATGACAGAAGATCTATGCTGTTCTTAAGGACCTATTGATAAAACGCTAGTCAAAGACCCCCCATGACAGAAGAGCTATGCTATTTTAAACAACATACTGCAAAATGCTAGTCAAAGACCCCCTATGACAGAAGAGCTATGCTATATTAAAGGATACACTGTAAAATGCTAGTCAAAGACCCCCTCTATGACAGAAGAGCTATGCTGTTTTTAAGGACCTACTGCAAAAATGCTAGTCAAAGACCCCCTCCACGACAAAAGAGCTATGCTGTTTTTAAGGACCCATTGCAAAAGTGCTAGTCATAGACCCTCCATGACAGAAGAGCTATGCTGTTCTTAAGGACCTACTGCTAAAACGCTAGTCAAAGACCCCCTATGACAGAAGAGCTATGCTATTTTAAAAAACATACTGCAAAATGCTAGTCAAAGACCCCCCATGACAGAAGAGCTATGCTATTTTAAACAACATACTGCAAAATGCTAGTCAAAGACCCCCCATGACAGAAGAGCTATGCTATTTTAAACAACATACTGTAAAATGCTAGTCAAAGACTCCCCCTGACAGAAGAGCTTTGCTGTTATAAAGGATACACTGTAAAATGCTAGTCAAAAACACCCTCCATTACAAAAAAGCTATGCTGTTTTTAAAGAACCTACTGCAAACACAGTAGTAAAAGATCCTTCATGACAGCCGTGCTCTGCTGTTTTTAAGGACACACTGCAAAAATGCTAGTCAAAGACCCCCTCTATGACAGAAGAGCTATGCTGTTTTTAAGAACCTACTGCAAAAATGATATTCAAAGACCCCTTTGATGACATTAGAGCTATTGCTGTTTTTTTAAAGACCTACTGCAAAAACACTAAGAAAAGATCCTCTATATGACAGATAAGCTATGCTGTTTTTTTTATGGACGTACTGCAAAAAATATTGGTCAAAGATCATCTGTATGACAGGAATGCTTAACATTGCAATTGTGAATGTGCTGGAATTACATGACATGATACTTGAAATTATAGCAAGCGTTAACCAGTACTCAGCAGCTGTTTATTATCCAAGTATAGAATGAAGTAGCAAAGCGTTTTTTTTTGCACGTCAGTGTACTCGTCTGTTATTAACACGTGTCCACAATTCGTCGCTACCCCGGCTTTTAAGTTTTTCCACACCACTATAGTTACATTCTGTACATGCTCTTTTTTCTCAGGCTCATGTCGCCCATGGCAGGACAGAAATAAGTGCTATTTCTCTTCCTTGTGCTTAACGTGCCAGGCACATCTGAGTTGAGTTGATGGCAGTCTCCCAGTGTTTTCTCATGGCAGGGTGCGGTCGGATACGCAGAACCAAATCTCCACCTTGGCCACCCATGCTCACATCTACACACACGCTCCCACCACAGAATCAAGGTCCGAGGAGCCAGGTTCAGTCTGGGATGGATGGAAACTCGGTGCCCTCTTCCAATGGAATTCAGACGCACCACACAGGATGAAAAGGGGCTTCGCGGCCAAGCACAGCACAGCACAGACTGACGGGAAGGTAGCTGGCCACAACTTTCACTCAACTTTGCACATTCAACTCTGGATTTATTCAATGTCACAAGTGTGGGGTAACACACAGAAGAAAAACCCACACAGGAAAAGGTGTGCAGAGACTCCACGGCACCATTATCCACAACCGCACGTCAAAGCTGGGTTGCGGGATCCTAACAATCCCCCGCCAGGTTACGAAAAACAAGTTGACGGTAATTGCAAAGTAAGCGTGGGTGTCATGCTGCCGGAGCTAGAACCAACAACCACCCACGGAGTGTTTTGTACACCCTAATTTACACTAATAACCTGGAATCAACTAAAGAAATATCATGCTACTGAAAAGGTTCCAATTATCATGCAGCTAACATTTAAAAGTTTGAGCTGCTCTTTGTTTAAAAAAAACGGTTTAAAAATAACTTTAAAAAATCATATGGGTGTCAACATGCAGTGGGAAACGCCTCACCGGGAATCTAAACCGAAGACATGCGGCCTGGTTTGATGATGCGTGCAATGTTTTTTTTCCCTGCAGAATATGCAATAAAGAGAACTCAATAAAGTGCAGACCTCCACCCACCTAATTTAGTGGATAATGTAATACTTTACATAAAGTCACTTTCTGATGACTAATGTTGTTTTATTAAAATGGCTACATGGCGAATTACTTCATAAAAACACACAACAAACCAATGGAGACATTTATCACCTCAATGCACCACAGCTCCCCGGTCTTGGCAGCACTTGTGCAGCTCGAGGACTAGAACCAGGAGATTCACTAGTGTGGTAAGGCCCTATGATTTCCACTTTAACGGAATCGTGACCAGAATCACAAAATTAAACAATTTAAAACAGAATTGACTGTTAAATGCGGAATCTCACAAAAATGGGTGTAAATGTGACTGAAATTATGTCATTGTGAGAAGAAGGAAGGATTGTCTGGGGAAATCAATCTTCGTCAAGCAGTGCACTTCCAGCTTTCACAATAATAGAGTTGTGCGCAACATTTGGTCTGACTGCCTAACAAAATAAAGGTTTAAAACTAAAGTCCCTTACATATACACTTAGTACTTAAAGAAGTCATTGGTATTTTAAGTCAAAGCATCATCATTTTATAACAAAAATGATGATGCTTTGACTTAAAATACTGGTCAAAACTGTATAAAGATGTATTGAATTCACCAATAATTTTTTGCATTTAATCAACAGACATTGTGTGACAAATTATTTATAAAACAAAAATCATACGCTATGGTGGTAAAATTAGTATGAAAGGTTAACAAATTCTAAACCATTTAAACTGGAAAAAATAGGAATTTGGGGGAAAGAAATATAAAACGGGTTAATGGGGCCCAAGTATAGCACCTATAAAACAATAATCGCAGAGTGTTGAGTTTTGTTCATTGTATCATAATCGTAAAGTAATCATAATCTATAATAATAATAATTCAAGTAACCATTTTAAAGGATATAAACTTTTATTTATCATTACTGTAGAAATATTCCCATTGTACTGCAATTGGAAAGTAAATAACTTTGATATTCTAAATACATAAACAAACAAAAAAAAATAAAGTGGACTCTTATTTCTGTAAGCAAAAATTAAACTTAAATAAATATTGAACATCTTAAAGTACCAGTAGAGTGGAAAAACAAGTTCACTTTATATACTTAATTGTGTTTCATTTTAAACATTAAACCATATCCAGTTGTGTTTACAATCCACAAAGTATGTGAAAATACCGTCTAAACATCACAAAATGCTATAAATTCAGTCGGCCGTTTTGAATATTCCGCTCCAAATCTCTTTGTCAATGTCTGTAGATTCTACCTCACTAGAGGAAAAACGTCAGCACTTTGACCATGTTATCAGATCAGTCATACTGGAAATACGCAAAAATTGGAAAAAGATGTGTTGTTCATCATTCACAATCCTTATCTAAGACAAGAACACATATGCTTGGCTTTTTTTATGTATTCGAAATCTTAAATAAATAGCTAACAATTAAGTCAACAGATCGAGGGTCCTCTATTGCGGCCATAAAACCCTCTAAAAAACATCCAAAAAACGCCAACAATACTCCATTTACATGTTGTCCCCTGAAATTTAACCAAATAAGAGTGATATTGTTATTATAAGCGCCTACAAAGATGGCCTATTTTAGCAGCGCATTGGTAGCAGTGAGCTAATGCTAGCTTACACTGCTATTGTTGACACAATGAACCAGCGGCTGCTTCTGTTTTGTATCAAACTTGCTAAAAGTAAATTCTAGATTATAATTCAAGCATCTCTCACCTGGTAGTAAACAAATGTGGCCATGGACTGACAGGCTGGTCGACTTTGACACCCCAGATGGCAAAAAAGGAGTCGCGTTTGAATCTTCATCTAAACGGAATTATGTAAGCGTCCCGTCGGTCAGCATCCCGGCGAGAGTGGAAATTGTACAGTGAGTGTTTGTTTACATGAACAATAACAAGATCTGATAGCTCAGTTACAGCTCATTTTTATTACCTATTCTGTGTTGTATGTGTTTTATGTTGCACGATTGTACGAAGAAAAATTCCTAGTTTGTGAACCCGTTCTCAAACAATGGCAATAAAACTATTCTGATTCTGATTAGTTTGTATGTTTAGCACATAGCCCTAGCAATGCTGCTGATGCTATAGTGTTTAAATAAAGCTGCATCCGTTCTGCACCAGGCTTCTAAAACTTATTGCCCATCTTCTTTGTGTTCTGGCTCAAAAATACAATGATTTGGACCATAATTTTCCTAAAGTAATTGTTGTTGGCTTTCACAAAGTCTGTTTGATTAGCATTGTTGACGGCGTGGCGAAGTTGATAGAGTGGCTGTGCCAGCAATCGGAGTGTTGCTGGTTACTGGGGTTCAATCCCCACCTTCTACCTTCCTAGTCACGTCCGTTGTGTCCTTGGGCAAGACACTTCACCCTTTGCCTCTGATGGCAGCTGGTTAGCGCCTTGCATGGCAGCTCCCGCCATCAGTGTGTGAATGTGTGTGTGAATGGGTGAATGTGGAAATACTGTCAAAGCGCTTTGAGTACCTTGAAGGTAGAAAAGCGCTATACAAGTATAACCCATTTATTGTTATTGATGTGGAGGGATCTGTGATTCCAAACCCTCATGACTCTCAAAATGGCTCAAGAATCTCTGAGATTTATATTATTTTGATCATATTCATTTACTTGCAAACTTTGGTAGTCTTTTGGTGTCATAAATCAGATATATATGATAATAGCTTCAATATATAGAGCAGGGGTGGGCAATTAATTTTTACCGGGGGCCGCATGAGCTACCCGAGCACTGCTGGAGGGCCACATCGACAATATTTCAATTAAATTTTGCTCAATATTATTTTTGATATATACCGTAAGATAAATAATAATAATAATAATAATAATAATAGTAATACTTCAACATAGTGTGTGTAACAGCATTCCATTACTAATATATATACATTAACATTAATAATAAATGACAGTAAAATAAGCACACGTATGACTGAGGAGTCATAGTGTAACTTTGTGTGGTGTTTGAGTTGTCCAACTTTTTGTGTGGCCTTAAACGCACCAGTGGTTTAGTGCTATGCGTGTTGGTGACAGATGACAAGTTGGTTTTGGCCTGGTTTGTACGGCAGAAAATGACTAGTTTTTCGAGTTAGAATTGTTTTACTCATGTTTTTGGTGTGGTTATGTCCGAATATAAACAGTTTTGTTCAATAAAGTGATCGATATAATTCCTGTCCTCGAAGCATCTCGATAGACGTTACAATAATTGAACGGTGTTCAATTGAACGGTGTTGACGAACACCATTAGGGCCGCTTGTTGTCACTGTCACTCAAAGTTGCATTGCAAAATTACATAGAATAAATATGTTTATTTTGTTTAGAATTCAGATGGGATTTGATTTGGTGCGCGGCATATACTTGCTGCGCGCAGCAGACGCTTGAACAGTGCGCAATTGCGCAGGCACGCACCTTAGGTGAGGGGACGTTGCTTTGCAGTTCATGTGTTGTTGAAAACACGGCATTCCTCATCAACTTTTCTCTTTTTGGCGTCTCGGGTGTAAACCGTGCATCACTTGTCGCTGCATGTGCACCTTCACTCGCAGGTTACACACGGACACACGCCCATAAATAATACTTTTCAAAATAAAAGCAGCACAGTTGTATTGCGCGCAGGACATAGATGTTTTTTCAACTTTATTTTGTAATTGCAGTTGTTCACATTCACTCACAATCACGCATACGTCCACACGGAAGTAATACAAATAACGATTTTCAAAACAAAAGCAGCACCGTTGTATTGCACACTCGACATAGACACTTTTTTAAATTTATTTTGTAATTTATAATTGGCCTCACGCGGGCCGGACAGGGACGCACAAAGGGCCGGATGCGGCCCGCGGGCCGCAGAATGCCCAGGTCTGATATAGAGGCAACTTGTTGTTCCACTCTACTGGTACTTTAAAGTGCTTTTTTTTCTTTCTTTCCCATTTGGAAAAACTAGGTCGGATTCTCACTCGTTTGTCCGTATTGATAATCTCATATTGCCAATTCGGTTTGAAGCTGGTATATTCCCACAACAGGACAATTGGCTTTGTAATCATATTTTGCTTCTTAATTTTTTATTATCGGTACTTTGTGGAACTTCTCACTAGCAAGTCGTGAGACTCTCTGTTCGTGCTTTCTGTGTGTGTAAGTGAATTATATTTATATAGCGCTTTTCTCTAGTGACTCAAAGCGCTTTACATAGTGAAACCCAATATCTAAGTTACATTTAAACCAGTGTGGGTGGCACTGGGAGCAGGTGGGTAAAGTGTCTTGCCCAAGGACACAACGGCAGTGACTAGGATGGCAGAAGCTGGGATCGAACCTGCAACCCTTTAAGTTGCTGGCACGGCCACTCTACCAACCGAGCTATACCGCCCCAAGCTGTGTAAAGCTGGTGCCCCGCTCTCTGAAATTGTGGATGACTGAAAAGAGGGCTCACTACGTTCAGTTAATTCTACTGTTAAATAAGCGCGCCCAGGTACTGAGAGCGATGCACAGAGTAAGACCTCTTTCTCCCTGTTTGAAGCTAGGAAGAAATGTGAGGCTCAACAATTCTGATTGGCGAACATGGCTGTCACTCAAATGGAGACAAAAGAACAAAAATAACACAGCCTTCTGCAGTTAAGTGTCTATTCGATGTCGATTAATATATAAACTGCAATAAAAGCTGACTAATTTTAAGTGTATCCAAGCTTACTTTCAATTTTATTGTCATTTTATGCCAAAGTTTTGTCATAAAGTGGAGATAAAATGTTTCTTTGGACATACCCCAACACAACAAAGCAGGAAACAAACAACTATGTTTGGACGCGAACGTTCAAACGAGGCGTAAACATGTCCTGCTGCTTGGCAGTTGGCACCAACAACATCAACGACATTGTCTTGAACACAGAGCACTTAAAAAAAAAAAGGCACTTCAGCAAATTGGGAAGTCTGCCTTTCTTTGCGGCCCAAACATCTGTGATGAGCCTCGACTGGGCCATCTGCTCTCAAAAAAACAACAACAAAAAAAGAACAGGCAATCACATTCCGGCTGATCACTCATTATGGCTGCATACACCACACAGACATTTTATATCATTTCCAGCAACACGACTTTCGTCTTTTTTAGTGCAAGCATCTGCTTAAAGTTGGATTGTCAATCATCAAATTAGCATGCAGGCTAATGCTAATGCTGCATTAAAGACTGCTGGAGTGTAGGAAGTAGTGCTGCACGATTAATCAACATCAAATCAACTTTGAGGTTTTAAGTAGTCCGATAAATAACCGCTAAAGGCTGAGGTTGTTAGTATTGTTGAGCCTTGCGTTTGTTCGTCTCTCACTTTAAACAGGAAGTAAGAGGTCCCACTCTGTGCATCGCTCTCAGCACGTTTATTTACTAGTATAATTAACTGAACGCAGTGAGCCCTCTATTCAGTCATTCACAATTAGCGGAGCGCCTGTTTCACAAACACAGGGAGCACGTACAGAGATCCTTGCCACTTGCAACTGACCAGTGTGCTGCAAAGTAACAGAAGTTAGGAGGAAAACAATTTTTATTACAAAGCCAAACGTCCCGTTTTTGATATATTTCAGCTTCAAATTGGATGGGCAATATACGCTGGTTAATACGGACGGACGAGAGAGAATGCCACGATCACCTGACAGCAATAAACAAAAAAAAAACCCAAACTCGTTTTTCCAACTTGGAAAAAAATGTACTATCCAATAACAGTACAATGTAAAAAACCTGCTTAGTGGCCTTGTGGTTAGAGTGTCCGCCCTGAGATCGGTAGGTTGTGAGTTCAAACCCCGGCCGAGTCATACCAAAGACTATAAAAATGGGACCCATTACCTCCTTGCATGGCACTCAGCATCAAGGGTTGGAATTGGGGGTTAAATCACCAAAATGATTCCGGAGCACGGCCAGCGCTGCTGTTCACTGCTCCCCTCACCTCCCAGGGGGTGGAACAAGAGAGTAATTTCCCCACACCTAGTGTGTGTGACTATCAGTAGTACTTTAACTTTTAACTTTAATGTTAAAAAATTCTACATGAAAAATAAAAGTTTATATTAGGGATGTCCGATAATATCGGACTGCCGATATTGTCGGCCGATAAATGCTTTAAAATGTAATATCGGAAATTATCGGTATCAGTTTCAAAATGATCGGTATCTGTTTCATAAAGTAAAATATATGACTTTTTAAAACGCCACGGTGTACACAGACGTAGGGAGAAAGTACAGAGCGCCAATTAACCTTAAAGGCACTGCCTTTGTGTGCCGGCCCAGTCACATAATATCTATGGCTTTTCACACACATAAGTGAATGCAAAGCATACTTGGTCAACAGCCATACAGGTCACACTGAGGGTGTCGTATAAACAACTTCAACACTGTTACAAATATGAGCCACACTGTGAACCCACACCAAACAAGAATGACAAACACATTTCGGGAGAACATCCGCACCGTAACACAACATAAACACAACACAACAAATACCCAGGACCCCTTGCAGCACTAACTCTTCCGGGACGCTACAATATACACCCCCCGCTACCACCAAACCCCGCCCACCTCAACCTCCTCATGCTCTCTCAGGGAGAGCATGTCCCAAATTCCAAGCTGCTGTTTTGAGGCATGTTAAAAAAAATAATGCACTTTGTGACTTTAATAATAAATATGGCAGTGCCATGTTGGCATTTTTTTCCATAACTTGAGTTGATTTATTTTGGAAAGCCTTGTTACATTGTTTAATGCATCCAGCGGGGCATCACAACAAAATTAGGCATAATAATGTGTTAATTCCACGACATTATATATTGGTATCGGTTGATATCGGAATCGGTAATTAAGAGTTGGACAATATCGAAATATCGGATATTGGCAAAAAAGCCGTTATCGGACATCTCTAGTTTATATCCTTTTAAATAGTTACTTGCATTATTATATATTACAATAGCTTTACATTATAATCACTGTATATCATTATGTCATGGTTATTTCTTAAGTTTAAGAGCATGATGTAGACAAAAGCTTTGAGTCTGCAAAAAGCAAAATAATTTTTTTAAAGTCAATTATTGCATATTGTTCTAATGTGTGGCACCTTGAGACAAGAATATGTTGTTTGACAGTGTAAAAGTAACTTGTCTTACTTCCCTGGTTTTATGCATTTTTATGTGTAAAATATAAAAATCGCAAATCAAATCACAATTGTGCAGTGAAAAATTGCAATTTGTTTTTATCTCAATATCGTACTGCCCAGGTAGGAAGTATCCCACTTGGAGGTTACCAGGTTCAAATTCAAAACGTTCCGGTCTGACATGAATAATAAGAACATGGCTTACCCAATATGTTAATACAGTCAGGCTCCGCAATGATAAACACTCGCCCCCACAGTGTGGTGTTTATCAGAGGCGACCTCCAACATTTGGAAGTAGAAACAGCCCTGACCTCAACCCAACTTGTTGGATCAACTTGAACATGATGTTTGTGCTAGAATGACCAACAGAACCACATTGGATAACTCCTGGTTGAGGTGTGGAGTTCCGCCCCAAAGCAGTGTGTGAACAGCATCGAGAGGAGTGCGAGGGTGTTTTGGCATGTTCATTTGTAAAATTACCAATATCCCCTCGTTAATAATTAATTCAATTATCTGAGCCACCAAAGAACATATAAACAGTCAACAGCAGCACAGAATAAGTCATTTCTGAAGAGACACTTTATATTTTTTTAACTCGTTACAAAATTTGAGACCACAGTGGATATTTGCTTTTGCACCTGGAGGTTAATTGCATAGAGGTGGGAACCAGGGAAGACTTCAAAACATAGCCTGTGGCTAAAAATAGACTTTTCCACCATGTTCTCGGTGCATTATGGACAGACATACTCACACTAATAACAAATCTGAATGTAAAAAATTGTCTGTTTCATTGCGATGTAGTTCTTCACTTATTTTGTGTTATTTCCCACTAAATTCTCAAGAACTGACCATTGCAAAACAGGACTTACTTCTTTCGACGTGTTTTTGAAGTACTGTATATTTCGGACTATAAGGCGCACTTAAAATCCTTTAATTTTCTCAAAAATTGACAGTGCGCCTTATAACCCGGTTCGCCTAATGTACAGAATAATTCTGGTTGTGCTTACCAACCTCGAAGCAATTTTATTTGGTACATGGTGTAATGATAAGTGTGACCCGTAGATGGTAGTCACACAGAAAAGATACGTGTAGACTGCAATATGACGCTAGTAAACAACACCAAAACTTTAAATGTTCCATTGAAAATAAAGAACATTACACACAGCATTCAAAAAACTGTTAAAATGTTTTAGTATGACTTCGAAGCCGCACCGCTTGATGGATTGTCGGCCCATTATTTGGTACATGGTGTAATGATAAGTGTGACCAGTAGATGGTAGTCACACAGAAGAGATACGTGTAGACTGCAATATGACGCCAGTAAACAACACCAAAACTTTAAATGTTCCATTGAAAATAAAGAACATTAAACACGGCACTCAAAAATCTGTCAAAATGTTTTAGTATGACTTTGAAGCCGCACCGCTTGATGGATTGTCGACCCATTACGGCTACCGTAGTCAGAGATACAAGTATTACTATGGTGTGTGTATGAGGACTGCAAAATGGCACCCATTAGCAGACATTATCTGGCGTTTTGTTTCACAATATTATGCAAAACCAACTTTTCTTACATTCTGGTACCTGCTGATGTGTATTTGAGATCTGCATAAGTCCTGAAAATTTGCGCAAGCCCGCCACTGTAGTCCGTGCCGATGCCGTAGTCGATAAGCTTCTTCTTTTTCACTATCTTCTTGTTATAGGGCATTCACCCTCAGCTGTTGCCATTTGTGATATAATGTAGCATAAAGTTCTAACTTATATCTCGCTATGGAAGCGCTAAAAACTACCAGTGTAGTGAGTTTACATTATTCACCCACGGAACTTTAGTTATTAGAGAGTTCCGGTCGGATGGTTTTTCACGGGACACATTTCCGGCGTTGTTGTTGCACTAGTGAGCCACGGATGAGAAGATGCTGCTCCGTTATTGTTTTAAGTAAAGTCTGAATGTCATTAAAACAGTTAGCTCCATCTTTTGATGCTTCTTCAACTCACGTCCTTTCACGCTACAACAAAGATATCCTAGAGCTGCACTTACCTGAACACTCACCACTTTATTAACTTGCTTAACTCTGATAGAGATCTGCTGTGCAATATGTTTTGAAATTTTTTATTATGTTTTTAAAAATTTTATTATTGTTTGTTGTCTTAGAGTATTGTATGTAGGTTGTTTTAAAAGCACTGAGCTGGATTGCTGTTCAATTTCGTTGTTTCCATACAATGACAATAAAGGTATTTGATTCTGATTCCGAGAAGACGCTGTCGAAGGTGAGCCACGTAAATAAGACCGCCCACAAAACGGCGCATCCTGAAGCGACTGTCAGAAAACGACGGGCTATAGAGCGTTTTCTATTCGGGCTCCAATACTATGGAATGCCCTCCCGGTAAAAGTTAGAGATGCTACCTCAGTAGAAGCATTTAAGTCTCATCTTAAAACTCATTTGTATACTCTAGCCTTTAAATAGACTCCCTTTTTAGACCAGTTGATCTGCCGTTTCTTTTTTTTTCTTTTCTACTCTGCTCCCAACCCGGGGTGGACCGCTAGCCTGTCCATCAGATGGGGACATCTCTACGCTGCTGACCCGTCTCCACTCGGGATGGTTCCTGCTGGCCCCACCATGGACTGGACTTTCGCTGATGTGTTGGACTTTCACAATATTATGTCAGACCCACTCGACATCCATTGCTTTCGGTCTCCCCTAGAGGGGGGGGGGGGGTTACCCACATATGCGGTCCTCTCCAAGGTTTCTCATAGTCATTCACATTGACGTCCCACTGGGGTGAGTTTTCCTTGCCCGTATGTGGGCTCTGTACCGAGGATGTCGTTGTGGCTTGTACAGCCCTTTGAGACACTTGTGATTTAGGGCTATATAAATAAACATTGATTGATTGATTGATTGATGAAGATGGTCTGTAAAACATAATCTATGCAACATTTTGACCATAGAACCACCATTACATTATGTAAACCACAAGGAAGTCTTTTCCATTTAGAAAAAAATCATAATATGACCCCTTTAATGCCCCTTTTATATGAAAAAAGACCTGAATAGACCCGCTCATCGGCAGTACGCCTTATAATCCGGTGCGCCCTATGGTCTAGAAAATACGGTACGTCAACATGCCTTCCTGAGGATGAATTTATATTTTTGAAAAAAGCCACTGAACGTCGTCTCAGTCAGTCTCCCTGAGACCGCGAAAGGTGAGAATGGAACAATTGATGTCGGACTAATCCCTGTGCCATGTACAACAAGCCCACTAACATGTGTGTCTGCGCAGCTTGACTCAACCACTGGCACCTCGTGGCGGTCATGTGCCATGCAGACCCCCCCCCCTTCAGTGTGTTAAGTGTGTGTTAGTGCATGTGCCCTAAAGTGGAACTAAATCTCACAAATGACTGCATGTGTGGTTGGAAGTTAGGTCACAGGAGTGCAACTATTCTTAGATTGGTTTATTATTTAATGCGTTGGTATGCTTTACTGAGGTGTACTTACTGACTCTGTGCGAGGCAACCCGGCGCCACACTGGTCTGCGAATGAGGACTGATCTGCACACTGGTCAGCTCCCGCATGTCCACCTGGACGTCGGTCACGTGACCCGGCAAGGGTTTCAGCACCGTCAGAATCTTCTCTACTATGTTGTCGCCATGGTGACCAACAGCTCCTGGGTATAAAAAAATGAGAAGAGTTGCAGTTAATTTATATTTTTTTATTTTGACTGTGGTGTCGTGCCGATTAAGATTGTCCCCACAACAAACTGAATAAAGTATACTGTTTAATATGTTAACCTTAAAAGTAGAGATGTCCGATAATGGCTTTTTTGCCGATATCCGATATTCCGATATCGTCCAACTCTTAATTACTGATACCGATATCAACCGATACCAACATATGCAGTTGTGGAATTAACACATTATTATGCCTAATTTTGTTGTGATGCCCCGCTGGATGCATTAAACAATGTAACAAGGTTTTCCAAAATAAGAGAACAACTTTAACTCAAGTTATGGAAAAAAATGCCAACATGGCACTGCCATATTTATTATTTAAGTCACAAAGTGCATGATTTTTTTTAACATGCCTCAAAACAGCAGCTTGGAATTTGGGACATGCTCTCCATGAGAGAGCATTAGGAGGTTGAGGTGGGCAGGGTTAGAGGGGGCGGGGTTGAGGTGTGGGGGGGGTATATTGTAGCGTCCCGGAAGAGTTAGTGCTGCAAGGGGTTTTGGGTATTTGTTCTGTTGTGTTTAAATTGTGTTACGGTGCGGATGTTCCCCCGAAATGTGTTTGTCATTCTTGTTTGGTGTGGGTTCACAGTGTGGCGCATATTTGTAACAGTGTTAAAGTTGTTTATACGGGCGCCCTCAGTGTGACCTGTATGGATGTTGACCAAGTATGCCTTGCATTCACTTGTGTGTGTGAAAAGCTGTAGATATTATGTGATTGGGCCGGCACACAAAGGCAGTGCCTTAAAGGTTTATTGGCGCTCTGTACTTCTCCCTACGTCCGTGTACACAGCGGTGTTTTAAAAAGTCATAAATTTTACTTTTTGAAACCGATACCGATAATTTTGAAACCAATACCGATAATTTCCGATATTACATTTTAAAGCATTTATCGGCCAATAATATCGGCAGTCCGATATTATCAGATATCCCTACTTAAAAGTATAAATATTTTCAAAATAATTATTGTAAAATACGAAATGTACTATTTTTAACAATGTCCATAAAATACTGAGAAAAGTATAAATAATAATATTGTAAAATACTAAAAATGGACATAATATTATTCATATTGTTTGATATTTAAATATTATAACAGTTTTGTAAAATATTGAAAAACATATTATACATAATATTGTAAATACTGGCATTATAAAGGGAACATAGTAAATAATAAGTAGGTAATATATTGTAAAAAAAAAAAAGAAGAAAAAAGTACAATATTAATATATTACATTAAATACAGAATTGTTATCCAAGTATTATATATAGTATCTAATACAGAATATTGTTTATAGTGTGAAATTCAGACCCTTGTTTGTGTTTGAGAAGCCTTATGGGCATGACTGACATAATATTTTTTTTCCCATTGGCCAATGGGAGAGTTTAGATTGAGGCTCATTAATTTGCCTAGCAACAAGTCATTGTAAAAACATGTGGCCAGGAAAAATAATCTGAATAGTTCTGTTCATCTACATAGGATAATTTCACTTTTCAAAGTGTAAAATGAATAAAACATCCATCCATCCATTTTCTACCGCTTGTCCCGTTCGGGTTTGCGGGGGGTGCTGAAACCTATCCCAGCTGCAGTCGGGCAGAAGGCGGGGTACACCCTGGACAAGTCGCCACCTCCTCGCAGGGCCAACACATGTTTCGGCCATTTTATCATTTTAAAAGGGACACTTAAATAAATATAATAATAGAAAAAAAAAACATCAAACAGTAAAACTGAGTAGAGTAGTTTTCCTGTTTCCTAGAAACGCACCTGTGAGGTCCAGGGTTCTGTCCACAAAGATGATGGAGGCTTTATTGGGGGCAGTCTTCCTGCGGTTTTTAGCCTGGGGATGACCGGACAGTTCTCCTGCTATCAGGCGACTCATGGGGCCCACAGCGAAGCTCTCCTCTCTGGTTCCTGTAGCCTCGAACATGCCATTCAATGCCTCCGCCAGCGACTTGATTTCAATCTGCAGCTTGGCAGGCAGCGAGGGGACGTCCACATCCTGCAGGCTCCCAAACCGCTTTTTCTCAGGACGCTTGGCGTTGATGGCGTGCAGGTCGGAAGGCAGCAACGGGAAAAGCTGCGCGTACGCCGGCGCCAACAGCAGCTGCTGGGACACAGGAGCGAAGGTCAGAGGCACGTGCATGACCTCGGCCGTGTAGTTCATGTCGCCCATCCACTCGCACAGCTTGTCCTCGAACTGCTCGAAGACGGGCGACCCGTCCACGTCGGCCGTGACGTTGTTGGCGAGCAGGTGCAGCGAGTGGGACACGGTGGTGACCACCACGCAGTACTGCAGGTGGCTGAGGGAGATGATGTCCTTGATGGTGTCCACGGTGCGCCCCTTCAGCAAAGAGCTCACCTAAGGTTGAAAAATAGCATTTATTTTCAGAAACAGCTCATTTTGATCACAATCCGATGACGACTTTTTGAAATATTGAAAGTTATCCACCCTCAATGGCAACTAATGAATATGAAATCAAATAGAATTTGGGTATAGAAACATACTAAACATTTAGTTGTGCCATAAGAATGACGAGATGTATGCAGTTATTTACGGACCGTATTTTCTAAGACGCACTTAAAATACATTTTTTTCCTCAAAACTCGACAGTGCGCCTTATAACCCGGTGCACCTAATGTACGGAATAATTCTGGTTTTGCTTACCGACTTCGAAGCAATTTTATTTGGTACATGGTGTAATGATAAGTGTGACCAGTAGATGGCAGTCAAACATAAGAGGTATGTGTAGACTGCACTATGATGGCAATATGACTCAAGTAAACAACACCAACATTTTATATGTTCCATTGAAAATATAGAAAATTACACACAGCGCTCAAAAATCTATCAAAATGTTTTAGTACGACTTTGGTAAGCTATGAAGCCGCACCGCTTGATGGATTGTATGGTGCTTCAACAAACAAGTATTATTTTGGTGTGTGTATAAGGTAAGACATTATCTGGCGTATTGTTTCGCAATATTATGCAAAAGCAACTTTTCTTACCTTCTGGTACCTGCTGATCTGTATTTGGGATCTGCATGAATCCTGAAAAATTGCGCGCATCCGCCTTTGTAGTCCGTGCCGACGCTGTAGTCAATAAACTTCTTCTTTTTCTCTATCTTCTTGGTATGGGACATTCATCCTCCACTGTTGCCATTTCTAATATAAAGTAGTGTAAACTTCTTACCTATATCTGTCAGTAAACTCGCCATGAAAGCACTAAAACATACCGGTGTAGTGAGTTTACATTATTCACCCAAGGAACTTTACTTATTAGAGAGTTCTGGTCGGACGGTTTTTGTTGTTGTTTCCAGATGAGGAGATGATGCTCCGTTATTGATTTAAGTAAAGTCTGAATGTCATTAAAACAGTTAGCTCCATCTTTTGACACTTCTTTCACTCCCGTCCTTGCACGCTACACCGCTACAACAAAGATGACGGGGAGAAGACGCTGCCGAAGGTGAGCCACGTAAATAAGACCGCCCACAAAATGGCACATTCGGATGCGACTGTCAGAAAGCGTCTTGAAGATGATCTGTAAAACATCATCTATGCAACATTTTGACCAAAGAACTACCATTACATGTTATGTAGACCAAAAGGGAGTGATTTCAGTTTATAAAAAAATTATAATATGACTCCTTTAATGCGCCCTATATATGAAAAAACATCAAAAATACACCATTCATCGGCAGTGCGCCTCATAATCCGGTGCACCCTATGGTCCGGAAAATCCGGTACATACACAAGCCGTGGCGACAACATCAGATCCTGATAATACTACAGTACATATTCTAAATTTAATAGAGAGTTTCAGCTGCTTGTTTGTTGTTCAAACAGCCTAGTAGGTGTGGCTGTTAAATGTCAATGCAGCAATACATCAGTTTATTTGAAAAAGATCGGACGGCAGCGATGTCATTTATTCAAGTTTGTTGCTGGCCAGGCCAAGCGGTGGACTAGTCAGTTGAGTTGAGTTGAGTTTGAGTTTATTTGGAACATGCATGCATACAACAGAATACATCACAATTTCCAGTTTCTCTATTCAACATGTTCGAAAAGGAGTAGAAAGAAGCAGAGCTTATTTAATCCTACCCCTTTTCCTTTACATAGCAGTTGCTAAAACTTTTGTTCACTTCCTGCTCTCAATTTATTCACAATATACTCCATAACTAATAACAATAAAAATAAATAAATAATAATTAGTGAAGTAAGTTATATTTCATATGGTGAGATGAGTAAGATTATCTACCGAATGTTTATCATGGTTCTTCTACTTTGTACTTTGTAAACACTTTAAGTTTGAAGAGTTTCTTGAAGTGGATCATTTTAGAACATTGTTTGATTTCTTTGGTTAACCCATTCCATAATTTAATTCCACATACTGATATACTGAAGGTCTTAAGTATTGTACGTGCGTACAAATGTTTTAAATTACATTTTCTCTAAGATGATATTTCTCCTCTTTTGTTGAGAAGAATTGTTGTACATTCTTGGGTTGCATATTATAGTTTGCTTTGTGTATAATTTTAGCTGTTTGCAAAATCTCTATGTCGTGGAATTTCAGTTTTTTTGATTCAATAAATAAAGGGTTTGTATGTTCTCTATATCCAACATTATGTATTATTCTAACTGATCTTTTTTGTAACACTGTTAATGAATGAAGTGCACTTTTGTAGTAGGTAGGTGGGTGGAAATGTAGGTTACATACCACAGTTGGAACATCTCCGGGTGGTGTTTGCATGTCTGAGTACTACCAAGAACACCCATTCGGGATTAATTGGACACAGTAGAATTGAATGTCCGATGTGGGATCTGAGCCGAGGATGTCGTTGTGGCTTGTGCAGCCCTTTGAGACACTTTTGATTTAGAGCTACACTACCGTTCAAAAGTTTGGGGTCACCCAAACAATTTTGTGGAATAGCCTTCATTTCTAAGAACAAGAATAGACTGTCGAGTTTCAGATGAAAGTTCTCTTTTTCTGGCCATTTTGAGCGTTTAATTGACCCCACAAATGTGATGCTCCAGAAACTCAATCTGCTCAAAGGAAGGTCAGTTTTGTTGCTTCTGTAACGAGCTAAACTGTTTTCAGATGTGTGAACATGATTGCACAAGGGTTTTCTAATCATCAATTAGCCTTCTGAGCCAATGAGCAAACACATTGTACCATTAGAACACTGGAGTGATAGTTGCTGGAAATGGGCCTCTATACACCTATGTAGATATTGCACCAAAAACCAGACATTTGCAGCTAGAATAGTCATTTACCACATTAGCAATGTATAGAGTGTATTTCTTTAAAGTTAAGACTAGTTTAAAGTTATCTTCATTGAAAAGTACAGTGCTTTTCCTTCAAAAATAAGGACATTTCAATGTGACCCCAAACTTTTGAACGGTAGTGTATATAAATACACTTTGATTGATTGATTGATTGATTGATTAAGTTATGTACTTAACAAAAAAAGGTGAAATAACTAAAAACATGTTTTATATTCTAGTTTCTTCAAAATAACCACCTTTTGCTCTGGTTACTGCTTTGCACACTCTTGACATTTAGGGCTATATAAATAAACCTTGATTGATGTCGTTCAAACGAATGGACAATTTGTGGGACTAGAATGTCCATTGGTGTGAATGGTTGCTATCTAGACCAGTCCCCCCGGCTCCAGCTCACACATGACCTAATGAGGACATTATAGATGGACCGTTCCTGGTTCTATTCTTTGCAGCCAGTGCAACAATTCAACTAGATTGGCATTTTAACAGGTTATTCTCATCACAGTGGCACAGGGGTTAGTGCATGTGCCTCACAATACAAAGGTACTGAGTAGTCCTGAATTAAATCCCGGGCTTGGGATCTTTCTGTGTGAAGTTTGCATGTTCTCCCCGTGACTGCGTGGGTTCCCTCCGGGTACTACGGCTTACTCCCACCTCCAAAGACATGCACCTGGGGATAGGTTGATTGGCAACACTAAATTGGCCCTAGTGTGTGAATGTGAGTGTGAATGTTGTCTGTCTATCTGTGTTGGCCCTGCGATGAGGTGGCGACTTGTCCAGGGTGTACCCCGCCTTCCGCCCGAATGCAGCTGAGATAAGCTCCAGCACCCCCCCGCGACCCCAAAAGGGACAAGCGGTAGAAAATGGATGAATGGATTCTCATCAATAATATGTACAAACCTCGTTTCCATATGAGTTGGGAAATTGTGTTGGATGTAAATATAAACGGAATACAATGATTTGCAAATCCTTTTCAACCCATATTTAATTGAATGCACTACAAAGACAATATATTTGATGTTCAAACTCAGAAACTTAATTTTTTTTTTTTTGCAAATAATAATTAACTTAGAATTTCATGGCTGCAACACGTGCCAAAGTAGTTGGGAAAGGGCATGATCACCACTGTGTTACATCACCTTTTCTTTTAACAACACTCAAACGATTGGGAACTGAGGAAACTAATTGTTGAAGCTTTGAAAGTGGAATTCTTTCCCATTCTTGTTTTATGTAGAGCTTCAGTCGTTCAACAGTCCGGGGTCTCCGCTGCCGTATTTTACGCTTCATAATGCGCCACACATTTTCGATGGGAGACAGGTCTGGACTGCAGGCGGCCCAGGAAAGTACCCGCACTCTTTTTTTACGAAGCCACGCTGTTGTAACACGTGCTAAATGTGGCTTGGCATTGTCTTGCTGAAATAACCATGAAAAAGACGGCGCTTAGGTGGCAGCATATGTTGTTCCAAAACCTGTATGTACCTTTCAGCATTAATGGCGCCTTCACAGATGTGTAAGTTACCCATGCCTTGGGCACTAATGCCCCCCCATATCATCACAGATGCTGGCTTTTGAACTTTGCGTCAATAACAGTCTGGATGGTTCGCTTCCCCATTGGTCCGGATGACACGATGTCGAATATTTCCAAAAATAATTTGAAATGTGGACTTGTCAGACCACAGAACACTTTTCCATATTGCATGAGTCCATCTTAGATGATCTCGGGCCCAGAGAAGCTGGCGGCGTTTCTGGATGTTGTTGATAAATGGCTTTCGCTTTGCATAATAGAGCTTTAACTTGCACTTACAGATGTAGCGACCAACTGTATTTAGTGACAGTGGTTTTCTGAAGTGTTCCTGAGCCCATGTGGTGATATCCTTTAGATATTGATGTCGGTTTTTGATACAGTGCCGTCTGAGGGATCGAAGGTCACGGTCATTCAATGTTGGTTTCCGGCCATGCCGCTTACGTGGAGTGATTTCTCCAGATTCTCTGAACCTTTTGATGATATTATGGACCGTAGATGTTGAAATCCCTACATTTCTTGCAATTGCACTTTGAGAAACGTTGTTTTAAACTGTTTGACTATTTGCTCACGCAGTTGTGGACAAAGGGTGTACCTCGCCCCATCCTTTCTAGTGAAAGACTGAGCATTTTTTGGGAAGCTGTTTTTATACCCAATCATCGCACCCACCTGTTCCCAATTAGCCTGCACACCTGTGGGATGTTCCAAATAAGTGTTTGATGAGCAATCCTCAACATTATCAGTATTTATTGCCACCTTTCCCAACTTCTTTGTCACGTGTGGACATATCAGTTTGAACATCAAATATGTTGTGTTTGTAGCATATTCAACTGAATATGGGTTGAAAATGATTTGCAAATCATTGTATTCCGTTTATATTTACATCTAACACAATTTCCCAACTCATATGGAAACGGGGTTTGTATGTTTCAACTTTATTTAAACAGGCTGTTGTGGGATAACCTGCAAATCTCACTGTATTCCTACCATTTCCTAAATAAAATGGCAAAGTGTCCAACTGTATTCTCACCACAAACACCGCCTTGGGCTCGTTGTCGCTACACGACTCGAAGCTGGAGAACTGCTTCAGGTTTCGGGCTCCAGCCTGGAACAAGGCGGCGGCACCCCCCGCGCTCCAGTGGAGAACCTCCGAGGAAGTGTCGTCCATAAACACCACGGCCCGGTTCACCTTGGACAGAACCCGGTCCCACATTTGGACCGGGAAGTGCCAGACCGCCTCCGGTGTTAGCATGTTTTTGGTCTCACCAAGATAGTGACAGCAGCTAGCAAAACAAACAGGTTGATGACGTGTCGGTACAGCGTCGCGGGGATAATACGTCACACAACAGCGTTGCCATGGTGATGGGCAGTGGCGTTGCACAGCATCAGTCGGTTGTGGACGGATAGATATTTATTTAAAAATGATCCAATCGAAAAATAAATGTGCACATATAACATACTTTTAACTGACGTTAGTTGATTTGACCATTATATATATATATATGTTGGCCCTGCGATGAGGTGGCGACTTGTCCAGGGTGTACCCCGCCTTCCGCTCGATTGTAGCTGAGATAGGCTCCAGCGCCCCCCGCGACCCCAAAAGGGAATAAGCGGTAGAAAATGGATGGATGGATATATATATATATATATATATATATATATATATATATATATATATATATATATATATATATATATATATATATATATATATATATATATATATATATATATATATATATATATATATATATATAAACATTGGTTCAATTATATAAAAACAGTAAAAGAAGTAATTATATTTAATGATATATTTATTTAGTTATATAAATACAATAAAATCAGTAATTATGTATATACATATAGTATATGTAAAACAGTAATATATATATATATATATATATATATATATATATATATATATATATATATATATATATATATATATAAAATCAGTAATTATGTATATACATATAGTATATGTAAAACAGTAATATATATATATATATATATATATATATATATATATATATATATATATATATATATATATATGCTTTTTACTGACTTTCATTTATTGGGATGTTGATTTGACCATTGAAAGAGTAGTTATACATACAACTACTGTTTTTATTGTATTTATTTATTTAATAAAAAAAATATTTATATATACATATATATATTGTATTTATTCATTATATATATATATATATATATATATATATATATATATATATATATATATATATATATATATATATATATATATTGTATTTATTAATTTTATATATATATATTCATACATATATATACATATATATATATATATATATATATATATATATATATATATATATACATATATATATATATATATATATATATATATATTGTATTTATTCATTTTATATATATACATATTCATACATATATATACATATATATATATATATATATATATATATATATATATATATATATATATATATATATATATGTATATATATATATATATACATATATATATATATATATATTCATATATTATATATATATTATATATAATATATTATATATTATATATTATATAATATATTCATATTATATATATATATATATATACATATATATACATATACATATATATATATATATATACATATATATACATATACATATATATATATATATATATATATATATATATATATATATATATATATATATATATATACACACACACACACACACATTTGTTTATTTATATAAAAACAATAATTAGATATAATTATATAATTACTGGTTTTATTGTACAGTCATTTTTATTGTATTTATTACATTATTTCATTGAATATTTTAAACTTCTCATGCAGTGATGATAGACTTGAAGTGACATTGGATGAAAATTAAAATGTAATTTTCATTTGAAACCACTCATATACACCAATAAGTTATGTTTTGTACATCCCAGTAGGCGCAAGACATTGAAACAACGTTGAGAACTTGTAAAATAAAGTCCTGACGTTGAGCAACTCAAACTCAACAATTAAACAACAAGCTGGGTCGCATGGTAATGCGCGGATCGTTTCCCCAAGATGCAGGGGGACATCCGGAAGCAGTGTGCAGGTAGGAAAAATGATGTATTTTCATAAATCAGGCAAGAATACAAATAAACAGAAAAGTGTTCTGATTGCACGGGAAGCTAAGGCAAAAACTAGCACAGGAACAAGAAATCAACGTAATTTGTTGCATGAAGCAAACAAAACATTCAGACAGAGTGTGGCGAGAGGCAGGAATAAATAACTCTCTGATTAGTGACCGGGAGCAGGTGAGCATAATCGGCACACATGACAACGAGGAACACAAACAGGGGTGCTGAAACAAAACCAAGGGGATCCTAAATTTAAACAAAACATGATCCAGGCAGTGGATCATCACACATTTTGTTGACGTTTAATCAATGTTGCGTTCTGACGTTGATTCAACCATTACATTTTGTTTTTTCCCCCAACCAATATTCTACAAATACAAATGTTATGTTGAAACAACATGCTTTTTACTGACGTTTTATTCACTGTCAGGTTGTGACGTTGATTTGACCATTGAAATATGGTCATTTCCCAACCAAGACGTGTTGTCTCGATTTACAAATACAACTTTTTTGCAGTCAGTTTTAAAGGACTAGCGTCTTGTCCCTTCTAAATTAACATCTTTGAATTTATCCATTAAGAGTGTTTAATTCATTTTAATCTGGGGTTTCTTGAGGGGGGCGTCCTCGAAGATGAGATGAATAAAATAACTATCTTACAATTATACTGAGGGATAAAATGCAGTGACGGGACGTGCATTTCCCACCTTGGCCTTCAGTGATGTCTTACTTAGTTCGACTTTATTAAATACCTCTCAAAATACAATCATTTATGTCGCCACATGACCACGGCTTGAAAGATACGATACAGAAACACACTTCCGCACTGCTGGGCATTGAATCAATTGGTCACTAGTGTACAAAACGGGCTATTTTTTGGCACATTTAGAAGTCAATAAACCCGCATCGGAAGTGGTACTGTCATAACAAAAATGATTGTAAATAACATATTGAATGTGAAAAAATGTATTTGAACTCACAATTTGATGTGGTATAAGCCAGTGGTACCTCTTGTAGTTGGTTGATTTGAGTGGAAGTGGCGGGCAAACCACTTCACCGCCAGGACAGCTTAACTAGTTTCCGGGGTCGGCCGACCTCATTTCACAAGATCTAGTTTCTCTTTAAATATCCTTCCTGAAAATGCCCATGCAAATATATATCTGCCACCTAATCGACGTTTTCCTCTGCTTCTTTGTTGGTTATAAAAAGTGAGTACCACTGATTTCTCCGCTGGCCGGGTATGGCTCCGGTGCCACTTTCTGCTTTCGTGAATCACAACTTGTGATTGGATACTTGGGAGTGACAAGTGAGTATCCAATCACAGTCACGTTCAACGTACGGCTACCTAGATGGGCTACTGTCAACAACTTGTGATCTGATCGGCTATCGCAACTGTCTGTTAACTGAATGTCCTCTGCTCGTTAAACTAATGTTGGTTCAGAAGGCCTCCGGCAAAATTCACACAGCGCTGGCAACAAGCTAGCTGAATTCTGATAGGATAAAAGCTCTAACGCAGTGGTTCTTAACCTTGTTGGAGGTACCGAACCCCACGAGTTTCAAATGCGAATTCACCGAACCCTTTAGTGAAAAATATTATTATGTATATTTCTTTTAACTTCAAGACAAAGTTATATGTTTTTTTTACTGGTGCACAAAATGAACCGTGCATGAACATCACCTTGTTCGAAGAAAAAAACCAACACAGTGCATGAACTCACAACAAATTACTGTCATGTTCAAACACCGAACTATCTCTTACACAAGACAAGAAGAAGGAATCAAGCAGAGACCGAGTTGAATTTTACTCATGAGGAGAGACGTATTGGGCTGTACACTCAGTTACAGTTTCCCCCTATGCTCCAAGGCAGGGGTGTCCAAAGTGCGGCCCGGGGGCCATTTGCGGCCCGCAGCTAATTGTTTACCGACCCGCCACACATTCTGCAAAAATTGCAAAATTGATAATATTGCAAAAATTTAAAAAAAACATTTAAAAAAAGTGGAATGAGGTGAAATCTAACAAGAAAAAGACACAAAGCTGCCATGCAGGCTGTTTTTTTTCTTTTGTCTTTGTTTATTTTTCTTTTTTTTGCCATTGCTAAAAAAAAAAAAAAAAGACTAAAAATCTATGTTATAATGAATTATTACTTAAAAAATATCACTTTAAAATGTTTTACGTGGAAACAATATTGCATATATTGTGTGGTTGCCATATAAAAACATCAAAGTTTTATTTGACAAAAGAGCATAATACAAACAAAATAATAGTTCAAACGTAAAATCGACAGATATATCTGAAGTTGATCTCGTAATTTAAGTGTTAAAAGTAAAAAAAAAAACTAATAAAAATGTATCACTTTATGAGTGGGGGATCTTTTGGATCCCAAATATATTTAGTAGGATTTTATTCAACTTTTCACTGTGATTACTCAAAAATATTAAAGAATTAAAATCAATGGTGTCCTGCATTACTGATCTTTTAAGGCTCTAATACTAAATACTGCATAATTCAGTTTTACTATAAAAAACAAAGTTGTCTTTGACAGAAAAGGCATAAAACCTTTTTTTTATTTTTATTTATATCAACCTGAAGTTGATATAGAGATTTACTGTAAGCGTTAAATAAAAAATAATAATAATTTGACTTATTTTTAACATTTCAATGACTGAGACCCTTTATGGTCCACGGTAGCCATAAAGGTTAAAAAAAAAATCCATATATTTTGTTAAGGTTTGAAAATGAAAAATATCAAAATGGCCCCCGCATGCTTAAATTTTTCCGTGTGCGGCCCTCAGTGGAAAAAGTTTGGACACCCCTGCTCCAAGGTACAGTACTACATGCTCCTCTATTTATTCGGGAGGTCCCTAGTTAACATCACTGAGGCTGCTTCTGAAGGGAGGGGTAATGCAAGCAGCCCCAGTAGACACAATACGTGATTATTCAGAATGGAAATGTGCTGACACTCGTGATTTTGCCCTGTCTCTGATTTGTCTGCGTTGAGGTACTCGATGTCCGTCCTTGGCTGTCAGCAGGCAGGGTCTGGAAACAAACTGCTGACACGAGACAACTCGCAAAGCAAGATTACAAGTTGTGCCTTTGCACAGATAGAAAAGTACAACTTCTGCGCAATTGATAACGGCCTTTAAAGGCCTACTGAAAGCCACTACTACCGACCACGCAGTCTGATAGTTTATATATCAATGATGAAATCTTAACATTGCAACACATGCCAATACGGCCGGGTTAACTTATAAAGTGCAATTTTAAATTTCCCCAGAAACTTCCGGTTGAAAACGTCTAGATATGATGACGTTTGCGCGTGACGTCAATGGTTGAAGCGGAAGTATTGGGACACATTGTATCCCAATACAAACAGCTCTGTTTTCATCGCAAAATTCCACAGTATTCTGGACATCTGTGTTGGTGAATCTTTTGCAATTTGTTTAATGAACAATGGAGACTGCAAAGAAGAAAGATGTAGGTGGGATCGGTGTATTAGCGGCTGGCTGCAGCAACACAACCAGGAAGACTTTGAGTCGGATAGCAGACGCGCTATCCGACGCTAGCCGCCGACCGCATCGATGATCGGGTGAAGTCCTTCGTCGCGCCGTCGATCGCTGGAACGCAGGTGAGCACGGGTGTTGATGAGCAGATGAGGGCTGGCGTAGGTAGATAGATAATGTTTTTAGCATAGCTCTGTGAGGTCCCGTAGCTAAGTTAGCAACAGCATTGTTAAGCTTCGCCAGGCTGGAAAGCATTAACCGTGTAGTTACATGTCCATGGTTTAATAGTATTGTTGATCTTCTGTCTATCCTTCCAGTCAGGGGCGTATTTCTTTTGTTTCTATCTGCAGTTAAGCCCGATGCTATCACGTTAGCTCCGTAGCTAAAGTGCTTCACCGATGTATTGTCGTGGAGATAAAAGTCACTGTGAATGTCCATTTCGCGTTCTCGACTCTCATTTTCAATAGGATATAGTATCCGATGTGGTTTAAAATACAAATCCGTGATCCACAATAGAAAAAGGAGAAAGTGTGGAATCCAATGAGCCCTTGTACCTAAGTTACGGTCAGAGCGAAAAAAGATACGTCCTGCACTGCACTCTAGTCCTTCACTCTTACGATCCTCATCCACGAATCTTTCATCCTCGCTCAAATTAATGGGGTAATCGTCGCTTTCTCGGTCCGAATCGCTCTCGCTGCTAAAAAACGGGGAAATGTGAGGAGCCCTTCAACCTGCGACGTCACGCTACTTCCGGTACAGGCAAGGCTTTTTTTATCAGCGACCAAAAGTTGCGAACTTTATCGTCGATGTTCTCTACTAAATCCTTTCAGCAAAAATATGGCAATATCGCGAAATGATCAAGTATGACACATTCGATCGAACCCAGGTTAAGAACCACTGTTCTAACGTAAAAACAGCAACACTGGCGCCTAATATGACATGAACAGAATATGATGGATACTTTTTAATATGTGTAAAAAATAAAATTAACTTTCATTTACTTTTTTTCAAATATATGTTATTGAATTTTACAATTAAAATCACATTTGACAATCATACTTTGCTCACTCAGACCCTTTAAACATGCACACATCCACTCATCCACACTCACATGCACACTTAAGGAGAGAGGTGCACTTGGGCTTTAACAACTCAACGTTTACAGTATGGACATTATTAGAAAAAGTCCAATCAAATCAAATCAACTTTATTTATAAAGCACATTTAAAATTTACCACAGGGGTAGCCAAAGTGCTGTACAATGGGCAGGTTAAAAGATAATACGAGAAACGAGCAAACACAACACAACACAAACAGAACACGATAAAAAATAAATAAATAAAATAAATAAAACATAAAAACAGCTTCACAGCAGGTGTATTATGGGGCGCCGTTGCAGGATGGATATCACTCAGTGTTAAAAGCCATGGAATAAAAGTATGTTTTTAAGAGAAATTTAAAAACAGGAAGAGAGGAGGCTTGTCTAACACTAAGAGGTAAGTCGTCCCAGAGCTTGGGAGCAGCAGCGGCGAAAGCTCTGTCACCTCTAAGCTTCAGCCTTGTGTCTGGGACCGTCAGTAGCAGCTGATCGGCTGATCTTAGGGATCGGGTGGGGCAGTAAGGCTGAAGGAGGTCGGAGAGATATGTTGGCGCGAGGTTGTTTAGACATTTAAAAACAAATAAAAGGAGTTTAAAATTGATTCGGTAACGCACAGGGACAAGTACCCACTTGTTGTATATATCCATCCATCAGCAGACGATCCAGACCATAGCAAGATGGATGAATATTCCTCGGCATCAAGGATCCTCAGGAAGTGATCACTAGATCACCTCCCACACTTAAAAAAGAAGAAGAAAGTCACATTTTCGTGGCTTGATCAGATGCAAAAAATTAAAAATGTAATACTTTTTTTTTTTTTAAGTCACAAAAAAAAGCAAGTAAACCGTGGCAAAACCATATCTAAAGTGACACAAAAAGCAATGGTAGTGTGGGAACAACACAAAAAATAATAACAATTATAAAAAAATAAATAAAACTACAAAAAAGATGTAAAAATTTATTTTTATTTTTCTCCTCTTTTTTCCCTTCTTCTTTCCTTTCTTCCCCTCCCTTTCCCAATGCAAAAATTTCTAATTTATGATTCAATATATGTATCACCTTTTATTTACTTATGATAATAGCTCGGTTGGTAGAGTGGCCGTGCCAGCAACTTCAGGGTTCCAGGTTCGATTCCTGCTTCCGCCATCCTAGTCACTGCCGTTGTGTCCTTGGGCAAGACACTTTACCCACCTGTCCCAGTGCCACCCACACTGGTTTAAATGTAACTTAGATATTGGGTTTCACTATGTAAAGCGCTTTGAGTCACTAGAGAAAAGCGCTATATAAATATAATTCACTTCACACCATGATTTATGTTAGACCGCACACCCCTGATAAAATGGGATTTGTTTGTTTTTTGCTTGACATTTACCAATACTTTGTGTCTGTCACATATAAGAGACAACAAATGATACACATTGGATGTAAAGTTATCTTCATATGAACATTTCTGGGGTAAAGGTGGTATACTAAATACTAAACGCCGTTACTTCATATTTATTCATAAATATGCTGCATTCATGACGTCCCAGAGTGTCACTTCTAAAAGACCCTGACATGAAAACACCCCTCTGACATATAAATCGTCTTTTAAGCTGCATATTTATTTTTATCCCCACTCTTGACTAACTGCTGGTGACAGAAAGGGGTTAGTGTGTGAGAACTCGCTTGGCGGGGGTGTGGAAGTGATGACTTGTAAAGAGCCTTTTGGTCAAGACAGCAAAGATGACCTAGTTGAGGAAGTTTTAATGCGCTAATGGACCTGCAGGGGAGGCTGTACAGTGGGAGGGGGAGGGCAGGAAGGGAGATTAGGCTCAAGCAAAGGCCTGTTGTCCATCTTCCTTAAAACATAGTTTATAAGTGCACGTCATTTAAGATCAGAGTTTTTTGGATGTTGAACGCTTTCCAGTTAATGAAACTATTTATTATCATAACTGCATAGGCAATGTTCAAAAGGTTTGCTATCTGCTAATCAAACGCAAACATTTGGAGCAACTTTTTAGTGAAATTCTCAAAGCTTGATTTTCAAGGTTTCGCTCCATTAACTTGATTATTTCAGGTCCCTTTACTGGAATCAACTTGATTTAAAAAACCTGCAAATAGACGGCATTGAAAATCGGGGGGAAAAAAAATGTTATGCTTTTTTTGATCGCTGAATATCAATTATCTGCTAATCAAACGCTAACATTTGGAGCAACTTTTTTGTGGAATTCTCAAAGCTTGATTTTAAAGGTTTCGTTCCATTAACTTGATTATTTAAATGTCCTTTACTCGAATTAACTTGATTTAAAAAACCTGCAAATAGACGGCATTGAAAATCGGGGGGAAAAAAAGGTTATGCTTTTTATATTCGCTAAATATCAATTATCTGCTAATCAAACGCAAACATTTGGAGCAACTTTTTTGTGGAATTCTCAAAGCTTGATTTTCAAGGTTTCGCTCCATTAACTTGATTATTTAAATTTCCTTTACTGAAATGAACTTGATTTAAAAAACCTGCAAATGGACGGCATGGTGGAAATATTGAAAATCGGGGGTGAAAAAAAAAAGGTTATGCTTTTTATGCTCGCTAAATATCAATTATCTGCTAATCAAACGCTAATATTTGGAGCAACTTTTTTGTGAAATTCTCAAAGCCTAATTTTGAAGGTTTTGCTCCATGAACTTGATTATTTCAGGTCCCTTTACTGACATTAACTTGATTTAAAAAACCTGCGAATAGACGGCATGGTGTAAATATTGAAAATCGGGGGGGGGGGGTATGCCTTTTATACTCGCTAAATATCAATTATCTGCTAATCAAACGCAAACATTTGGAGCAACTTTTTTGTGGAATTCTCAAAGTTGGATTTTCAAGATTTCGCTAACTTGATTATTTCAATGTCCTCTACTCGAATTAACTTGATTTAAAAAACCTGCAAATGGACGGCATTGAAAATCAGGAAGAAAAAAAAAAAGTTATGCTTTTTATGCTCGCTAAATATCAGTGATCTGCTAATCAAACGCTAACATTTGGAGCAACTTTTTTGTGGAATTCTCAAAGCTTGATTTCAAAGGTTTCGCTCCATTAACTTGATTATTTCAATTCCCTTGACTCAAATTAACTTGATTAAAAAAACCTGCAAAAAAAAAGGACACAACTTCATTTGAAGAAATATATGCTTGTTGGAAGCTTTTATGCTAAAGTAGAAGCATTCAAGTCCCATCTTAAAACTCGTTTGTATAGCCTTTAAATAGACCCCCCTTTTTGACCAGTTGATCTGCCGTCTCTTTTCTGCTCTGCCCCCCTCTCCTGCGTGGAGAGGTTATTAGGTGACCACAGATGATTCGCTAGCTGTTCAAAATTGGGACCCGGGGTGGACCACTCATCTGTGCATCAGCTGGGGACGTCTCTAGGCTGATGACTTGTCTCCACTCTAGATGATTCCCTGCTGGCCCCACTGTGGACTGATTGATTGATTGATAAAGAGTTAATCTGGATCTAATTCAGATTGAGCCTTTAACGGCCATATA